>NC_092156.1:45024288-45356510 GCF_045791955.1 Oncorhynchus clarkii lewisi | reverse complement strand
CAAAACTCACGGAGGAACAAACAAAGTTCCGACACTTGTACACTTTACGTAACCGTGAAAACAAATAACGGTAAATCCAACCGAACAAACTTAGGCAGGCAACAGGTTACAATTATACACACAGAAATTAACGCAAATGAAACCAGGTGTGAAAATGAACCAAAACAAACAGAAAAGGAAAAAGGGATCGTTGATAGCGAGTAAACCGGCGACACCGACCGCTGAGCCCGCCCGAACAGGGAAAGGAGCCACCTTCGATAGAAGTCGTGACACCTACTTATTTTATTTTATTGTATTTAACCTTTATTTAACTAGGCAACTCATTTAAGAACAAATTCTTATTTACAATGACGGCCTACCAAAAGGCAGGGGACAGCTTAGCAATGGCTCTTCCCTGAAATATATCCATAGAGTTTGTTCCGCTTACAAACAGAAAGATAGAGAGAGAAGCGGTTTAGTCATACTGTACCTTTAGAGTCAGTCATAGACAATATCCTCAGAAAGTTCAGGAACACAGTGGCAGGTCCATGTGTCAGTGCCATCTTAGAGAGTCTGTTTCCAGATCTTGAATCCATGTCTCATTGGCTCTTGCTTTGATAAAACCAGGTCTTATTAACCAAGCGAGTAAAACTTTAACCCGCCTACCCTTGATTGGACATGATGTGTACACCACAGTGGTTGCACACATAATTACATAAAATAAAACTGCTTTTCAAGAGAGATAGCGGAACATGTAACCTCAAATTGTTTAAAATATAAAGGACAACGTGCCTTTGGGAGTGTGTTTGCATGTGTGCGTGCATGCTTGTGTGTGTGTTATGTTTGAGAGTGCTCCGGAGTATGCACTTTGTGCAATCATTCAAGCTGTTGTTCCATTAACCTGTGCACACTGTAAAAAGTGGGACTGCACTGTTGTTAATCTCAAGTGCGTTTAATGATTGGAATGACCAAAAATTACATTTTGGTTCGTCCAGCCTATTCTATTCAATTTGTCTGAAATCAAATAACAAAAAATCGTCATGTAATTTTTTCCATTGAATGAAAGATTCTCAATTTCTTTCAGCACCTCATGCGCATGCGCATTGAATAGTGGTGAGGACAATGTAGCAGAGGCAGCTTATCAGAAGAGTTGGAGGTGTGGCTTATTGGGGGCGTGGCTTTTTGCCCAGCAGTGAGTGTAAATGTCATTCCAGTTATTGTGGTCTACTCTATTTATTAGCAAAACATAAGCACTGCCAGCAGCTGTAATGACAAGTGGTGACCTGTCATTCAGGGCAGCTGTTGAGCTCACCTGTTTAGCAAAAAATACAGTTGTTGTTTCCTGTTTTGCATGTTATTTTGGCATTAATACGTGTCACATATCAGTTTTCTAACAATGTAAAACAAATCATTGAGTTAATAAAGCCACATACAAACATGGTCTCTACTTTGCTTTCTTGAGTAAGTCAACTCCAAAATGCAGGTGTTTCAGCCTAGCTCAGTGCTTTCTGTGGTGATGGGGCAGCCATCAGAAAAAACAGAGCGTAGGGGTTGGTAATGTTCTCTTGATGTGCCGTGATTGGCTCAGTGTTCTGTCACTCATGGGGACACTACGTCGCCTCAAAATCTACAGGGAGAGCCAGAAAGTTCAAGCCCCTTTGGTGCTGCCATAGATTTATATTGGAAATGACCTTCCAAGAAGGCTCAAGGTCATTGGCCACATGTAAAATGACGTAAAATCACATTATATCACAAAACTTTGATTGGACTGATCATGTCAACATCATACTTTCAAAATCTTAGTTAGGAAGCAGTCATCATCATGAATACATTTTTTATTCGATTTTTTATTTAACCTTTATTTAACTAGGCAGGTCAGTTAAGAACAAATCCTTATTTAATCAAGTCAACAATCTACTGGCAAATCATTTTCAAACCTTGTCATATGAAGAGAAATTATAGATAAAACGTATCGGTGCTCATCGGCCTTTGGACATAAACATTACACAACAAGTTGGAAATCACAAATTCAACAACGAGTGGTTTGGAAGGAATCAGTGGCTAACTGCAAGCATCGCAAAGCAATCACTAGCCTGCTACAGTTTTCGTTGGAGAGGGTGTGTGGTCCAAGTCTGGGTTTAAGAGTCTTTTTTAAATGATAAACATTCGCATGTAAACACCATGGGCCAGAAAATGTTGAATACATTGGCCATGCTGTCAATCCAGCATGACTTCTGCTAAGTTCCAAACAACTGGAAACTCCAAACTGGGAAATCTCAGACTTCAGTGAGGTCAAGACAACTGGTCATCTGTCGGGCCTCTTTCTAGAGCTCTGACCTGAAGATCACTGTCGTCATGATTCAACTTTGTTTTTTTCCGAGTTCCCAGTTGTCTTGAAAGCACCACAAATCCAGAGAATGCCAAACTTTGATGACAAAGTTTGATGACAAAATTTGCCCGCAAGAAGGACTGCTGTGCCATCTTCCTGTTCAAGTGAGCACAAAATGTGTTATTGCATGCTGCTGCATAAATGATGTAATATGCCAGGGAGATATGCATACTGTAGCTAAGAAAGTATTACTAAGTATGTATTGTGTAGTAAGCTGTTAGTAGCCCATTTTCCTCACTCTAATACTTTGGTCCCTTTCTCCCTCATAACTTAGCCTACTGTTCTGTCTTGGTGGTGCACATGTAGTCTAGAGCCTGTTTTAGAGAAATGTTGTCATTGAATATTGTAAGAGCTTTCAATTTCTGCTTATATGTCCCCTTTATTTATCCTACGGTTCTGACTTGGTGTACAGGCAGAATACTATAAGAATGGCTCATGTTCTGAATTTTGTCACTGTACATTTCAAAAGAGCTGAACAAATAGTTATATTGACTACGTCCATCTTAGCTCGCTGTTTAATGTCCTAATCGAAATTACGGATTGCCTCTTATCCACTCATCTTTCCCTTATGCCATAGTTTGTACATCTCAATTATCAGTAGAAACCACATTTGTTTATGCAAATCAGTCATATCAGCTATGTTTTTTTAAAAAAGGCAGTAAATGAGGCTGAATGAACTGTTTCACTGCCAGACAAGGCTCTGCTGATAGCCAGGCGTAGCGGTGGTAAGGATTCACTCCATTGTGCTGGAAAGAAAGCTCTGCTGTTGGGAAAGTTTATTTAGCGCTATCAGTTTGTGGGCAACGTTTGTGACCGTTATAGTGCAATTCATGTTTTGTATAGGGTTGCTTTATGTTGTGGCTTTGCTGGCATACAAAAAATAAATAAATAATGCATTTGCCCCACTAAGATTTACATGCTAAAATCACCACTGGTAACGCATGTGACATTAGAGAGTCAGATAAGGTTTCTGTATTAAGGCAGCAATGCTTAGTTATTATATTGTGATTACAAAATTTGAAAGTCTTCTTTAAAGAATATGTTTGAAAACATTATTTTAAGATATTGAACAAAATGTTATTTCTTAATTTACAGGGAATTGATTCAATTGCTTGTAACCCAGTTGAAGAAATCTGGATCGGTAATTCCTAAGTAAAAAGTGACTTGGAACAAGATTAAAGAACGGGTTGTATTTACATGAAATAGTTGTTTGTATTTGTTATTTATTAATTAAATAGGTTACAACTTGAAATATATGTTTATTAATAATCAAATATAACAGTTGACATTGAATCATATATTTGTTTTTGTTTTATAGAGAAAACCTAACTTGTAACCAGTTGAACCATTTTTTTTTTTAGGTTGACCTAAGGTGTCCTTTTTTACAGTGCACCTCCCAAACCACTGTCTGCTTCAGTACACATTACACACTACTCCATTAAACCAGGCTACAGTAATTGAGTTCACAGACCAATCAACCATGCAGCGTGTGCCATAAAAACTGCCTGAGAGTAAGTGTGTGTCTGGCCTTTGTTTACCTTTTAAAAAAGGTTGCTGGCATTTAACCTCTTTCCCAAATTGTGAATTCCTCCATGTGAAATCACACCACATAAGGCAAAGTACAAAAATATATTATTTATTTGCATTAATATATATGGTACCATAAGCACTGCCACAGACTGCTGACATTGCAGGAATCATTCACAGCATGTTACACCAGTAATTGGAAATATCATGGTAATTGTACTTTTAATATTCATCCTATATTACCTGCAGTGGCTCATCTGGCTGTGATGGTGACCTGGGTTTGAACCATGTGTCTGCTCTGGAAGCCTGAGAATGTCCTGTGTGTTCCTGACTCTCTGGGTTGTTAAGAAGGAGGGCTCCATTTCACATCAGAACCTGGTCCTGCTCCAGTCCAGCCCTCCCAGAAGTTAGAGGTCAGTCTGGTTCTGCTGTCGTAGGTTCATTGGTTCTGGTGAAGGTCCACGTGAGGGAGAAGTTCTGGAGGTTATGTGGAGTAATGCAGGGGATGGACAGCACTTAGCCTGCCACTCCAATACATTCCTCTGAAATAGAGACACATTCACCCAAAGTGTCACAGGCTGGTTTTGTCCAACCTTTGGAGTCTTAATATTGTTATGGTGGATAAATGGGTGAAGGATCAGAATACCTGTCTGCTTTATGGAGGTGCTCCACACCTGGGCCTTGTCTGCAAAGATGACCAAACAGAAGTAGGGGTAGTCAGAGACATTACCCAGGATCCTCACTCTGCTCTCCAATGTGTACAGACCTTTGGAGTCAAGGGTTTTGATGGTGTTTTTGTTCTGTAGTGTTTTTGGGGCAGATCATGGTTCTGTGGTCCATGCCACCTGAGAGGCAGGATAGATGTTCTGAGATTAAGAAAAAAGTGTTCTCTGTTGAATTTTCTAAAATAAAAAGTGTTTCTACAAGCATGATAAAACAAAGCACTACTTACTTCAGACATGTTTCACACAGTAACAGCAGCAACTAACCTTCAACCTTAATAACATCCACAACATCCTGGTTACCCATAATGGTACTGGTGTAACATGTATGTTACATATGGAACTGGTGTAAAATAGGCCATTTCAGCTGGCTGTTTGGAGGGTTTATGGAGCAGAGAGCAGGTTCTAAAACAAGGTACACATAGAATACCTTTCAAACGTTTGGGGTCACTTAGAAATGTCCTTGTTTTCCATGCAAACATACATGAAAAAAGTTGCAAAATTAATAGGAAATATAGTCAAGACGTTGACAAGGTTATAAATAATGATTTTTAATTGAAATAACAATTGTGTCCTTCAAACTTTTCTTTCGTCATAGAATCCTCCATTTGCAGCAATTACAGCCTATTCTAGTTGTCAGTTTGTTGAGGTAATCTGAAGAGATTTCACCCCATGCTTCCTGAAGCACCTCCCACAAGTTGGATTGGTTTGATGGGCGCTTCTTACGTATCATACGGTCAAGCTGCTCCCACAACAGCTCAATAGGGTTGAGATCCGGTGACTGTGCTGGCCACTCCATTCTAGACACAATACCAGCTGACTGCTTCTTCCCTAAATAGTTATTGCATAGTTTGGAGCTGTGCTTTGGGTCATTGTCCTGTTGTAGGAAGAAATTGGCTCCAAATAAGCACCGTACACAGGATATGTCATGGCATTGCAAAATGGAGTGATAGTCTTCCTTCTTCAAGATACCTTTTACCCTGTACAAATGTCCCACTTTACCACCACCAAACCCCCCCCCCCCCCCCCCAGACCACCACATTGCCTCCACCATGCTTGACAGAGGTCGTCAAGCACTCCTCCAGCATCATAAAAAAAAATCTGCGTCTCACGAATGTTCTTCTTTGTGATCCGAACACCTCAAACTTAGATTAACCTGTCCAGTGTCTGTTTTCTTTTGCCCATCTTAATCTTTTTCTTTTTATTGGCCAGTCTGAGATATCGTTTTTTCTTTGCAACTCTGCCTAGAAGGCCAGCATCCCGGAGTCGCCTCTTCACTGTTGACGTTGAGACTGGTGTTTTGCGGGTACTACACAAAAAGAAATGTCCCTTTTTCAAAGGTAATTCTTAAAAATCCAAATAACTTCACAGATCTTCATTGTAAAGTGTTTAAACACAGTTTCCCATGCTTGTTCAATGAACCATAAACAATGAATTAACATGCACCTGTGGAACGGTTGTTAAGACACTAACAGCTTACAGACGGTAGGCAATTAAGGTCACAGTTATGAAAACTAAGGCCTTTCTACTGACATTGAAAACACCAAAAGAAAGATGCCCAGTGTCCCTGCTCATCTGCGTGAACGTGCCTTAGGCATGCTGCAAGGAGGCATGAGGACTGCAAATGTGGCCAGGGCAATAAATTACAATGCCCGTGCTGTGAGACGCCGAAGACAGGGAGACAGGGCGGACAGCTTATCGTCCTCGCAGTGGCAGACCACGTGTAACAACACCTGCACAGGATTGGTACATCCGAACATCACACCTGCGGGACAGGTACAGGATGGCAACAACAACTGCCCGAGTTACACCAGGAATGCACAATCCCTCCATCAGTGCTCAGACAGGCTGAGAGAGGCTGGACTGAGGGCTTGTAGGCCTGTTAGGCAGATCCTCACCAGACATCACCGGCAACAACGTTGCCTATGGGCACAAACCCACCATCGCTGGACCAGACAGGACTGGCAAAAAGGGCTCTTCACTGACGAGTCGCGGTTTTGTCTCACCAGGGGTGATGGTCAGATTCGCGTTTATTGTTGAAGGAATGAGCGTCCCACCGAGGCCTGTATGTACTCTGGAGCGGGATCGATTTGGAGGTGGAGGGTCCATCATGGCCTGGGGCGGTGTGTCACAGCATCATCAGACTGAGCTTGTTGTCATTGCAGACAATCTCAACGCTGTGCATTACAAGGAAGACATCCTCCTCCCTCATGTGTTACCCTTCCTGCAAGCTCATCCTGACATGACCCTCCAGCATGACAATGCCACCAGCTATACTGCTCGTTCTGTGCATGATTTCCTGCAAGACAGGAATGTCAGTGTTCTGTCATGGCCAGCGAAGAGCCCGGACCTCAATCACATTGAGCACGTCTGGGACCTGTTGGATCAGAGGATGAAGGCTAGGGCCATTCCCCCCAGAAATTTCCAGGAACTTGCAGGTGCCTTGGTGGAAGAGTGTGGTAACATCTCACAGCAAGAACTGGCAAATCTGGTGCAGTCCATGAGGAGGAGATGCACTGCAGTAAATAATGCAGCTGGTGGCCACACCAGATACTGACTGATACTTTTGATTTTGACATCCCCCTTTGTTCAGGGACACATTATTCCATTTCTGTTCGTCACATGTCTGTGGAACTTGTTAAGTTTATGATGAAAATAAATGCAGTTGGCAGTGAGAGAACGTTTCTTTTTTTGTTTATTTAATGAAGCTGCCAGTTGAGGACTTGAGAGGTGTCTGTTTCTCAAACTAGGCACTCTAATGTACTTGTCCTCTTGCTCAGTTGTGCACCGGGGCCTCACACCCCTCTTTCTATTCTGGTTAAAGCCAGTTTGCGCTGTTCTGTGAAGGTAGTAGTACACAGCGTTGTACGAGATCTTCAGTTTCTTGGCAATTTCTCGCATGGAATAGCCTTCATTTCTCAGAACAAGAATAGATTGATGAGCTTCAGAAAAGTTTTTTTGTTGTTGGCCATTTTGAGCCTGTAATCGAACCCACAAATGCTGATGCTCCAGATACTCTAAAGAATGCCAGTTTTATTGCCTCTTTAATCAGCACAACAGTTTTCAGCTGTGCTAACATAATTGCAAAAGAGTTTTCTAATGATCAATTAGCCTTTTAAAATTATAAACTTGGATTAGCTAACACAACTTTCCATTGGAACACAGGAGTGATGGTTGCTGATAATGGGCCTCTGTATGCCTATGTAGATATTCCATTAAAAAATCTGCCGTTTCCAGCTACATTAGTCAGTTATAACATTAACCATGTCTACACTGCATTTCTGATCAATTTTATGATATTTTAATGAACAAAAAATGTGCTTTTCTTTCAAAAACAAGGGAATTTCTAAGTGACCCCAAACTTTTGAACAGTAGTGTTAGATATTCCATTAAATATCTGCTGTTTCCAACTACAATAGTCATTTACCACTTTAACAATGTCTATACTGCATTTCTGATCAATTTTATGTTTTTTTAATGGGCAAAATAATTGGCTTTTCTTTCAAAAACAAGAACATTTCTAAGTGACCCCAAACTTTTGAACGGTAGTGTATATACCCTCATCTGAAACATCTACACTCCTGAGTAGGACTGATTTATTTACATGAAAAGGCTGGTCTTTAAACAAAGATGTATTTCCACTGAAATGTTCAGTCTGAAATTGCAACTAGTCAATGTCATCGTAGTAGCTATGGACGGGTGTTTGCTGTCTGTACCAATGAATCACCTTGTCTTCATTTAGTTTGAAGCTACATGGCAGCACACAGTCCTCAGGGTAGAGACAGGTCACCAGAGAGACAAGACATGGCCTTCAAAAAAATAATGCCTACATATTCTTTAATAGAAGTTTAGATTCCAGAGGATAATGTTATATAATTGCAATCAAACATTTCTGATAATCAAAATTTGTAGTATTCTTACCTACTAGTATACTTCTACTCACACATCTAGGTGTACACTCTTAGAAAAAAAAGGTGCTATCTAGAACCTAAAGGGGTTCTTCGGCTGTTCCCATAGAATAACCCTTTGAATAACTATTTTTGCTTCTAGGTAGAACCCTTTAGGGTTCCAGGTTAGAACCCTTTTGGTTCCATGTAGAACCCTTTCCACAGAGGGTTCTACATGGAACCCAAAAATAGGGTTCTACCAGGAACCAAAAAGTGTTCTCCTATGGGGACAGCTGAAGAACCCTTTTGGAACCGTTTTTTCTAAGAGGGAATAACTGTACAACATTTTCACAATCTTAAATATCAAAATATGCCTGCAACACACATTTTGTCCTATATAGAATTCCAAAGTTGTGTGGTCATGTTGTTAAAACGAAAGCTCAAATTCAGGACGAAAATGTTACGCTCCATTACGAACAGCATGGCAATGTCTATTTCTGTCTCGGTAGCCTGCTGTAGCTAGCTAGATGCCTTAGAAGGGTATCTCAGAGTTGACAACTGTTCAGACACTCACAGATGACTGCTACAATGAATACTTAATTCAAAACTTTAATGTAAATTATGAAGACGGTACAGTTATTCAGTTGTTTAGAACACAGATGTGCTCCACTGTAGAACAGTACTCTCCAATGATATAATTTCCCCCCTTGAGCAAAACATGTGGGTTGTTGTCCATGGGCACATTTTCTAACTATCAGTCAAGCTACAAATGCATGGTTGATTGATGATGTCAGGTCTGTGATTAGGAACAGTATGACTGTCATCTAGTACGTCTTGTCAGTCAGAGCTATGTATGGCCGTTGTTTTGTCCTGCTGTCAGCTGGCAGTCATCCATTGGCAAATCATCAGATGTTTTAACTGTGAGGGAGAAATGGAAAGGCCAATTAGTAAGGCAGGGCAATAGGTATTAGCCAATGAAAAAATAACTCTAAAGCCAGCAGTATTTCCTTTCAGTGTACTTCAACCAAACATGAATAAATAAGAACTTTACTATAACAGATAAATTCATTCAAATGATAGAAAAGTTTAAGTTTTATGAATGTTGTTAAGGCTAAAGGTATCTGGGCTGAAGGCTACACAAGTCACTTTTGTTTTGGCCTTGCAGAATGGGATAAAATCAGATACACTACATGGCCATAAGTATGTGGACACCTGGTCATCGGACATCTTATTCCAAAATCATGGGCATTAATATGGAGTTGGTCCCCCATTTGCTGCTATAATAGCCTCCACTGTTCTGGGAAGGCTTTCCCCTAGATGTTGGAACATTGCTCCGGGGACTTGCTTCCATTCAGCCACAAGAGCATTAGTGAGGTCAGGCGATTAGGCCTGACTCGGAGTCGGCTTTACAATTCATCCCAAATGTGTTCGATGGAGTTGAAGTCAGGGTTCTGTGCAGGCCAGTCAAGTTCTTCCACATCGATCTCGACAAACCATTTCTGTATGGACCTCGCTTAGTGCACGGGGGCATTGTGATGAGGAAACAGGAAAGGGCCTTCTCCAAACTATTGCCACAAAGTTGGAAACACAAAATCGTCTAGCATATGCTGTAGCATTAATATTTTCCCTTCACTGGAACTAAGGCCCAAACCATGAAAACAGCCACTGCCCATTATTCCTCCTCCACCAAACTTTACAGTTGCCACTATGCATTGGGGCAGGTTGCATTCTCCTGGCATCTGCCAAACCAAGTTTTGTCCGTCGGACTGCCAGATGGTGAAGCGTGATTAATTACTCCAGAGAACACATTTCCACTGCTCCAGAGTCCAATGGTGGCAAGCTGTGCACCACTCCTGACGAACAGTTATTTCCAGAGGCAGTTTGGAACTCCGTAGTGAATGTTGCAACCGAGGAGAGATGATTTTTATGCACTACACACTTCCGCACTTGGCGGTCCCATTCTGTGAGCATGTGTGGCCTACCACTTCGCGGCTGAACCGTTGTTGCACCTAGGTGTTTCCACTTCACAATAACAGCACTTACAGTTGACCGGGGCAGTTCTAGCAGGGCAGAAATTTGACAAACTGACTTGTTGGAAATGTGGCATCCTATTTAGGTGCCACGTTGAAAGTCACTGAGCTCTTCAGTATGGGCCATTCCACTGCCAATATTTTCTATGGAGATTGCATGGATTTGTGCTTGATTTTATAAACACCTGTCAGCAACGGTTGTGGCTGAAATAGCCAAATCCACTAATTTGAAGGGGTGTCCACATACTTTTGTATATATAGTGTAAGATTTCTGGATTGGATTATAATAGGACAAAGGCCATATAATGACGAGTCCTGACAACTACTAAAATAGACCTACACTTACTAGTTTTCATTGGCTGCATCTCTGTGTCCTCCAGAGTGGTCCTATCAGCCTTCCCTTGGTTGGCTAGGGAGTTCATAAATCATATGAGTCATTACTTCCTTCATTGCCATGTGAGTATGAGTACAGAATGCATGGTGTTCAGAAGTGATTAATTTACTCTCAGGTATTCCATCACATTAGTTATAGTAGATTGAACAGTAGGATAGCAGACATCTCTTTGATACGCTGATATACTCCCACTGCAGGCCCGGGTCAAGACCTGTCTTTATACTTACCTCTTTGTTTTCTATACAGTAGTATAGCTGTTGTTACTAGTGCAACCACTGCAACTATTACAGCAATAACCCACATCTTGGAGTGACTTTCCCCTGTACGCCCAACCTGGTCTTCAGCATTTGGCATATTGTCTAGACGTTTGGACAATGTAAATGTGTTAAAAATTCAGCATTATGGAAAGATGTGAACACTTAGCATCAATAACCTTGCATGCATAATAAGCACATAGGGTGTAAATCATTTAAAGGTATAATTGTGTACCTGTCAACGACCGCCGTGATGTTGACCTGATGGCGACCTGGGTTTGAACCATGTGTCTGCTCTGGAAGCCTGAGAATGTACAGGTGTAGGTTCCAGTGTGTTCCTGACTCTCTGGGTTGTGAAGAAGGAGGGATCCATCTCCCATCAAAACTCGGTCCTGCTCCAGTTCAACCCGGCCCTCCCAAAGGTTGGAGGTCCGTCTGGTTTGGCTGACATAGCTGAGGATGACCTTGGAGTTATCATTGGTTCTAGTGAAGGTCCAGGTGAGGAAAAAGTTCTGGAAGTTCTGTGGAGCCATGCAAGGGATGGACAGCTCTCGCCCTGCCTCTCCAATCAACTCTGTTGATGAAATAAGTTTATGAATTGTGAGCCAGGGAAAGCATGTTATTTGTGGCTCAGTTGGTAGAGCATGGCACTTTCAACACCAGGTTTGTGGGTTTCGATTCCCACGGGGGACCAGTACAAAAAAATACAAAAATGAATGCACTGACTTATGTAAGCTGCTCTCGATAAGAGTGTCTGCTAAATGTAAAAGGTATATATTTCACTGTCCCTTAGAAGACTTCCCGCTGTAGTCACTCTCTTAAACACTAGAGGGCGGTGTTACCATAGAGATCCTATTAAATTACTAGAGGGGTTTCATAAACCCTCAAAGTTCCAGAACGGTAGAAAAATGGCAGCCATATTAGTCAGGGCGAAATGCAAACCACTCTAATTGGAACGAATGGCAATAGAGGCATATAATCCAGATTTGACTCAAAACATACCTGCAGGAAAATTAAAGTAAGACATGGGATATATCAGAAATGGTGTAATAGAATTATTGTCAACATAAAATATTGTCAAATAATTGTAAATACAGTTTATACAGGTTTTACACCAATTGTCTGTATAAATAGCCTCTAAAATATACAGTACCAGTCAAAAGTTTGGACACACCTACTCATTCAAGGGTTTTTCTTTATTTTTTAAACTATTTTCTACATTGTAGGTCATCAAAACTATTAAAGAAATCAAAATATATTTTAGACTCTTCAAAGTAGCCACCCTATGGCCTCCCGGGTGGCGCAGTGGTCTAAGGCACTGCATTGCAGTGCTAACTGTGCCACCAGAGATTCTGGGTTTGAGCCCAGGCTCTGTCGCAGCCGGCTGTGACCGTGAGTTCCATGGGGCGATGTACAATTGGCCTAGTGTCGTCCGGGTTTGGGCAGGGATATCATGTCTCATCATGCACTAGCGACTCCTGTGCCGGGCGCAGTGCATGCTAACCAGGTCGCCAGGTGCACGGTGTTTCCTCCGACACATTGGTGCGGCTGGCTTCCGGGTTGGATGTGTGCTGTGTTAAGAAGCAGTGCGGTTGTGTTTCAGAGGACGCATGGCTTTCGACCTTTGTCTCTCCTGAGTCTGTACAGGAGTTGTAGTGATGAGACAAGATAGTAACTACTAAAACAATTGGATATGAAAAGGGGGAAAAAAATTAAATGACAAAATGACTTGTTGACAGCTTTGCACACTCTTGGCATTCTCTCAAACAGCTTCATGAGGAATGCTTTTCCAACAGTCTTGAAAGAGTTCCCACATATGCTGATCACTTTGTTGCCTGCTTTTCCTACACTCTGCGGTCCAACTCATCCCAAACCATCTCAATTGGGTTGAGGTCTGGTGATTGTGGAGGCCAGGTCATCTGATGCAGCCCTTCATCGCTCTCCTTGGTCAAATAGCCCTTACACAGCCTGGTGGTGTGTTTTGGGTCATTGTCCTGTTGAAAAACGAATTATAGTCTTATTTAGCGCAAACCAGATGGGATGGCATATCGCTGCAGAATGCCAGAATGCTGGTTAAATAAATCACAGACAGTGTCACCAGCAAAGCAACCCACACCATCACACCTCCTCCTCCATGCTTCACGTTGGGAACCACAAATGCGGAAATCATCCGTTCACCTACTTTGCATCTCACAAAGACACGGCAGTTGGAATTAAAAGGCTCAAATTTGGACTCATCATACCAAAGGAAAATTTCCATCGGTTTAAATGTCCACTGCTCGTGTTTCTTGGCCCAAGCAAGTCTCTTCTTATTTTTGGTATCCTTTAGTAGTGGTTTCTTTGCAGGATTTCGACCACGAAGGCCTGATACACACAGTCTCTTCTGAACAGTTGAAGTTGAGATGTTGAGATATTTGAACTCTGTAAAGCATTATGTGGGTTGCAATCTGAGGTGCAGTTAACTCGAATAAACTTATCCTCTGCAGCAGCGGTAACTCTGGGTCTTCCTTTCCTGTGGCGGTCCTCATGAGAGCCAGTTTCATCATAGTGCTTGATGGTTTTTGGGACTGCAAGTGGAAGAAATTTTCAAAGTTATTGACATTTTCCGGATTGACTGATCTTCATGTCTTAAAGTAATGATGGACTGTCATTTCCCTTTGCTTATGACTATCTCTTTGCTTAAGGCCATCTTCTGTATACCACCCCTACCTTGTCACGACACAACTGATTGGCTCAAAAGCATTAAGAAGGAAAGAAATTCCACAAATGAACTTTTAACAATGCACACCTGTTAATTGAAATGCATTCCAGGTGACTACATCATGAAGCTGGTTGAGAGAATGCCAAGAGTGTGCAAAGCTGTCATTGTCACACCCTGATCTGTTTCACCTGTCTTGTGCTTGCCTCCACCCCCTCCAGGTGTCACCCATTTCCCCATTATCCCCTGTGCACTTATACCTGTGTTTTCTGTTTGTCTGTTGCCAGTTCGTCTTGTCTCGTCAAGCCTACTGGCATTTTTCCTGTACTCCTGTTTTTCTCTCTTGTCCTTGTTTTCTAGCTTTCCCAGTTTTGACCATTCTGCCTGCCCCGACCCTGAGCATGCCTGCTATTCCGTACCCTGTGACACTGCCCTGGATTACTGACCTCTGCCTGCCCTGACCCTGAGCCTGCTGTTCTATACCTTCAGACTCTGCTCTGGATTACTGACCTCTGCCTGCCCTTGACCTGTTGTTTGCCTGCCACCTGTTTTTGTAATAAACTTTGTTGCTTCGAACTGTCTGCATCTGGGTCTTCTCCTGAGGTCCGATTGTACGACCTGGCCATGACTGACGCAGTAGACTTAGACCAACTCCGCAACACCATCTCCTCCCAAGGAGCCACCATTGGGAGACACAGGGAGTTACTCCCAGGTCTTATGGACGGATTCCAGACCTTGGCAGAACGCCATGACTGTGCCTTGAATACATTGCTGGAACAATTCCGCGGATTATCTGTGAGTCCACCGGCCCCGACAGTAGCTTCCCAGCCCCCCAGTAACACCGCTGTCAGCAGTGCGTCTCTCCAGGCCACCCTGGCTTCCCAATAACCTTGCTTACCTCCCACGGAACACTTAGCTGGACGGTCAGGAACCTGTCGGGTGTTTCTCTACCAGTGTTCCCTCATCTTTGAGCTGCTGCCCTCGTCCTTCCCCCGCTAATGTCCGGGAGGGCTCCTGCCTGGGCTACTGCGGTGTGGGAGCAACAATCTACCGAGTGTTTCAGCCTGAAGGAGTTAGTGGATGAGGTGAAAAAGGTTTCAATTCTCCATTTTCTGGGAGAGAGGCTGCCCAGAAGTTACTCCAGCTTCGCCAAGACTTCCGCATTGTGGTGGACTATGCGGTTGATTTCTGCACATTGGCTGACGAGAGTGCCTGGAACTCCCTGTTTGACACATTCCTTTATGGATTATCGGAGGACGTTAAGGATGAGCTTGCAGCCCGGTAACTGCCTACGGATCTCGATTCTCTCTTCGCCTTGACCATCCGGATCGATGGGCAGCTACGGGAACATAGGAGGGAGAGGAGGTCTGATTCCGGTCCCAATCTCTTGCCCTAAGGATACCAACTTGCCTCCGAGGAACTCCGGAAGATTCCGGCGTCTACGTCCCCGAGAGAATCCAAGCTGACGAGAGTTCCCCCGAGAGTCTCTGAGGTCTGCCGACTCCCCTTTTTCGTAGCCAATGCAACTTGGCAGAGCTAGGCTGAACACTTACGCAGACTTAACACCTAGAGTTGTCTGTTTTGCGTAACTGCCGGTCATTATGTGTCAACCTGTCTTTTAAGAAGGCCAGGCTCATCAGTAGGTTGAGTACTCTGGTGGGCCATACGGATAGTTTTTCTTCTCCCCTTACTCACACCCCTCTCCATGCCATCCTGCTGTGGGGTGACCAATCTAAATCTCCCTGGGTTCTCATTGACCCTGGGGCCGATGAGAGTTTCATGGACGCCACCCTGGTGTCTGAGCTGGGCATCCCCACTCAGCCCCTCTCCAGTCACGTGGATGTTAGAGCACTGGATGGGCACTCTATAGGCAGGGTTACCCACAATACTACTCCTATCCACTTGTGTGTGTCCGGGAACCACAGTGATCTATACAGTTTATGCTCAGGTTCCCGTGGTATTGGGGTTTTCTTGGCTCCAGCGCCACAATCCCCTTATCAACTGGACTGCTTGTACTATCATGGGCTGGAGCCCGTTCTGCCACGCCCATTGCCTGAAGTCAGCGCAGCCTGCCCTGGGACGTCTTCCTTTGGGCTCGGAAGAAGCCTCGGACCTCTCTGCCATTCCCGCGGAGTACCAGGATCTATGGGAGGTTTTCAGCATGGCCTGGGCCACTTCGCTTCCTCTGCATTGACCCTATGACTGCGGGAATGACATTCTCTCGGGCACTACCACCCCGGGGATGGCTGTATTCACTGTCGGGTCCCTGGCTGCAGGGGGTATCCGTCTTTCTGACTCCCCCGCCGGCGCAGGGTTCTTCTTTGTGGAGAAGAAGGACGAAACTCTGCGCCCGTACATCGACTACCAGGGCCTCAATGACATCACAGTTAAGAACCGCTAACCACTACCGCTCATCGCCTTGGTTTTGAGCCGCTCCAAGGGGCTACTATGTTCTCTAAGTTAGGGGAACGTTTACCACCTGGTACGGATATGGGAAGGTGACGAGTGGAAGACAGCCTTCAACACTGCTAGTGGACACTATAAATACCTGGTGATGCCATTCGGTTTGACTAATGCTCTTGCTGTGTTCCAGGCCCTGGTTAATGACGTTCTCCGAGATATGTTGAACCAGTTCACTTTCGTCTACCTCGATGACATCCTCATCTTTTCCCGCTTAGCTCAAGAACACATTCTCCACATCCAACAAGTCCTCCAGCATCTCCTGGAGAACCAGCTGTTTGTCAAATGCGAGTTCCATCGCTCCACCATCTCCTTCCTTGGATACATCACTTCTGGGAATGTGCAGATGGATCTGGGTAAGGTGAGAGCGGTAGTAGATTGCAACGTTTCTTAGGATTCGCCAATTCCTATCACGGTTTAATCCACCCTGGCCTCTCCCTTGTCAGCACTCACATCTCCGAAGGTCCCGTTCATGTGGTCCCCAGCTGTTGACCGGGCATTCCTGGACCTTAAGCACCGCTTCACCACAGCTCCCATATTGATCCATCCGGACCTGTCCCGTCAGTTCATGGTGGAGGTAGACGCTTCGGATGTCAGAGTGGGGGCTTTCCTGTCCCAGCGTTCTGCCCTGGACCTTAAGCTGCATCCCTGCGCCTTCTTCTCCTATCGCCTTAACGCCACAGAGAGGAATTATGATGTGGGGAATCGAGAACTACTCACGGTGAAGATGGCCTTGGAGGAGTGGAGACAATGGTTAGATGGCGGCGGAACTTCTATTCATAGTGTGGACGGATCACAAGAACCTGGAATATCTCCGCACCGCCAAGTATCTCAACTCCAGGCAAGCTCGATGGGCACTGCTGTTCACCCGGTTCAACTTCCCCATCTCCTACCACCAGGGGTCTAAGAATGTTAAGCCAGAAGCGCTTTCACGCCGTTATTGCCCCCATTGGAGCCAGGGTGGCAGGTGGCCCACCATAGTTCCAGACATCTCCGCGTTCGTCGCCGCCTGCACTGTCAGTGCTCAGAACAAGACTCCTCGGTAAGCTCTGGCTGGCCTCCTTCAACCTCTTCCTGTCCTTCACCGTCCCTGGTCACATATTTCCCTGGACTTCGTCACTGGTCCCACTCCGTCTGATGGCAACACCACTATCCTCAAGGTGGTGGGCAGGTTTTCCAATGCTGCCCATTTCATTACCCTCCCCAAGCTACCTCAGCCAAGGAGCCGGCCCAGCTCATGGTGCAGCACTTCTTCCGGATCCATGGACTTCCAATGGACATGGTTTCCAACCGTGGTCCTCAATTCTCGTCCCGGTTCTGGAAGGCTTTCTGCACACTCATTGGGTCGTCGGCCAGCCTGTCCTCCGGTTTTCATCCCCAATCCAAAGGGCAGTCGGAGCGTGCCAATCAGGACCTGGATACAACTTTTCGGTGCCTCGTCTCGGCCAACCCCACCACCTGGAGCCAGAAACTTGTGTGGCTGGAGTACGCCCGGAACACCCTTCCCTGCTCGGCCACTGGGCTCTCGCCCTTCGACTGCTCCATGGGTTATCAGCCCAAGCTCTTCCCTGAGCAAGAGGAAGAGGTCATCATACCCTCTGCCCAGATGTTCGTCTGCACCTGGAAGAGAGCTCGGTCTGCTCTTCTCACGACTACCTCCAGGTACCGTCGACAGGCGGACTGCAATTGGACCCTGGTTCCCCGCTATCTTCTTGGGCAGAGGGTATGGCTGTCTACTCGGAATCTGCCCCTCCGGGTAGAGTCCCGCAAACTTTCCCCCCGTTTTATCGGCCCTTTTTCCAAGATCCTTAGCCCCTCTGCTGTTCATCTTCTGTTGCCCCACACTCTCCGTACACATCCCACGTTTCATGTATCAAGGATTAATCCTCTGTCTTACAGCCCTCTGTCTCCTTTTTCCGGTTTTGACCATTCTGCCTGCCCTTTCCCTGAGCCTGTCTGCGGTTCTGTATCCTGAGGTCTGATAGTCAACAAGGCAAAGGGTGGCTACTTTGAAGAATCTAAAATAAAAAATAAATGTATTTATTTGTTTAACACTTTTTTGCTTACTACATCATTCCATATATGTTATTTCATAGTTTTGATGACTTCTCTATTATTCTACAATGTAGAAAATAGTAAAAATAAGGAAAAACCCTTGAATGAGTAGGTGTGTCCAAACTTTGGAGTGGTACTGTATGTAAACAGATCAGAAATGTCTCAAATGTTTTTCTTGGAAAGCTGTGAATACTATTATGATCCATTTACAACTTGTCTAAGTCCATTTGCCATGTTTCTGTCGATATTATGGAGCTAATTTGGAATATTTTTTGGCGTTTTCGTGACTGCAATTTTCCGGGCGATTTCTCAACCAAACGTGAAGAACAAACCGGAGCTATTTCGACTTGGTTTCCTCTATCGTAATCGCTCCTCTTTCACCCCAGCTGCCAAACTAACCTTGATTCAAATGACTAGATGTTAGATGTTCTTACCATTCGGCTAGATGTTCTTTACCATTCAGCCATCAGATTTGCCACCAATGCCACCAATGTCCTTATAGGACACATCACCGCACTCTATACTCCTCTGTAAACTGGTCATCTCTGCATACCCGTCGCTAGACCCACTGGTTGATGCTTATTTATAAAACCCTCTTAGGCCTCACTCCCCCATTTGAGATATCTACTGCAGCCATCATCCTTCACATAAAACACCCGTTCTGCCAGTCACATTCTGTTAAAGGTCCCCAAAGCACAAACATCCTTGGGTCGCTCGTCTTTTCAGTTCACAGCAGCTCTTAATTCAAAGACTCAATCAGACTCAATCATGGACACTCACACTGACAAATCAAATCAAATTTTATTTGTTACATACACATGGTTAGAAGATGTTAATGCGAGTGTAGCGAAATACTTGTGCTTCTGGTTCCGACAGTGCAAGTGACTAGTGATCTATTTGTTAAAGAGGCCAGTGTTTGGGTCTCCATGTTGGCAGCAGCCTTTCTGAGTTTGTGATTGCTGTTTACCAGTCTGATGGCCTTGAAATAGAGACTGAAGAACAGCTTCTCAGTCCCCGCTTTGATGCACCTGTACTGACCTCGCCTTCTGGATGGTAGTGGTGTGAACAGGCAGTGGCTCTGGTGGTTGTTGTCTTTGATGATCTTCTTTTGCCTTCCTGTGACACCGGGTGCTATAGGTAATTTCCCCAGGGATGCGTTGTGCAGACCGCAGCACCCTCTGGAGAGCCTTGCGGTTGAGGGCAGAGCAGTTGCCATACCAGGCTGTGATACAGCCCGACATGATGCTCTCGATTGTGGATCTGTAAAAGTTAGTCAGGGTTTTGGGTGACAAGCCAATTTTCTTCAGCCTCCTGAGGTTGTAGAGATGCTGTTGCACCTTCTTCACCACACTGTCTGTGTTGGTGGACTATTTCAGTTTGTCGTTGATGTGTACACCAAGGAACTTTCCACTTTCTTCACTGCTGTCCCTTCGAAGTGGATAGGGGGTGCTCCCTCTGCTCTTTCCTGAAGTCCACGATCATCTTTGTTTTGTTGACGTTTAGTGAGAGGTTGTTTTCCTGACACCACACTCCGAGTGCCCTCACCTCCTCCCTGTAGGCTGTCTCGTTGTTGTTGGTAATTAAGCCCACTACTGTTGTGTCGTCTGCAAACTTGATGATTGAGTTGGAGGCGTGTATGGCCACACAGTCATGGGTGAACAGGGAGTACAGGAGGGGGCTGAGCACGCACCCTGAGCACGCACCCTCCACCTCGCTGTTGGGGGCCAGCGAGGTGGAGATGTTGTTTCCTACCTTCACTTCCTGGGGGCGGTCCATCAGAAAGTCCAGGACCCAATTGCACAGGGTGGGGTTGAGGCCCAGGGCCTCCAGCTTGATGATGAGCTTGGAGTGTACTATGGTGTTGAATGCTGAGCTGAAGTCAATGAATGGCATTCTTACATAGGTATTCCTCTTCTCCAGATGGGATAGGGCAGTGTGCAGTATGATGGCGATTGTATCATCTGTGGACCTGTTAGGGCGGTATGCAAACTGAAGAGGGTCTAGGGTGGCCGGTGTCGTGTCTTTACTATCATTAAATGTGAAGACTGTTATTTTATCAAATCAGTTCTCTATTTGTAACTATTATTACCTGATTAAACCAATCATGTATTCTTTAATCAACTAGGAAGTCGGGGCACCACGGGAAAATGCTATAGTCTCTATTTCCCGAATCGACTCTTCAGATATTTTCATATCTTATCTAGTCTTCTATTAATGATTATTCATCTTTACCTTCCGTCAGTCTCATTCGAAACGTCGTAAAAGTCTTGGTTCTCTGCACTATCCCTATCGTAAATTATGAATCAGCGATATACAAATTGGCTTGGGTATTTATTTACTAACTAACTAATCATAGAAATAAATGAAAACACACACAATTAGTTCATACATTGGGTTGCTACATAATACAAAGAAAAGGTCTCTAGCGGACGAAACTGATATGACGACTTTGTAGACAAAGAAAAGGGGTGTGGCAGTTCAAGAGCGGGAAACTCATAGAGGATTACTACACTCATATAAATTGCTAATACTTTACATGAACGACCGCTCATCCGAAAATAAATTGCAATTTACATATTTCCGGGTGTATTTCTTGCTGTCTCTCTCTGTGGTCGCAGGTCCATCTGCTGGAGAGAGTCAACAGAAAAGTCTCTGGTTGTGTTTCCGGAAGATCAAAGTCGTAGGTGGTTGTAGGTGGTTAGAATGGAAACTTCATAGTACCATTCAGAAATCTTCTCATAGAATAGATGCTTCAGCAGTTCTCTTTATTCACGTTCAAGATTTACGTCATTTCTAGCTGCAGACTAGTAATTAGTGTCGTCTAGAATTTGCTCCTTCTGTAGTGAATCGATAGTCCCAGAGTTGAACCATTTTCAGAGTTGAATCATTTCCAGCCGTGTAGCCAATGCTCCACGTTGGTATAGTCTTGTCCTTTGATAGAGTTGTAGTTTAAACCACTTGCAGCGTCACCTGGCATGTTATGATCATGTGTGAATTTCTTCAGGAGCAGGTTTAATCCTTTGTCGATGCCTAATGTGATGTCTGGGCCAATGACTAGTTAATCTTCATATGAAAATCCAAACTCTCATTTAGAATGTTCATATCACATTACATCTTTACACAAATAGGTTAATGTTTAATCACAGACCTTTCACAATATTTAGATGTAAGCCTGACAGCTGGGAAATGTACACTTTAAGAGACACCGTTATGTGTGTTTCCTGTCCTTCATGAGATCACCAAATGAAACACACTTGTCATAACTGTCCCTTAAGTGTCCACGGACCATTTACACATTCTCAAAAGTAGAAATATTGTTTAATTCTCCCATTTTGGGGATTTAGGAGTTTTGCCAAGTGAAGTCCTTTGTTCTCTCCCTATGCTCTCTCCCTCTCTTTCGGCATGACCAGGGGGAGAGAGTCTCTGCCAGGAATTTATGACCTGAGATAACAAAACCTGGGTTTAGGAGAGAGAGGGAGAGCGAGGGGGGGAGCCACGATCTACACCCAGAAAGGGCCACGTCATGACACTGGTAAGGTGGAGGTGATATAATCCTTGACTAGTCTCTCAAAGCGCTTCATGATGACAGAAGTGAGTGCTAGTCATTTAGTTCAGTTATCTTTACCTTCTTGGTTATAGGAACAATGGTGGCCATCTTGACAGGTGTGGCTGCTTTGCAGGATGCATTGTTGTCCCTACTTTCTTACCCTTTGTGCTGTTGTCTGTGCCCAATAATGTTTGTACCCTGTTTTGTGAGGCTACCATGTTTTGCTGCTGCCATGTTGTGTTGCTACCATGTTGTTGTCATGTTGTGTTGCTTCCATGCTGTGTTGTTGTCTTAGGTCTCTCTTTATGTAGTGTTTCATTTTAATCCCAGCCCCCGTCCCCGCAGGAGGCCTGTAGCCTTTTGGTAGACCGTCATTGTAAATAAGAATTTGTTCTTAACTGACTTGCCGAGTTAAATAAAGGTTAAATAATCGTTTTATTTTTTTAATAACAGTCACTCCCAGCAGTGTATTACTGTTTTCATGATAATTTATCAACCATAAACTATGCATCTGCAAAATGAGAGAGAAAGAGAGAAAGAGAAAGACAATGTTGATTATGCCGTACCTCCTTTTTGTAGTGAGCTCTTCCATGACTGTGATCCATATGTGGAATTAACGGTGCAGACGTAAGTGGGGGTATTTCCAAACATTCTCAGTTTGCTCTGAACAGAGTAGAGGCCCTCAGTGTTGGGTGCCATATGTGTGGTGGATCTCAGGTTGGCTTTAGGTGGCAGAGTGGACCATTGCACACGGGGAGCAGGGAAGATATCCTTAGACAGGCACTGAATCTCTGTGTTCTTACTTATCTCCATAGTAACCATCTTGATGGGAGCTGGAATAACAGTGACAGAGAGCCAAGGTTAGAGAGTAATAGCCTTGAGTGGTTTCACTACAAACAGTGAATTTGAGAGCAAAAACCATTCAAAAGGTTTTTGTACAGCAAAGTCACAAAACCAATAACAAAAGCAAATACTCGACTCTTGGCTTGGCATCAGTTTAGCAATATGGCTCTAGCTCTAATAGCTCCAATACAGCGGTAGCTGGTCGACAAACAATGATTCATGTCTCTTAACAGAGGGTATTTTACCACAAGCTATGCTGAAAGAATTTGATATGTGAAGTGGATACTCAGCAGCATACTCTAGCCTCGATACTAGCGCCAGCGGTACTACTAACCCTCCACTTTCATGATGATAAAGGACTCCTGTTGTCCCAGAGTGCTGTTGACCAGACACCTGTAGCGACCTCGGTCCTTGATGCCACACTGGCTGAGGTGGAGCGAGGCGTTGCCCCGGGAGAGCTGGTCCTGAAGCAGGTACATCCTGGTACGGTGGTCCTTGGGAGTCTGGTCCGACTGGTCTCCACCCTGATGGGAGTGGCTGAGGAGGAGTAACTCCTGGCGGTACCAGCTGATGATCTCATTTCCGCTGGGTTTGAAGCTGCAGGGTAGCACACAGTCTTCTGAGAACAGGCATGTCAAATGGGCATCTAAGGGAGAAGTAGAGAGAGAACAGTTTGGGAAAATGTGACCTTCATTTAATAATTAGTTAACATTCTCTCAAAAAACCCGCAAAAAAATCCAGTGTTGCTATGTCAAACGGTTTTGTTATATTTTTTATTTCAGTCTTCTGTGACGTATATAAAGTGCAATATTTCGATGCAAACTCAAAATGTAATACATTTCAACTCCATATCTGGTATGGTACAGGTGTATTATTTTTTAAAGCCCATAACTATGTGTTTAAGGTATCTAATTTTGTTTCAAAGTAGATTTAAGACTACCAAGAAACACTATGTGTGACCCCCTATTTAGCTCACTGCAGTAGAAGGCGGAATGAACAAAATGTTCTCTCCATTCCTATCTTTTTCTTTCAGCCCACAACACCTACTCACAGTGTGTCCTTTCCATACCGGTATATCACCTATGACGTGTACTGAATCCTCATGGTAATGAGTGAACTTTTCTCCCCCTCTTACCATCTTGCTATAGGTTGTGTTACTCTCACGGTTCTGAAACATTCACTATGTTTAGTCTTACCCAACTGTAACATGCAGTCCCAGCATTTTAGCCACCACACAACTCACAGTGAGCGCCGGCACCTATGGTTATGGTGGCACTTCTAAAGCCAAACATTACATACATACATTACAATTTTTGAGTTAAATGCAGAGTTTGACACTGGATAAGTATTAGATAATACCCTTGAAACTGGTAATCACACAGCCTATTCTCAACATCCGTTCTTTTCAGCCATTTGTTTTGCACTAAATGTGGTTGCGACAAGACATTGCACTGTGAATGAGTAAATGTAACATACACGTTCACAGGTGAATGTATGGGCTTTTTACTGCCAAAATAACAGTGGTAACACCAGTGAAGTCCTTCACAGACAGGGCACCCACTCCGAGTCAAATAGAGTGCATGACTATATAGAATTAGCATGTGTGCAAATGTGTGAAGAGTCAAGGACGTCCCTGTGAGACTGTGAGCTTCTCCTCAGAGTAGACGTCTTTCATCTCCTCAGCAACATTCCAAACCGAAGAGACAGCTGACCTGGGTCCCAGCATGGTCTGGCCAGTCTAAATACTGAACAGGGCAGTGGGACCCGGCCTCCCTAGTCTCCCAACCAGAACAAACAGAGGCATGCGGAGGGCCAGCGGGCCAGCTATCCCAGACGCCATGGGCAACTGGATTCCTCAGAGAGCACATCTCGACTCCTGCTCACTGCCCACTGACTGACCACCTCTCAAGGATTTACAGGGATGTGGACAACGTATTTCCACATGCACAGCAATAGAGGCTCAGCATTGCCTTGAAGGGTGTTTTTTACTTCATACATTCTCAGATTTGCTGAGGATGGATAGAGACTTCATCGACAAGTTACAGGAACAGTGCAGTGACCACATGTCATTTCTGTTGTATAGGAATGGTTGTTTGTATTCATAAAACTCCTGGTCAAAACATCATCTTTAAACTAATACTTTACACTGGATTACACTGTCTTATGGAAAATCCCTCTCCTTTTAGGACCACATGTTAAAGTAGTTCTTGTTCTTTTTTCAGATGTCTGTCTCGTTTTAGTTTTGCCCAGAAGAACTGGGATTTCTTGTGCAGTGAAAGGGACACAATGCAAAAAGCATCTGTTCCATGAACAAGAGATGTAGAGAGAAAAAAGTGTACCAAAACACTCTTCAGCCCCGCTTGAACAAAAAGGGAAACATTCCTTACCCCAGGACACTTCGAACTGGTGACTGTGATTCCTTACCCCAGGACACTTCAAACTGGTGACTATCCAGGAAAATAAAGAAAAAGGAGTACATTGTTTCTGCATAGATCTGATGATTTATTGACGGGACACATCATGCAAGCAGGTTTACATTTTTCCGTAATCACCTCCATCAGAACCAGGTAAGTAAGTTTGCTTGTCTTTATTTTCCTGGACACTCACCCATTGAAGTGTCCTGGGGTAAGAAATGTTTTTAGATATAGATGTATTTTAAGATTAGATCAAATGTAAGTGTTTAAAGGCATACAGTAGTCAGATTATTTGTTTCCTTACACTAAAGACATCCCGTGCCTTAAACCTTGACCCATGAGCCTATCCTGGCAATTCTTGCACTACTACCTTTAAAAGAGGATAGAGGGGTCTTATCCTTACCTGGGATCTTACACTTTGCCAAGGTGAGAATCCACAGCAACCTCAAAAAAGCTTGAGCAAGTGCCTTTACCATTCTCATTCATTCACAAAGTCACAAGTATTGTTGCTGTTGACTCCCGTCCTGATTCCAATCAGTAGCAATCTTAAAGCAATTAGGAGCTCTGAATCACAAATAGTGTCTTGGTCTCTCTTATATCTCACATTTCAGCCTCTGGGATGGTGTAGATCAAAAGCACTTGCTGTCACTTTAAAGGTTAAAGGATCCAGATGGAAAATATCCTTGTAAACACAAATGAGAGCCAATGAGTCTGAAACTCACTGCCACAGACATACGAAAGGGCCCACCTGGAACCACTTGTGTCAGAGCAGAAAAGCAGTTTCCCTGTCAGAGAAACTAGCTCCTCTCACAGTGAGAAGAGAGGGACTGTAAGAGGAAGGGAGAGCGAGAAGGAGGGAGCGGCAGGGCAGACAGGCTGGTTTGAAATACACCCCCTTCTACAGAGGCAGAGGCACGGTGGAATCATTGGTTACAATGTGTTACTTGGAAACGCCTCTTTGCTTCTTACCTGCCTGTCACTTTGCTTTGCTGTCACTTTAAAGGATCCAGATGGAAAATATCCTTGTAAACACAAATGAGAGCCAATGAGTCTGAAACTCACTGCCACAGACATACGAAAGGGCCCACCTGGAACCACTTGTGTCAGAGCAGAAAAGCAGTTTCCCTGTCAGAGAAACTAGCTCCTCTCACAGTGAGAAAAGAGGGTGTGTAACAGGAAGAGAGAGCGAGAAGGAGGGAGCGGCAGGGCAGACAGGCTTTCCTGAAATACAAACCCATCTACAGAGGCATCGAGGCACGGTGGAATCAATGGTTACACTGTGTTACTTGGAAATGTCTCTTTCCCTCTTATCTCCCTGTCAAACCTCCCCACCCCTTCCCCACCCCTCACACTCAGTGCCTCATAGAACCTCTTGTCATCTGATTGATTTCTTTCCATGTCACTCTGTGTGTCACCATTTTACATCTCACACCTTCTCTGAGTAATAACTGTGCACACAATAGACTAGGTATACTGTTCTTTTCATATTGTAGTTTCCACTGAAACAGTATATTTTCTTGTATCTTCTAGTTCCATGACAGGCATGTTCTTTATCTCTCAAGCCTTCAATACCTTCATTAATCATGGAGAACTGGCTTGGACAAGAAAAGTGGGATGTCAAAGTGCCCTGCCACTAGCAGGCAGGCATGAGGTTAACCACAAGGCCAATTATAGTTCAATGTGGAACGTATTCAGTCATTGTTGTTTCTGTCTGCCTCCCACTGGGCACTACTGCCACTGTGTTATACACACACGATCACAGACCACACTAAACCTGAATCCTAATCTATTTATTGCTGTGGCTGAAGGCACCTAACGTTCAGGAACCTTTCAGGAAGTTTGCCCTCGCGGTGGATGATGCAACGTGTTTTCTCACGTTAGTTCCTTGTGTTCAGTGTCATTGGCCTCCAAGGGGTGAAATAAAACCATAACAATGCCACATTATGATGAGTCACTAATGATAAGTGTCCTATTTATCCCATAGTAGCTGATAAACAGAGATGAGCACAGAAAAAAAACACAGTCATTTCAAAGCAGAATTGTGTGTCAATAATGAGTAGTTGGGGTTTGAAATGCGCCAGAGTATCTGTCTATCATAGCAAAAATGTTTTAGTGTGGAGGCCTCACTCTGTTGCCATGATTAACCAACAGCGAGTGATTGAGAGATGATCATGTATTTACTCCATGATGTGTAGCTACACCTCTCCTTTGCGGTCCTTAGGAGGCGCGTGTGAGGGGAAACCCCAGCTCCACGTCAATGCCTCTTAAAGATGACGGCACTCATCTCTGCCCTCAATCAACGCTAATCCCAGATTAAAGGAGCATGCCACTGGACTGGGATTATGCTGTGGGCGCTTTCATTTGATCATTGATTCTCTACCAGTCTCTTCCTGACTCACTTTTATACTTCCTCTGGTGTATTATTTTTTACATTTTCTAATAATGTGTGTTTAGTCATCACTATAATGTATTTTCTTTTCTCTCTGTGTAATGTGGTTTAATTCTGGTTATAATCTAGTGACTAAACCTTGTTTCCATCCATTCCCAGGCAATTATACCTATGCATATTACCAGCAGTAATCCAAAACCCCTTGTGGTGACATTAGCAGACTCTCTGGTTGATAAGAGCCAACATTTAACTGGCCTGACATTCATGACTGGCCTACATTAGTCAGTAAAGGAAATCATTGTTGTAAATAACTGGAAAACATGCACTGATAGCCTTGAACTATAGACTTTGCATAGCCAATATCTAATCATATAAAAGCAGCTATGAGACCCCTATTTTAGTTCAACTTTATAATCCACACAACCAGCACAGAAACATGGAGAGTACATGCACATTTCTGTTCCCTTCGTGGATATTTTCACGGGTGTATTCTATGAATGATCATGATCATGGAAGAGTACTATTACTATACTATTCAGTGGCATGGGCAGAAATCCATTGATGGCAGGGCCAGCAGGGCCATCATTTAATTAGGCTACCCTATACCACAAGCCCCCGTCTGGAAGTTGGAGAATTGTGCATTTTTCAAAAGCCAAGCTTTCCCCTGCAATTTAGTGCCATTATCATTATGCTTAATTAAAAATAAATTAATAATATATACTACCTTTGGGGTCACTTAGAAATGTCCTTGTAAGGCCTCCCGGGTGGTGCAGTGGTTAAGGGCACTGTACTGCAGCGCCAGCTGCTCCACCAGAGATCCTGGGTTTGCGCCCAGGCTCTGTCGTAACCGGCTGCGACCGGGAGGTCCGTGGGGCGACGCACAATTGGCCTAGCGTCGTCCAGGTTAGGGAGGGTTTGGCCGGTAGGGAAATCCTTGTCTCATCATGCACCAGCGACTCCTGTGGCAGGCCGGGCACAGTGCGCACTAACCAAGGTTGCCAGGTGCACGGTGTTTCCTCTGACACATTGGTGCGGCTGGCTTCCGGGTTGGATGGTGTTGTGATAAGAAGCAGTGCGGCTTGGTTGGGTTCTGTATCGGAGGACGCATGACTTTCAACCTTCGTCTCTCCCGAGCCCGTACGGGAGTTGTAGCTACTAAATGATAACTTGGATACCACGAAATTGGGGAGAAAAAGGGGTCCATTAAAATAACATCAAATTGATCAGAAGTATAGTGTCGACATTGTTAATGTTGTAAATGACTATTGTAGCTGGAAACGGCAAATTTTTTATGGAATATCAACATAGGCGTTTGGAAGCCCGTTATCCACAACCATGTTCCAATGGCAATTTGTGTTAGTTAATCCAAGTTATCATTTTAAAAGGCTAATTGATTTGTGGGTACTATTTAATGAAGCTGCCAGTTGAGGATTGACAAGTTTCAGAAGAACGGTCTTTGTTTGTGGCCATTTTTAGCCTGTCGAATCCACAAATGCTGATGATCCAGATACTCAATTGGTCTAAAGAATGCCAGTTCTATTGCTTCTTTAATCAGAACAACTGTTTTCAGCTGTGCTAACATAATTGAAAAAGGGTTTTCTAATGATCAATTAGCCTTTTAAAATGATAAACTTGGATTAACTAACACAACGTGCCATTGGAATGTAGAAGTGATGGTTGCTGATAATGGGCCTCCGAACGCCTATGTTGATATTCCATAAAAAACCTGCAGTTTCCAGCTACAGTAGTCATTTATAAATGTCTGCACTGTATTTCTGATCAATTTGATGTTATTTAAATGGACATAAAATGTGCTTTTCTTTCAAAACAAGGACATTTCTAAGTGACTCCAAACTTTTGAACGGTAGTGTATATACAGTGCATTCGGAAAGTATTCAGACCCCTTGATTTGTCACATCTGCTCCTGCTTCGCCCTCTTGTGTTCATCCGGTGTCTTCTTGACCTGCAGTTACTCCCCCAGTACACACTCTCTCTCTCTCTTTCCCTCTCTGTGTGATTGTGTAGTTGGAGACAGGTGTGCTGGAGTCAGAGCAGATCCCTACCAGCTGCAACTCGTTCCATAATCAAGACCTCTACAAATACTCAGTCCTACCACTTCCACTCTGCCAGATCGTAATCTCTGCTCAGTCAGTTCGTGCTTCTAGCTATTTATGATTATTCAAGATCCTGTTACTCTGCTGTGCCTGTTTCCCTGCCTGACACTGTTTATCCTCTCATTGCAGTTTACCGCTCTGTCTCTGGCTCCTGTCTCCCGTTCCACATCTCACCACCCTTCTACACTGTTCTGGACTTAGCTCACCACCACTACCTTGGATTCCCCTCCGTACCTGGTTACCCGGTTCTACCCAGCTCATTTTAACCTTAGTCTCCACATCTGGTTTTCTACAACTCATCCGAGCTTCCCTGGATCTGCACTCCATATCTCCCTGTGTTACAATAAATATCTTGGTTCATTCATCCCTGTTTCCTCATCTGAGTCTGCTCTTGGGTTCCCCTGTGTCGCTCCGCCAAACATGACTTTTTCAACATTTTCTTACATTACAGCCGTATTCTTAATTAACCTCTTACAGCCACCGAGACGCCAGCGTCTCACCTAGCCAACAGGACATGGAAATGCGTAGCGCCAAATGCTAATAGTACTCGCTAAAACTCAAACTTTCATTAAAACACACATGCAGGGTACTGAATTATAGCTACACTCGTTGTGAATCTAGCCAACATGTCAGATTTTTTAAATGCTTTTCGGCGAAAGCATGAGAAGCTATTATCTGATAGCATGCAACCCCCCGAAATACCTGAAGGGGACGTAAACAAAATAATTAGCGTAGCCGGCGCTACACAAAACGCAGAAATAAAATATAAAACATTCATTACCTTTGACAAGGTTATTTGTTGGCACTCCTATATGTCCCATAAACATCACAATTGGGTATTTTTTCCGATTAAATCCGTCCATGTATACCCAAAATGTCCATTTATATAGCCCGTCTGATCCAGGAAAAAACAGCTATCCAAAACGCAACGTCATTTTTTTAAATTAAAAAAGTTGCCTATAAACTTTGACAAAACACTTCAAACTACTTTTGTAACCCAACTTTAGGTATTTGTAAACGTTAATAATCGATCAAATTGATCACGGGGCGATCTGTATTCAATAGCAGCTACTCTTGAAATCATTGTCCATTGTCTCTCTCCCATAAGCCTCTTCCTGTTTACTGGATGACAGGAAGTGCCTATTTCTCATTCCACCAAGGATTAAATCCAATGAAATTGCCAGTACTGGAGACATAGTGTGGAAGCTGTAGGAACTGTCAACTGGTCGCTTTTCTCTTGCCATAGACAATTCAGAGAATGGCGGATTAATACTTTTTTCTTTTTTTTTGTGACCAGGTTTTTCTTGGGATTTTGCTTGCTGTTCATGTTCTGTTATAGTCACAGACATGATTTAACCATTTTTAGAAACTTCAGAGTGTTTTCTATCCACACATACTAATCATATGCATGCATATACTATATTCCTGGCATGAGTAGCAGGACGTTGAAATGTTGCACAATTTTTAACAAAATGTTGAAAAAATTCAAGAGAGCCTTAAGACTCAGGTGCATCCTGTTTCCATTAGTCATCCTTGAGATGTTTCTACAACTTGATTGGAGTCCACCTGTGGTAAATTCAATTGATTGGACATGATTTGGAAAGGCACACACCTATCTATATAAGGTCCCACAGTTGACAGTGCATGTCAGAGCAAAACCAAGCCATGAGGTCGAAGAAATTGTCTGTAGAGCTCCGAGACAGGATTGTGTTGAGGCACAGATCTGGGGAAGGGTATCAAAAAAATTTCTTCAGAATTGAAGGTCCCCAAGAACACAGTGGCCTCCATCATTCTTAAAAGGAAGAAGTTTGGAACCACCAAGACTACTCCTAGAGCTGGCCGCCAAACTGAGCAATCGAGGAAGAAGGGCCTTCGTCAGGGTGACCAAGACCCAGATGGTCACTCTGACAGAGCTCCAGAGTTCCTCTGTGGAGATGGGAGAACCTTCCAGAAGGACAACCATCTCTGCAGCACTCCACCAAACAGGCCTTTATGGTAGAGTGGCCAGACGGAAGCCACTCCTCAGTAAAAGGCACATGACAGCCTGCTGGAGTTTTCCAAAAGGCACCTAAAGGACTCTCAGACCATGAGAAACCAGATTATCTTGTCTGATAAAACCAATATTGAACTCTTTGACCTGAATGCAAAGCGTCACATCTGGAGGAAACCTGGCACCATCCCTACGGTGAAGCATGGTGGTGGCAGCATCAAATCAAAAAAAGATCTAATCGCATTGTATTTGTCAAATGCGCCGAATATAACAGGTGTAGTAGACCTTACAGTGGAATGCTTACATACAAGCACTTAACCAACAATGCTTTAAGTTTTAAGTAAAAAATAGATAAGTAAAAAATTTAAAATAAAATTAACAAATAATTAAACAGCAGCAGTAAAATAACAATAACGAGGCTATATACAGGGGGTACCGGTTTGTCGAGGTAATTGAGGTAATATGTACATGAAGGTAGAGTTAAAGTGACTATGCATAGATAGTAAACAGAGAGTAACAGCAGCGTAAAAGAGGGGTCAGGGTAACCCTATGATTAGCTGTTCAGGAGTCTTATGGCTTGAGGTAGAATCTGTAAAGAAGCCTTTTGGACCAAGACTTGTCGCGCCAGTACCGCTTGCCGTAAAGTAGTAGAGAGAACAGTCCATGGACTAGGGTGGCTGGAGTCTTTGACAATTTCTAGGGCCTTCCTCTGACACTGCCTGGTATATTTATTTACCTTTATTTAACTAGGCAAGTCAGTTAAGAACAAATTCTTATTTTCAATGACGGCCTGGGAACAGTGGGTTAACTGCCTGTTCAGGGGCAGAACAACATATTTGTACCTTGTCAGCTCGGGGGTTTGAACTTGCAACCTTCCGGTTACTAGTCCAACGCTCTAACCACTAGGTTGGCAGGAAGCTGGGCCCCAGTGATGTACTTGGCCGTACACACTACCCTCTGTAGTGACTTGTGGTCAGCGGCCGAGCAGTCAGGATGCTCTCGATGGTGCAGCTGTATAAACTGAGGACCTATGCCAAATCGTTTCAGTCTCCTGGGGGGGAATTGGCTTTGTCGTGCCCTCTTCACGACTGTCTTAGTTTGTGTCACGAACATCGTCTGGAAAATGACCGGACCAAGGTGCAGCGTTGTGAAGGTACATTTTTCTTTATTTTTAAATGTCGCCAACAAAACAATAAACAACAAAAATGACAGTGAAGCTCCGTAAGGCTATACATGCATTAAATGAAGACAACAACCCACAAATGAGAAAAGGAAAAAGGCTGCCTAAGTATGATTCCCAATCAGAGACAACGATAGACAGCTGTCCCTGATTGAGAATCATACCCGGCCAAAAAAAAAGAACCAGAAAGCATAGACTTCCCACCCGAGTCACACCCTGACCAAACAAACATAGAGAATAAAAGGATCTCTACGGTCAGGGCGTGGTGCCCCAAAGTTGCGGACTCAAACCTGACACTATAGGGGAGGGTCCGGGTGGGTATCTATCTTGGTGGCGCCTCTGGTGCGGGGACCCTCTCCGCAGGCCCCGACTGGGGACCCTCGTTGTAGGCCCCAGACTGGGGACCCTCGTTGCAGGCCCCGTACTGGGGACCGTCGCTAGAGGCTCCGGACCACGCATCAACGCTGGAGACTTCGTGCTATGTATCCTCACTGCAGGCTCCGTACCATGGATCATCACCGGAGGCTTCGTGCCATGGATCATCACCGGAGGCTTCGTGCCATGGATCATCACTAGAGGCTTCATGCCATGGATCATCACTGGAGGTTTCGTGCCATGGATCATCACTGGAGGCTTCGTGCCATGGATCATCACTGGAGGCTTCGAACGTGGAGCTGGAACAGGTCTCACTGGACTGAGGAGATGTCTTGGAAGCCTGGTGCGTGGAGCTGCCACAGGGCTTACCAGCCTGGGGAGACATACTGGAGGCCTGGTACGTGGAACATGAACAGGTCTCACCGGACTGGGGAGATGCACTGGAAGCCTGGTGCATGGAGCAGGCACCGGATACACTGGGCCGTAGAGACACACTGGAGGTCTCAAGCTTAGAGCTGGCACAACCCGTCCTGGCTGGATGGTTACTTTCGCCCGGCCAATGCGAGGAGCTGGAATATAGCGGGCTGTGAACGCACACTGGAGAGACCGTGCGCTTCACCACATAACACGGTGCTTGACCAGTACCACGCTCCCTACCGTGAGCACGGGGCGTTAGCTCCGCCAACCTCCCCATGTGCCTCCCCCAATTTTTTGGGGGGAGTGGCCTCCCAGTCTTCCTTGCCAGCCGTGACCCTGTGTAACGCTGGGCCCCTTTACTAGCTGCCTCCGCCTTCCTCGCTGCTTCCACCTGCTTCCACGGCAAATCAAATCAAATTTATTTATATAGCCCTTCGTACATCAGCTGATATCTCAAAGTGCTGTACAGAAACCCAGCCTAAAACCCCAAACAGCAAGCAATGCAGGTGTAGAAGCACGGTGGCTAGGAAAAACTCCATAGAAAGGCCAAAACCTAGGAAGAAACCTAGAGAGGAACCAGGCTATGTGGGGTGGCCAGTCCTCTTCTGGCTGTGCCGGGTGGAGATTATAACAAAACATGGTCAAGATGTTCAAATGTTCATAAATGACCAGCATGGTCGAATAATAATAAGGCAGAACAGTTGAAACTGGAGCAGCAGCACAGCCAGGTGGACTGGGGACAGCAAGGAGTCATCATGTCAGGTATTCCTGGGGCATGGTCCTAGGGCTCAGGTCCTCCGAGAGAGAGAAAGAAAGAGAGAATTAGAGAGAGCATATGTGGGATGGCCAGTCCTCTTCTGGCTGTGCCGGGTGGAGATTATAACAGAACATGGCCAAGATGTTCAAATGTTCATAATTGACCAGCATGGTCGAATAATAATAAGGCAGAACAGTTGAAACTGGAGCAGCAGCACAGCCAGGTGGACTGGGGACAGCAAGGAGTCATCATGTCAGGTAGTCCTGGGGCATGGTCCTAGGGCTCAGGTCCTCCGAGAGAGAGAAAGAGAGAAGGAGAGAATTAGAGAACGCACACTTAGATTCACACAGGACACCGAATAGGACAGGAGAAGTACTCCAGATATAACAAACTGACCCTAGCCCCCTGACACATAAACTACTGCAGCATAAATACTGGAGGCTGAGACAGGAGGGGTCAGGAGACACTGTGGCCCACTCCGAGGACACCCCCGGACAGGGCCAAACAGGAAGGATATAACCCCACCCACTTTGCCAAAGCACAGCCCCCACAACACTAGAGGGATATCTTCAACCACCAACTTACCATCCTGAGACAAGGCTGAGTATAGCCCACAAAGACCTCCGCCACGGCACAACCCAAGGGGGGGCGCCAACCCAGAGTGTCTAACCTAGGGTTAGAGGCAGAGAATCCCAGTGGAAAGAGGGGAACCGGCCAGGGAGAGACAGCAAGGGCGGTTCGTTGCTCCAGAGCCTTTCCGTTCACCCTCCCACTCCTGGGCCAGACTACACTCAATCATATGACCCACTGAAGAGATGAGTCTTCAGTAGAGACTTAAAGGTTGAGACCGAGTTTGCGTCTCTGACATGGGTAGGCAGACCGTTCCATAAAAATGGAGCTCTATAGGAGAAAGCCCTGCCTCCAGCTGTTTGTTTAAAAATTCTAGGGACAATTAGGAGGCCTGCGTCTTGTGACCGTAGCGTACGTGTAGGTATGTACGGCAGGACCAAATCAGAGAGATAGGTAGGAGCAAGCCCATGTAATGCTTTGTAGGTTAGCAGTAAAACCTTGAAATCAGCCCTTGCTTTGACAGGAAGCCAGTGTAGAGAGGCTAGCACTGGAGTAATATGATCAAATTTTTTGGTTCTAGTCAGGATTCTAGCAGCCGTATTTAGCACTAACTGAAGTTTATTTAGTGCTTTATCCGGGTAGCCGGAAAGTAGAGCATTGCAGTAGTCTAACCTGGAAGTGACAAAAGCATGGATTAATTTTTCTGCATCATTTTTGGACAGAAAGTTTCTGATTTTTGCAATGTTACGTAGATGGAAAAAAGCTGTCCTTGAAATGGTCTTGATATGTTCTTCAAAAGAGAGATCAGGGTCCAGAGTAACGCTGAGGTCCTTCACAGTTTTATTTGAGACGACTGTACAACCATTAAGATTAATTGTCAGATTCAACAGAAGATCTCTTTGTTTCTTGGGACCTAGAACAAGCATCTCTGTTTTGTCCGAGTTTAAAAGTAGAAAGTTTGCAGCCATCCACTTCCTTATGTCTGAAACACATTCTTCTAGCAAGGGCAATTTTGGGGCTTCACCATGTTTAATTGAAATGTACAGCTGTGTGTCATCCGCATAGCAGTGAAATTTAACATTATGTTTTCGAATAACATCCCCAAGAGGTAAAATATATAGTGAAAACAATAGTGGTCCTAAAACGGAACCTTGAGGAACACCGAAATTTACAGTTGATTTGTCAGAGGACAAACCATTCACAGAGACAAACTGATATCTTTCCGACAGATAAGATCTAAACCAGGCCAGAACTTGTCCGTGTAGACCAATTTGGGTTTCCAATCTCTCCAAAAGAATGTGGTGATCGATGGTATCAAAAGCAGCACTAAGGTCTAGGAGCACGAGGACAGATGCAGAGCCTCGGTCCGATGCCATTAAAATGTCATTTACCACCATCACAAGTGCCGTCTCAGTGCTATGATGGGGTCTAAAACCAGACTGAAACATTTCGTATACATTGTTTGTCTTCAGGAAGGCAGTGAGTTGTTGCGCAACAGCCTTTTCTAAAATTTTTGAGAGGAATGGAAGATTCGATATAGGCCGATAGTTTTTTATATTTTCTGGGTCAAGGTTTGGCTTTTTCAAGAGAGGCTTTATTACTGCCACTTTTAGTGAGTTTGGTACACATCCGGTGGATAGAGATCCTTTCCAGCCAGGATCTCCTCCCACGTCCAGGATCCCTTTCCTTCCAGAATGTCTTCCCATGTCCACTCTGTCTGCTTCTCCCGACCACGTCGCTTGGACCGTTTGTGGTGGGTTGTTCTGTCACGAACGTCGTCTTGAAAATGACCGGACCAAAGTGCAGCGTGGTGATCGTACATTTTTCTTTATTTTTTAAATGTCGCCAACAAAACAATAAACAACAAAAACGAATGTGAAGCTCCGTAAGGCTATACATGCATTAAATGAAGACAACAACCCACAAATGAGAAAAGGAAAAAAGGCTGCCTAAGTATGATTCCCAATCGGAGACAACGATAGACAGTTGTCCCTGATTGAGAATCATACCCGGCCAAAAACAAAGAACCAGAAAGCATAGACTCTCCCACCCGAGTCACACCCTGACCAAACAAACACAGAGAATAAAAGTATCTCTATGGTCAGGGCGTGACAGTGTGTTTGGACCATGCTAGTTTGTTTGTGATGTGGACACCAAGGAACTTGAAGCTCTCAACCTGCTCCACTGCAGCCCCATCGATGAGAATGGGGGCGTGCTCCTTTTCCTGTAGTCCACAATCATCTCCTTTTTCTTGATCACGTTAAGGCAGATGTTTTTGTCCTGGCACCACACGGCCAGGTATCTGACCTCCTCCCTATATAGGCTGTCTCATCGTTGTTGATGATCAGGCCTACCACTGTTGTGTCATCGGCAAACTTGATGATGGTGTTGGAGTCGTGCCTGGCCATGCAATCATGAGTGAACAGGGAGTACAGGAGGGGACTGAGCACTCACCCCTGAGGGGTGAGGGCCCCCCGTGTTGAAGATCAGGATGTGTTGTTACCTACCCTTACCACCTGGGGGGCGGCCCGTCAGGAAGTCCATGATCCAGTTGCAGAGGGAGGTGTTTAGCCCAAGGGTCCTTAGCTTAGTGATGAGCTTTGAGGGCACTATGGTGGTGAACGCTGAGCTGTAGTCAATGAACAGCATTCTCACGTAGGTGTTCCTTTTGTCCAGGTTTGGAAAGGGCCGTGTGGAGTGAGTTTGACATTGTGTCATCTGTGGATCTGTTTGGGCAGTTTGTGAATTTTAGTGGGTCTAGGGTTTCCAGAATGATGGTGTTGATTTTAGCCATGACCAGCCTTTCAAAGCACTTCATGGCTACAGACGTGAGTGCTCCGGGGCGGTAGTCATTTAGGCAGGTTACCTTGGCGTTCTTGGGCACAGGGACTCCTTAATACCTTTGAGCTAGTATTCTACAGGAGGTGCAGGAACTCAAGCAGAAGAACATTTTAGGTGCTGGTAATCAGTTCCAGTGAGCTCCTGCCCAAGTAAAGTACTGTGTTTAAGTAAAAATACTAATTATGTCCCATTTGGAACACTGTCAAGTAGAGAGAAAAAAATCTGATTGGGTGGGCCTGGCACCCCCATGCCTATGCCCCTGTAAACACTATTACTTATTACTATTAATATTCCTGTAATAATCCACCAATTTAGAGGTCTCTGTTCCTCTTTCATTATCTGTGCTCATTATCTCAAATATAGCTCCTCTATCTCTCCCTCACCTCATTTTGGCTCACAGATGCTCAACATTCGATGGTTGGCATTTGGCAATCTATCCCCATTCTTCCAGATTAGCTGGATGTTGATGCTTTGCAGATGTTAAGAGGAGGATCTAGGAGGATGAAGTGATATGATGTAAATATTTGGAGTTAGCAGATTGCATGACAGTGAGGTTAAAACCACTGGCATTTGGGAGACACTGGAAAATAGGATAGGTTTACAGGAGTACAATAAATAGTTTTGTTGTGCAGACAGGAAAGCAACTGAAAATATTGTCATATTTTAAACCTCTTTTATGATCAATGGTTTAAATAAATCCATAGAAGCTATCCAAAAAAGCATAGCAGCTTTTATACAAATCAGTTCAGAATAAGCATGTGGAACAGACATACAGTGAACTCCAAAAGTATTGGGACAGTGACACATTTTGTGTTGTTTTGTCGCTTTACTCCAGCACTTTGGACTATGGGGTTAAAGTGCAGACTGTGAGTTTTAATTTGAGGGTATTTGTATCCACATCGGGTGAACCGTTTATAAATTACAGCACTTTTTATACATCGTCCCCCCATTTTTAGGAGCAAAAGTATTGGGACAAATTCACTTCTAGGTGTATTTAAGTAGTCAAAAGTGTAGTATTTGGTCCCATATTCCTAGCACGCAATGATTACATCAAGATTGTGACTCTACACACTTGTTGGATGCATTTGCTGTTTGTTTTGGTTGTGTTACAGATATTTTTATTTTGTGCCCAATAGAAATGTATGGTAAATAATGTATTGTGTCATTTTGGAATCACTTTTATTGTAAATAACAATAGAATATGTTTCTAAACATGGTATGATATTTGTGCGTCTGCAACTTTCTCACTCATCATTATTCATAATTAATTCAGGACTATCAGTAATCCTTGTAAAGTCAACATTTAATGTAGAAGTGTTTAGAAACAAGTTTGTAGAGTCACAAGCTTGATGTAATCATTACATGCTAGGAATATGGGACCAAATGCTAAACTTTTGGCTAGTTTAATACACCTATAAGTGAATTTGTCCCAATACTTTTGGTATCGGTTCAAATCCAAACTGCTGGAGTACAGAGCCAAAGCAACAACACAAATGTGTCGCTGTCCCAATACTTCTGAAGATCACTGTGTGTTGAAATCTATTCCTGTTGCCGTCACAATCTCCGTGCAATTCCATGGAAAACCCTTGATGCATACACTGAATGTGGGCTACAAGCTTTTTATTTTTATCTGGGGAGGGAAAAAAATCATGTTTAGAAACTGTTGGTTGTATTATCCACACCCCGCCCTCCCCTGGCTCCAGTTTGTAGGTTACTGAAAGATTTCAGCGACCACAGATAAGAAGATTACAGAGGAATTAACGTCATTCCTTTGTCATTATATGAATATATTGATATTTGATTTTAATCAGAGGGAGTGGAGAGAGGAGGGCAGGAACAACAGGATGTGCCCTGAGTAGCATAGAAACACGAGTCAGGGGAACGAACTGGCACTAGGGCACGGGCAGGCGAAAACACAAGCTGGGGGAACAGTTTGTGGCACTGGAGCCGATCATTGGATGCTTGGATCAACGTGCAGCATGTAACAGAGGGTTGGATAACACAGATCTTTCAGAGCTCGACATGTGTTTTTGGTGAGGTGTATATGGTTGCTGCTGGGATATGGATGGGCCGCCGGATGGGGACAGTAGTGGCGTCCCACTGACCTGCAGGATTTCTGTGAGATAGACTCAAGACGCAGTGGGAGCACCTCCTGGTTGCTTCTGCTCTTCCAGCCTCAGACATGAACCTGGTGCTCCTGGCCTTCAGGCTGATGTGCCTGGCCTGGCTGTGGCCTGTCACTCTGCACAACGGCAGCCACCAACCCAACAAGAGGAGGCACAAGGACGTGTACCTTGGGGAGAACAGCAAGAACCAACACGGAGGGTGAGCCAGAGTTTAGGGGTGCGGTCCCACTGGAGTTGTGTTATGTTCTTGTCAAGGGTTCAGTTTGCTTGTCTGTTCTGTTTGGTTTGAAACCGGATTGTGTTTAGTTCTGGTAGAAAGTTACATTTGGTAATACACACACCACAGGATGTTACTGTTCTGTTGATCTGTTTTCTGATTGATATGGTTAAAAGGTTATTTTGGGGAGATGTATTGTTCATCACATAGTACTATTCGTGGTTTGTTGGTATTAGTCTAATCTTTATGAATTCAAGAAAAAAATAGAATATTGATGGTGAATTTACCATGGTGGCATGCGCGATCTCCAATGTGTGCTGGGACAGATGACATTACAGCAGTGCATTCTGGATAAAGGGCAGGTGAGGTGACCACAGGGGCTTAGAGGTAATGTCAGGGAAGCTGTGTTTTGGTGGGGGCACCACGTAAGAGAAAAGCAGTAGTTTGTGGGTAATGATAGGGGGAGTTGTGTTAATAAGGGGTTGGACTGTACACTTGAGTATCATTTGCAATAATAGGGGAGATGATTGTGTTTGGGTGGTATGGGAATGATTTGTTGGAGCAGATATGTTTATGTATTATGAAAATGAAAGTATCAGTTTACGGAAGTTTATCGTATGATGCTATTTAGAAACTTTGCGGGTGATGAGTGTGTTGTCAACCAAATTGGAGACATTCATTATGTCCTTTGACCCAGACTAACTGTTATATGAGAGCTTTGGGAAGTCTATATAATCTCCCAGGACCAATTATTGTACCGTCATAGCACTGACTCAGTTTGCTGCTAAATCATTAGTGAAGAGCGTCACGTATACTCTTACTTTTGGTTTTAATCAGATGGTTAAAGTGCAGTTAATTATTCTCAACAGCAAAAACCCCAGAGCAGATGTTGCTTCCTTTAGTGTGTGTGTGTGTGTGTGTGTGTGTGTGTGTGTGTGTGCACGTGCGCTTGCCATTTGGTGTGAGTGTGTATTTCTTAGGAAATAAAACATCTGATATGCTGATCTGTGTCCTCTTTGCTCCGCAGACGAATAGACTTTAAGATGAAAAAGTCTGACAGCACCAAGTCCCTGCTAATTAAATCTGAACAGCTGCTCCGTATCGAGGACCATGACTTTGCAATGAGGCCTGGCTTTGGAGGTAAGACCACCCACCCAATATCCTTTGGCCTGATGGGCAATCAATGTATTTTCATGTGGTTGAACTATGATAATGTGCGGTTTGGTTGTGACTGGGTGTGTGTGTGCTTTTTCCCACCATGTGTTGGGTTGGACTCATTAATTAGGCCTGAATGGGTAAAATCAAGGGTCATTATCAGAGAGAGGGAAGAGGAAAGATAGGGGGGGGGGGGGGGGGGGTAATAGAGCTCTACCTACCATAATTTGTTACAGATATAAAATTATAGATAGTCCATAACGTGCCACAGAGTTTAGGTTCTGTAATAGGCAGCATTTGACGCTAGCTTGTATTCTCTCTCCTGGAACAGAATGTAGGTTATAGTGTCATCTTCGATAACACCCCATCCCCCCCAAAAAGTCACTGACCCAGATTGTCTGCAGAGCCTAGCAGACAATGACAGCCTGCGGCCGAGTACACAGATGTTTTTAGAACTAGAGTAATCTGGATTATAAACCACGCTTTCTGAAACAATACCAAATGCTGCATCTTATTGGAAAGTCCAGGACAGCAAAGAGTTCCATGCATACAGTACTACAGCAGTGTGTTCATTGGGTGATGATCAGACAATGTTAGATTTAAGCAATAAGGCCCGATTGGGTGTGGTATATGGCCAATATAACACGGCTAAGGGCTGTTCTTATGCTCGATGCAACCTGGAGTGCCTGGATTTTGTATTTTGTATTTATTAAGGATCCCCCTTAGGTGTTGCCAAGGCATCTACTCTTCGTGGGGTCCAGCAACATTAAGGCAGTTATATACAATTCAAAATATTACGTGACATTCCATTTCATAACACTTTTCACAACACATTAAGTGTGTCCCCCTCAGGCCACTACTCTATTGGTGGATATAGCCCTTAGCCGTGGTATTTTGGCAATATACCACAGACCCCGAGGTGCCTTATCGCTATTATAAACTGGTTACCAACGTAATTAGAGCAGTAAAAATGAATGTTTCGTCATACCCGTGGTATACAGTCTGACATACCATGGCTTTCAGCCAATCAGCGTTCAGGGCTCAAACCACCCAGTTTATAATGAACTATTGATCACGTTTCTGAATGCTTGCATGTGTGTCAGTGTGTGGGGTCCCACTGTAAATCAACTGTCATTGAAATATGTATTTACATAACATTCTATGTCGTAGGCAGTACTAATGACTGTTTAGGTGCATGTTTGTAAATCTAGTGTGATGACATGTTATGGATTTCTGTCCATTTGTGTTTCCATTTGGACATTTTCTATTCCGAACTATCCCTGTGCGTTGTCTGTGTTTGTGTCTGTGTGGTCTAAGCGATGTGGGGTAAATTTGTCTGGAATTGAAATTAAGGACAGCCGAAGAACCCATTTCTGGACTGGTCACATGATCAGGAAAACCTCCTGAACAAGGCTGTGATTATAGATAGCTGTGACTTGATTGTAGATTAATGCAACAGGTATTATACGGTTAGGATTTATGAAGGAAAGGAGATAAGGAGAGAAAAGGCCTTCATGAGATTGGTGACACGGCGTCTCTTGCGTCTCTGAGTGAGGAGAAGGCTGTGTCTGTCTGGAGGGGAGGCGTGGGACTACTGGTGTGTCTTTGACGTTGTGTGGGACCCCATTAGCCTGCAGCTGTGTTTAGCGTGAAGAGTGATGTCATGACCCTGCATCTACACGGAAATGGACAGGATAATCACAACATAGGGCTTAGCTGATGTAGTCCTTCAACACCACAGCCTCCAGTGTGACCACAGGGTTTCAGGATGTCCTTTGAGGCCCAGCATAGCGCCAAGATCCTCTGTGAAAACATTATTTGGGGTTTTCTCTTACTGACTATCTGTTTGTCTTAACTTTATAGTGTTTGGGTGGATTTACAAATATTTAGGTCTTATAGAGGATATTTAAATACAATTTAAAAAAACTGGTGTAAGTAAGACCACATGCAGACAGATGAGATGATATATGGATGATAGGTCTTAGGCTAATCAAAACCAGTGAGACTGGGTCATAAAAGATCGTTCCCGGCTGAGTCAGACATTCTAAGGCCTTGCGCGTTGACTACTATATGACTATGACACGGCCAAAAGCCTAACATTCAATGTGCTTGCCCTGTCAGGGTAGACGTATGAAATCTCAAGCTGTTTACTGATTTGGGCTGTTTATTCACCACTGTAGGGGCAGCTATTCCTGTGGGCATAGACGTGCAGGTGGAAAGCATTGACAGTATATCTGAAGTCAACATGGTAAGTGTCTATAACTGTTATGGTGAGTGAATGAGGACCCAAAAGCGAACTAACTTAAACAGAGCTTCTTTAATAACCAAACATAGGTAGGCTCAGATAGACCGGCAGATTCCGACAGGACAGGACAAGGTTACAGCAAACATGACGATAGTCTGGCTCAGGCATGAAACACAACAAACAAGAATCCGACAAGGACAGGAACAGAAACAGAGAGAGATATAGGGACCTAATCAGAGGGAAAAAGGGAACAGGTGGGAAACGGGGTGAATGGGTAGTTAGAGGAGACAAGGAACAGCTGGGGGAAAGCGGGGGAGAAAAGGTAACCTAACAACGACCAGCAGAGGGAGACAGGGTGAAGGGAAAGGACAGAGACAAGACACAACATGACAGTACATGACAGTACCCCCCCACTCACCGAGCGCCTCCTGGCGCACTCGAGGAGGAAACCTGGCGGCAACGGAGGAAATCCTCGATCAGCGCACGGTCCAGCACGTCCCGAGAGGGAACCCAACTCCTCTCCTCAGGACCGTACCCCTCCCAATCTACGAGGTACTGGTGACCACGGCCCCGAGGACGCATGTCCAAAATTCTACGGACCCTGTAGATGGGTGCGCCCTCGACAAGGATGGGGGGGGGGGGGGGGGGGAAGACGAGCGGGGGCGCGAAGGACGGGCTTGATGCAGGAGACATGGAAGACCGGGTGGACGCGACGAAGGTATCGCGGAAGAAGAAGTCGAACTGCGACAGGATTAATGACCCGAGAAATACGGAACGGACCAATGAACCGCGGGGTCAACTTGCGAGAAGCCGTCTTAAGGGGAAGGTTCTGAGTGGAGAGCCAAACTCTCTGACCGCGACAATATCTAGGACTCTTAGTTCTACGCTTATTAGCAGCCCTCACAGTCTGCGTCCTATAACGGCAAAGTGCAGACCTGACCCTCTTCCAGGTGCGCTCGCAACGTTGGACAAAAGCCTGAGCGGAGGGGACGCTGGACTCGGCGAACTGAGATGAGAACAGCGGAGGCTGGTACCCGAGGCTACTCTGAAAAGGAGATAGCCCGGTCGCAGACGAAGGAAGCGAGTTGTGGGCGTATTCTGCCCAGGGGAGCTGTTCTGACCAAGACGCAGGGTTACGAAAAGAAAGACTGCGTAAGATGCGACCAATAGTCTGATTGGCCCGTTCTGCTTGACCGTTAGACTGGGGGTGAAAGCCGGAAGAGAGACTGACGGAAGCCCCAATCAAACGGCAAAACTCCCTCCAAAATTGAGACGTGAATTGCGGACCTCTGTCCGAAACGACGTCTGACGGAAGGCCATGAATTCTGAAAACATTCTCGATGATGATTTGTGCCGTCTCTTTAGCAGAAGGAAGCTTAGCAAGGGGAATGAAATGAGCCGCCTTAGAGAACCTATCGACAACCGTAAGAATAACAGTCTTCCCCGCTGACGAAGGCAGTCCGGTGACAAAATCTAAGGCGATGTGAGACCACGGTCGAGAGGGAATAGGAAGCGGCCTGAGACGGCCGGCAGGAGGAGAGTTACCGGACTTAGTCTGCGCGCAGACCGAACAAGCAGCCACGAAACGACGCGTGTCATGCTCCCGGGTGGGCCACCAAAAACGCTGGCGAATGGAAGCAAGCGTACCCCGAACGCCAGGGTGGCCGGCTAACTTGGCAGAGTGAGCCCACTGAAGAACGGCCAGACGAGTAGGAACGGGAACGAAAAGAAGGTTCCTAGGACAAGCGCGCGGCGACGGAGTGTGAGTGAGCGCTTGTTTTACCTGCCTCTCAATTCCCCAGACAGTCAACCCGACAACACGCCCCTCAGGGAGAATCCCCTCGGGGTCAGTGGAGGCTACTGAAGAACTGAAGAGACGAGACAAAGCATCAGGCTTGGTGTTCTTAGAGCCCGGACGATAAGAAATCACGAACTCGAAACGAGCGAAAAACAGCGCCCAACGCGCCTGACGCACATTAAGTCGTTTGGCAGAACGGATGTACTCAAGGTTCCTATGGTCAGTCCAAACGACAAAAGGAACGGTCGCCCCCTCCAACCACTGTCGCCATTCGCCTAGGGCTAACCGGATGGCGAGCAGTTCGCGGTTACCCACATCATAGTTACGTTCCGACGGCGACAGGCGATGAGAAAAATACGCGCATGGGTGGACCTTGTCGTCAGAGAGGGAGCGCTGAGAAAGGATGGCTCCCACGCCCACCTCTGACGCGTCAACCTCGACAACGAACTGTCTAGAGACGTCAGGTGTAACAAGGATAGGAGCGGATGTAAAACGATTCTTGAGGAGATCAAAAGCTCCCTGGGCGGAAACGGACCACTTAAAGCACGTCTTGACAGAAGTAAGGGCTGTGAGAGGAGCTGCCACCTGACCGAAATTACGGATGAAACGACGATAGAAGTTCGCGAAGCCGAGAAAGCGCTGCAGCTCGACGCGTGACTTAGGGACGGGCCAATCAATGACAGCTTGGACCTTAGCGGGATCCATCTTAATGCCTTCAGCGGAAATAACAGAACCGAGAAATGTGACGGAGGAGGCATGAAAAGTGCACTTCTCAGCCTTCACAAAAAGACAATTCTCTAAAAGGCGCTGGAGGACACGTCGAACGTGCTGAACATGAATCTGGAGTGACGGTGAAAAAATCAGGATATCGTCAAGGTAAACGAAAACAAAGATGTTCAGCATGTCTCTCAGGACATCATTGACTAATGCCTGAAAGACAGCTGGAGCGTTAGCGAGGCCGAAAGGAAGAACCCGGTATTCAAAGTGCCCTAACGGAGTGTTAAACGCCGTCTTCCACTCGTCCCCCTCCCTGATGCGCACGAGATGGTAAGCGTTACGAAGGTCCAACTTAGTGAAAAACCTGGCTCCCTGCAGGATCTCGAAGGCTGAAGACATAAGAGGAAGCGGATAACGATTCTTCACTGTTATGTCATTCAGCCCTCGATAATCTATGCAGGGGCGCAGAGACCCGTCCTTCTTCTTGACAAAAAAAAACCCCGCTCCGGCGGGAGAGGAGGAGGGGACTATGGTACCGGCGTCAAGAGCTACAGACAAATAATCTTCGAGAGCCTTACGTTCGGGAGCCGACAGAGAGTATAGTCTACCCCGGGGGGGGGTGGTTCCCGGAAGGAGATCAATACTACAATCATACGACCGGTGTGGAGGAAGAGAGGTGGCCCTGGACCGACTGAACACCGTGCGCAGATCGTGATATTCCTCCGGCACCCCTGTCAAATCACCAGGCTCCTCCTGTGAAGAAGAGACAGAGGAAACAGGAGGGATAGCAGACATTAAACATTTCACATGACAAGAGACGTTCCAGGAGAGGATAGAATTACTAGACCAATTAATGGAAGGATTATGACAAACTAGCCAGGGATGGCCCAAAACAACAGGTGTAAAAGGTGAACGAAAAATTAAAAAAGAAATGGTTTCACTATGATTACCAGAAACAGTGAGGGTTAAAGGTAGCGTCTCACGCTGAATCCTGGGGAGAGGACTACCATCCAGAGCGAACAAGGCCGTGGGCTCCTTTAACTGTCTGAGAGGAATGTCATGTTCCCGAGCCCAGGTCTCGTCCATAAAACAGCCCTCCGCCCCAGAGTCTATTAAGGCACTGCAGGAAGCTGACGAACCGGTCCAGCGTAGATGGACCGACAAGGTAGTGCAGGATCTTGAAGGAGAGACAGGAGTAGTAGCGCTCACCAGTAGCCCTCCGCTTACTGACGAGCTCTGGCCTTTTACTGGACATGAAGAGACAAAATGACCAGCGGAACCGCAATAGAGACAGAGGCGGTTGGTGATTCTCCGTTCCCTCTCCTTAGTCGAGATGCGGATACCTCCCAGCTGCATGGGCTCAGCACCCGAGCCGGCAGAGGAAGATGGTAGTGATGCGGAGAGGGAGGCGACGGAGAGCGCGAGCTCCTTTCCACGAGCTCGGTGACGAAGATCAACCCGTCGCTCAATGCGAATAGCGAGTTCAATCAAGGAATCCACGCTGGAAGGAACCTCCCGGGAGAGAATCTCATCCTTTACCTCTGCGCGGAAACCCTCCAGAAGACGAGCGAGCAAGGCCGGCTCGTTCCAGCCACTGGAGACAGCAAGAGTGCGAAACTCAATAGAGTAGTCTGTTATGGATCGATTGCCTTGACATAGGGAAGACAGGGCCCTGGAAGCCTCCTCCCCAAAAACAGATCGATCAAAAACCCGTATCATCTCCTCCTTAAAGTCTTGATACTGGTTAGTACACTCAGCCCTTGCCTCCCAGATTGCCGTGCCCCACTCACGAGCCCGTCCAGTAAGGAGAGATATGACGTAGGCGACACGAGCAGTGCTCCTGGAGTAAGTGTTGGGCTGGAGAGAAAACACAATATCACACTGGGTGAGGAACGAGCGGCATTCAGTGGGCTCCCCAAAGTAACACGGCGGGTTATTGATTCTGGGCTCCGGAGATTCGAAAGCCCTGGAAGTGGCCGGTGGATCGAGGCGGAGATGGTGAACCTGTTCTGTGAGGTTGGAGACTTGGGTGGCCAGGGTCTCAACGGCATGTCGAGCAGCAGACACTTCCTGCTCGTGTCTGCCTAGCATCGCTCCCTGGATCCCGACGGCTGAGTGGAGAGGATCCGAAGTCGCTGGGTCCATTCTTGGTCGGATTCTTCTGTTATGGAGAGTGAATGAGGACCCAAAAGCGAACTAACTTAAACAGAGCTTCTTTAATAACCAAACATAGGTAGGCTCAGATAGACCGGCAGATTCCGACAGGACAGGACAAGGTTACAGCAAACATGACGATAGTCTGGCTCAGGCATGAAACACAACAAACAAGAATCCGACAAGGACAGGAACAGAAACAGAGAGAGATATAGGGACCTAATCAGAGGGAAAAGGGGAACAGGTGGGAAACGGGGTGAATGGGTAGTTAGAGGAGACAAGGAACAGCTGGGGGAAAGCGGGGGAGAAAAGGTAACCTAACAACGACCAGCAGAGGGAGACAGGGTGAAGGGAAAGGACAGAGACAAGACACAACATGACAGTACATGACAATAACATCGTAAACGATGTGTATGTGTGTATGTGACTAACACACTGCCATTCACTCTCTTTCTCGCTCACAGTGAGACAACTTCTCATGCTCTCTCTCATACTGGAACCCCGCTCCACTCTATTGTCCCCAATTTAATGTCGGGGCATAACAGTCAAAACATGTATTGATTTTGAAGCTAGAATACTTAGTTGCTACATATATTTTTTTATACCTGTTAATTCTTGAAGATTATAACTTATAAGCTTAGTCATACTGTCATACACCGTCAGAACCCAGAATAATGCATGGTTTTACTCCAATGTTTGTAAACAATGTGCATGTAAACAAACACTACATAGCCTCCAAACACGTTTAAAACTATAATTTTGATGGTCAGTCCTTGCGTCCGTTTAAGAGTGGTCACATTTCTCCACGCCCCTCCCTCGGCTTTTTACCAAAACAGAGGCAGGATGACCACTTTACTGTTGTGTTATTGTTTCCACTATGTTCTAGACTCTAACTTCAATGGATCATTGATGTTCTGGTCCCAATTAACACTAGCACTGTAAACACTATTAACCTGCATGATCCTGTCGCTCGTCACCCTATATACAAAGAATCTGGGTGAACCGTTATTGAGTCTTACTTCCATCATTGCACAATTGCCCACGTTTTGATTATGAGATAGTTTGTCCATTGGACCTGAGCTTTGGTGTGTTTGTGCAGGACTTCACCATGACTCTGTACCTGAGACACTACTGGCAGGACGACCGGCTGGCCTTTCCTTCCAGCAGCAAAAAGAGCCGGACATTTGACGCTCGGCTGGTGAAGAAGATCTGGGTGCCGGACGTGTTCTTTGTCCACTCCAAACGTTCCTTCATCCATGACACGACCATGGAGAACATCATGCTGAGGGTGTACCCTGACGGCAACATTCTCTACAGTGTCAGGTACACAGAGAATGGTCCTCCTTTAACACAGGGACCATAAGGCCTTTAGCGTGTACTATTCTATAGTATTGGTACTTTGTACACATAAGAAACATGGGGGGAGTAGACCATCTTGTGTCTTTCAGCCTACAATATCAACAAGAAAAGAGGAAGTGCATCGCCTATCACAGAGAGTTCTGATCTCTCTGCAGACCACGTTATGTTGCCACGGTATGTTTTCTGCAACTGCTGTATCATTAATAACTAGGCCCTGTGTTTCAGGATCACTGTGACTGCTCTTTGCGCCATGGACTTCAGTAGTTTTCCTTTGGACACACAGAAATGCTCTCTGGAACTGGAGAGCTGTGAGTATAAAACAATAAGGCTATGTGGTTGCCCTGGGTGTAATGCCATGTACGTCCTCACATATACCTAACATATGTCTACGTGCAACACAATAAGCACGTAATATGGTAGCATTGACCCTCCTCTTTTCATATAGGTGAAATAACATTCAAAAGTCGGGGTCAGGTCAGTTTGTGTCTGTAATGCATGTCTTTTTGATGCAGGATTTACCTGTCCTGATTCATCCGTATAAGGAGCAGCAACTACAGTTGAATTGAAGTCGGTCATTTCTCATCAGAGACATTCTGTCACACTGATGTTGCAATTGTCATGATTGTGTTAAACCCAGCCTCAGGAGGCAGTGCACCTTACCCAGATTAGAACACAGACACACAGACAAACAGACAGAGACACGCACGGACACACACAAATGATCGGCAAACGAACACGCACGCGCACACGCACAGAAAGCATGGGTCTGGTCTCAGACGAGAGGTGGTAGTAGTGGTAGTAGTGAATCTCAGTGTCTCCTCTCCTCTGAGGGACATAGCCCATGATTCCTCTAAGAGAGGCCACACGAAGGAGTCACCTTCTCCCCCTGTTCTCTCCTCTCTTGAAGATGCGTACAATGAGAACGACCTCATGCTCTACTGGAAGAACGGGAACGATTCATTAAGGACTGATGAGATCGTTCTCTCACAGTTTTTTATTGAAGAATTCCACCCTTCCTACGGGCTTGCCTTCTACAGCAGCACGGGTATGTGTGCTTGTTTTGTAGCCTGGTGCTTTGGGGCCTACTGTACTGTTTCTCTGTCCTTCTCCGCTGTCCAACTCCTCCTTATTATTACTAAAACGGCTCTGTAAGATCCAAAGCCAACACCCCAAACCCTCCTGCTTCTGATTCCACTCTGACAGTCTGAGGACAGGGAGAGGTTAGGAGATTTTCCTCCACAGAGTGTCAGTGTGGAATCCTGCCCAACTCTCAGTAGTTCCAGTGTCCATTACATCATAGCCATGTGATGTCCCATGTGACTATAATTTTGACTAGATACCCTCCTGTGTCTCATAATGACCTCTGATTACCCAGAAGGATGGTGAGTAAACTGTTCCTCCAGAAATGAGATATCAGAGCCCTTCTCTCTCTCGCTCTCTCTCTCTCTCTCTCTCTCTCTCGCTCTCTCTCAGGTTGGTATAACAGGCTCTACATAAACTTCATCCTCAGGAGGCATATCTTCTTCTTCATGCTGCAGACCTATTTCCCCACCATGCTGATGGTGATGCTCTCCTGGGTGTCCTTCTGGATTGACAGGAGGGCTGTGCCTGCCAGAGTGTCACTGGGTACAGTACTGATACTCTCACTTGTATGTGGGGTTTCGAGGGGGGGATCTCTGTAAAATAATCAAAGCTTAAAGACTGAGCAGAGACGGATCACAAAGCCATCATTTTCTGCACAACATACTTGATTCATCTCCAGAAAGTAAAGTGGGTGGTGGGGCTTTACCTTCCTCAGCCATGTCACATCTCTGTGATTACTGTAAGGTGAAAGGGGGAGGGTTGTGCAACAATTTCCTGTTGTGTTCCTTTTATGTGGGCGAGTGAATGTGAGCCTGCTGCTTTGAGCCTGCTGCAGAACTGCTCAGAGACTCATTAACCCAGAGAGAGGACAACTGAAACTGAGCACAGTGACAAAGCATTTCAGTTCTGCGCATGACTCAAGTCACCTGCACCAGGCGAGGTCCCTGTGTGTGCATGTGTGCCAGAGCTTGTTTGTGTAATTGTGTCGGAAAGAAAGAGAAAAAGGGAGGGCGAGGGAAGAGCAAGAGAGAGCGAGATAAAAGGACAGAGTAAATGCTGCACTTAGATTTGCGAATAGATGTTGACTTTGCTAATGCAGCAGGGTGTGTGTGTGTGTGAGGGGGGTGGGGGTGGGGGGAGGGGAGTGTGCTTGGAGTACGGCAGGTTGCTGGAGGATCATGATGCCGTAACAAAGGCTGGCCTTATTTCACTCTGCAACACTCAATACTACAGTACTTACTGTAGAATGATGTAGTAAACTGTAGTATACTGTAAAATACTAGTAGTATCCTTCGATCATGTTTAGTACTTACTATATAATGTTGTAGTGGAATACTATTGTAAATACTACAGTATTATCCCCCTAAAAACACTGTACTAAATACTACGGTAATGTCCTCAAAAACACTACACTTCTTTAACTAAAGTAAATACTACAATATTGAATTTGCATATACCCTGCCTATTCCCCTCCGCCATATCACAATTTGTGCCACCCATAAGTACATGCCAAGTATAGACCATAGATTGTGTTCCATACACGTTATAGAAAAGAGCAGAGGCACTGAACTATTCGTTCAGACTCCAATCCTACCTACAGGTTATGGAAAATGTGCTCTTTCACTATTATGTTTCCTCAAGGAGAAAGTCCACACTTCTATGGCAAAGATAATAACACAAAAACATTACAGTTAATACTACAGTATACTACAGTCCACAAAAACATATTTTAAGGTTGAATGTCACATTAGTTTTGTTCTTAATTGACTTGCCTGGTTAAATAAAGGTTCAATAAATAAAAGTAATTGCTTGTAAGATAGCCTTAACTTTAGGCTATTTACTTTATTAGAAAAGTAATATTGAATTGTCTTTGGTTGACACCACAACCAAATATCAACATTTAAATGTGTCTACTACTTGGATAGTTCCATCTGAGCCAGCTGTGACCAGGAGACCCATGATTGGCCCGGCGTCGTCTGGGTTAGGGGAGGGTTTGGCCAGCCGGGATGTCCTCGTCCCATTAAGCTCTAGCGACTCCTTGTGGTGGGCCAGCAAGCTGACTTCGGTCGCCAGTTGCACGGTGTTTCCTCCAACACTTTGGTGCGGCTGGAATCCAGGTTAAGCGAGCAGTGTCAAGAAACAGTGCAGCTTGGCAGGGTCGTGTTTCGGAGGACGCATGGTTCTCGACCTTTGCCTCTCCCAAGTCCGTACGGGAGTTGCCGTGATAGGCCAAGACGTTAATTACCAATTGGATATCACGAAATTGCGGAGAAAAAGTTTGCTGTAGATATAGATCAATTCTCCCAGTTTATGTATTTTTTTTATAGTGTATTTAACGTTAAAGGTCTGACGTTGTTTCAAAGATACAAATTCAACCTATTTTATACAAGGTTTGTCTATGTTGACATAATCCTGTATTTTTAAATATCAGCCTCAAAACAAAAGTTGATAACTTTTTTCCAATCCAATGTATATTTAACGTAGATTCCACGTCACGATACATTTACAAATGACGTTGGAACAGCGTTTATTCAACCAGTTTGTGCCTAGTGGGATGTAGCTGCTACACGGTTTTCTCAAGCCCTTGTTTGACTTTCCATCCATCTATGCTAAACCCCCACACAGCTAATTATTTTCCGTGCATTTGCCCCACCCTCTTTTCATCATCAAAGGCCGAAAGGTTGTGGTGGTAAAAGAAGGCTTAAAAAAAAAAAAACGGATTGACCTTATCAACTTAATAATCAACTGATCTCCCTTTTTTTTCTCCCCCCCTCCAGGTATCACAACAGTTCTGACCATGTCCACCATCATCACAGGCGTGTCAGCCTCCATGCCTCAGGTGTCTTATGTAAAAGCTGTGGACATCTACCTGTGGGCCAGCTTTCTGTTCGTCTTCCTGTCCGTCATTGAGTACGCCGCTGTCAACTACTTCACCACTGTGGAGGAGATGAAGAAGCTCAAGGGGGGAAAGGTCACTGAAACTTATAGAGTGTGGGGTCAAATAAGTCACAGTTGGGTTCTTGTAAATTGGTGTATTATAAAACATGGAATATACCCATGCTACCACAATGTCAGAGCCACGATAATGGCACCAAATTAGGCTGTGACACTAACTATGTCTGTATCTCCCCCTACTGGTCTTAATGTGTTCCACTGTCAGAAAATCATATACCGTAAACTCCCTCCTCTCTCCACAGATCCCTGCAGATTTCAATGCCACTCAAACTATGGCTTTTGACGGATGTTACCATGACAATGACATTGACCTGACACCCTTCCCAGAGCTCCCCAGCACCCCCAACACAGAGCGGAGTCGGACGGCCACGTCGAGGAACTCTGCTGCAGAGCCCCCACCCACAGAGGGCACCAGGCTACGACGCAAAAAATCCATCAAACACAACCTCAGCTTCATTATGAGTAACAGCTACATGATTGACTCCTACTCCAGAGTCGTCTTCCCCATGACCTACCTTATGTTCAACATCATCTACTGGAGCTTGTACTCATGAGTGTGTACTCTACTAATAAATATTGATAGAACTACACTGCAGAACTACACTGCAGAACTACACTAGAGAACTATACTGCAGAACTACACGTACTGCAGAACCATACTGCATAACCATACTGCATAACCATACTAGAGAAGCATACTAGAGAACCATACTAGAGAACTATATTCCATAACTATACTAGATAACTACACCACAGAACTATACTACAGAACTACACTGCATAACTGCACTACATAGCTATACTACAGAACTGTATTGCAGAATTATACTGCAGAATTATACTACCATACATGATCTAATAGGTTATTCACACTGACAACAGCATCATCATCAAGCCGTTGTATTCTTCCACCCATTGGATTATGACCTAAACCATTGGTGTCTACCAGAGTGCATTGTGGGAGTTCTGGACTGTCAAGCCGAACTGAAGAAAAGAGACTACTGAGTAAACCTGCTTTTTATTAGAAATCTGCATTCAGATGGGAAGTTGGTGGTACTGTTCATGGGAGTGTTTCTATTGTACTACGGGTTGCATACTGGTAATTCACCAAAAATTACAGATTAATTAACAGGTCATCTATGGCAATGGTAACTTTGATAATCTATACTTGAATAACTTTTGAAAAAATGTATCCATATGTAGTAATAATTTTTTATCGCCCAATTTAATTTTTAAAAGCATCTAATCGACCAATGACATTCATTTCAGTTAACTTTGAAACTCTGCAACTCTTCCAACTATTGACTTTTTTCACAACTGCCACCAGTTTGGTGCCAAAAAATCTACAAATACATATTGAAATAGTAAAATAATAAAATAATAAAAACGTGTAAAGAAAATATAATGGATATTTGATGCTGAAACTCTCATATTAAACACCAATGGTATTCATTACATTTCTGGTTTATATTTAGGATAATGTTTTACAGATTTGTATAATTTTAGAATCATCTTATTTTAGTATTTTAAATGTTTTACACATGATAAGGCCACACAGATGGCCAGAGATAATGACAGACACCTGTGGTAATCTGAAGTACCCAAAAAGGACCACTTGTCTTGTGATAAATTACATTTAATCCTTTAAAAAGTTACTAAAAAAATGGTGGTAGTTTACTGGTCAACTTTGAAAGTTTCCAGTAATATACTCTCCGTTTGCAACCCGAACTGTAATGGACAGTTGTTTTTTGTCCACTGGTTTATACATTTAGTTAATGTGAGGAGTATGAATTTAAATGTGCATGAAAATGAATGTATACATGCATGTGTCTGTCAAATCAGTGAATATAAGTAAAAAAATACTATATCATAATAGATAATAAAACATTTATTTTAATTTATACATTTGTTATTGGTGAAATGACATTTAATTATACATTCATTATTGTGATGACTCTTAAAAAAATGAACATACCGTACCAGTCAAAGGTTTTAGAACACTTACTCATTCAAGGGTTTTTCTTTATTTTTACTATTTTCTACATTGTAGAATAATAGTGAAGACATCAAAACTATGAAATAACATTTAAAAAAATCACATTTTAGATTCTTCAAAGTAGCCACCCTTTGCCTTGATGACAGATTTGCACACTCTTGGCATTCTCTCAACCAGCTTCACCTTGAATGCTTTCCCAACAGTCTTGAAGGAGTTCCCACATATGCTGAGCAGTTGTTGGGTGCTTTTCCTTCACTCTGAGGTTCAACTCATCCCAAACCATCTCAATTGGGTTGAGGTCGGGTGATTGTGGAGGTCAGGTCATCTGATGCAGCACTCCATCACTCACCTTATTGGTCAAATAGCCCTTACACAGCCTGGAGGTGTGTTGGGTCATTTTCCTGTTGAAAACAAATGATTGTCCCACTAAGCGCAAGCCTGATGGGATGGAGAATCGCTGCAGAATGATGTGGTAGCCATGCTGGTTAAGTGTGTCTTGAATTGTAAATAAATCACGACACCAGCAAAGCACCCCCACACCATCACACCTCCTCCTCCATGCTTCATGGTGGGAACTACACATGCAGAGATCATCCGTTCACCTACTCTGCGTCTCACAAAGACACGGCGGTTGGAACCAAAAATCTCAAATTTGGACTCATCAGACCGAAGGACAAATTTCCACCAGTCTAACGCCCATTGCTCGTGTTTCTTGGCCCAAGCAAGTCTCTTCTTCATATTGGTGTCCTTTAGTAGTGGTTTCTTTGCATCAATTTGACCATGAAGGCCTGATTCATGCAGTCTCCTCAAAACAGTTCATGTTGAGACGTGTCAGTTACTTTAACTCTTTGAAGCATTTATTTGGGCTGCAATGTTTAAGGTGCAGTTAACTCTAATGAACTTATCCTCTGCAGCAGAGGTAACTCTGGGTCTTCCTTTCCTGTGGCGGTCCTCATGAGAGCAGGTTTCATCCTAGCGCTTGATGGTTTTTGCGACTGCACTTGAAGAAACATTACATTTTACTCATTGACTGACTTTCGTGTCTTAAAGTAAGGATGGACTGTCGTTTCTCTTTGCTTCTTTGACTTGTTCTTGCCATAATATGGACTTGGTATTTTACCAAATAGGGCTATCTTCTGTATACACCCCTACCTTGTCACAACAAAACTAATTGGTTCAAACGCATTAAGAAGGAAAGAAATTCCACAAATTAGCTTTTAACAAGGCACACCTGTTAATTGAAATGCATTCCAGGTGACTACCATATGAAGCTGGTTGAGAGAATGCCAAGAGTGTGCAAAGCTGTCATCAAGGCAAAGGGTGGCTACTTTGAAGAATCTGAAATATAAAATATATTTTGATTTATTCACCACTTTTTTGGTTGCTACATGATTACACGTGTTATTTCATAGTTGTGATGTCTTCAATATTATTCTACAGTGTAGAAAGTAGTAAAAATAAAGAAAAACCCTGGAATGAGTAGGTGTGTCCAAACTTTGACTGGTACTGTACATCTCATGAAAATATCTTGATTCTGAATAGAGTATAAAAGAGCTAAATCTAAAAGATGAAAACAGATAGCGACACAGTGTTGGTATTAGCTTATTTTTGTCAATTTTTTTAATTTAACCTTCATTTAACTTACGGGTCTGAAGAATGCAGAGAAAAAAATTAAGTATGTAGAATGCGGTCAAAGGATGCACCTCATGAGGATCTATGAGTAAGGGTTTTCTCTGTGCTAGATACCCTTTCAGTACATGCATTATTCACAATCATAGGTGCCAGCCCAGGCGAGTTCATGATAGTATTGCCAGGTCAACCAGATGGAATCCATGAGCATGCAAGCTCTTTGGTGATGTCCCATCTCTTCAGGGTGATCTGTCACACCTTTCCGTTATACTACAAAATGTAACACTAACATGCAACTATTTCATATATTCTTCAAAACTATTATGAAACACACCATGTCCCTCCCCCACCAGCCTACCCGGAGGCCTCTATTCAATCCGTATCGCAGAAGTTCAGCGTTACAGCGTGATTGAAATTTAAAGGCAACGTTCCCGCATTAACCAAGACGGCATTCACGGTAAACGCTGCATATGTCGGCGCAATCGGAAATTACCTTGATATTTCCATCGCGCAATCTGTAAAGTGATCTTCAGTGATACAGATTGAATAGAGCCCCTAGTTTTTCACAGGTGTCAGGGTGCTCTCGAACTCGGACTCCTAAACTGGCTGTTTATCTTGTTGAGGACCACGTTTGAGTTGGGCTCTTCCAGGGCAGTGATGGATCTGTCATCAAATGGACTACCTGCAATAGGACACATCAGAGTTACAGATTATCCTGCACACAAGTTACTGTATCCAAGTCATTAGAGAGGGACACTATGTATATATACAAAAGCATGTGGACACCCCTTCAAATTCATGGAGTCGGCTATTTCAGCCGCACCTGTTGCTGACAGGTGTATAAAATTGAGCGCACAGCCATGCAATCTCCATAGACAAACATTGTCAGTAGAATGAAAGTCACTGAGCTCTTCAGTAAGGCCAATGTGGCACCGTCAAAGGATGCCACCATTACAACAAGACAGTTCGTAAGAGTTCTGCCCTGCTAGAGCTGCCCCGGTCAACTGTAAATGCTGTTACTGTGAAGCGTAAATGTCTATAAGCAACAACGGCTCTGCCGCAAAGTGGTCGCAAAGTGGTTATTGTGCACACACAAGCCCATAGAACGGACCGCCGAGTGCTGAAGCGCATAAAAATCGTCTGTCCTCGGTTGCAACACTCACTATCGAGTTCCAAACTGCCTCTGGAAGCAATGTCAGCACAATAACTGTTAGTCGGGAGCTTCATGAAATGGGTTTTCATGGCCAAGCACCCGCACACAAGCCTTAGCTCACCATGTGCAATGCAAAGCGTTGATTGGAGTGGTGTAAAGGTCGCCACCATTGGACTTTGGAGCAGTGGAAACGCATTCTCTGGAGTGTTAAATCACGCTTCACCATCTGGCAGTCTGACGGACGAATAGGGGTTTGGCGGATGCCAGGAGAACGCTACCTGCCCGAATTCATAGTGCCAACTGTAAAGTTTGGTGGAGGAGGAATAATGGTCTAGGGCTGTTTTTTTATGGTTCGGGCTAGGCCCCTTAGTTCCAGTGAAGGGAAATCTTAACACTACAGCATACAATGACATTCCAGACAATTCTGTGCTTCCAACTTTTTTAGCAATAGTTTAGGGAGGGCCCTTTCCTGTTTCAGCATGACAAAGCGAGGTCCATACAGAAATGGTTTGTCGAGATCGGTGTGGAAGAACTTGACTGGCCTGCACAGAGCCCTGACCTCAACCCCATCAAACACCTTTGGGATGAATTGGAATACCGACTGGGAGCCAGGCCTAATCGCCCAACATCAGTGCCCGACCTAATGCTCTTGTGGCTGAATGGTGGCAAGTCCCCGCAGCAATGTTCAAGCGGAAAGCCTTCCCAGAAGAGTGGAGGCTGTTATAGCTGCAAAGGGGGGACCAACTCCACATTAATGCCCATGATTTTGGAATGAGATTTCGACGAGCAGGTGTCCACATAGGTCATGTAGTGTATTTCTGAGATGAACTCCTCTGCGTTGAAGGACCACATATAAAGTCATCTGGTTATGGTGATGGTGACTTCCAGTGTCCTGTATTCAAGGGCCAAATTATTCTGGTGATTCACTGTTTATAACTAAATGTATGACATTCCTTCCAATGTCTGGCAGCAGAACCGATGAAAGGCCTTTTTCATGAAGAAAAGAAAACAAGCAACAAGGGAGCAGTGTCACTTATGACCGATGGAATCAGGGAAGCAGCAACCAAACCAGAGGTATTGGTGGGGGTGCAGTTAGATGCAGTAACCATTTGATTAGCTTGGCTAAACTGACTAAATCCTACTGTAGAGCAGAGGTGGAAAAGTACTCAATTGTCATAATTGAGTAAAAGTAAAGATACCTCAAGTAAAATTGAAAGTCACCCAGTAAAATACTACTTGAGCAAAAGTCTAAAAGTATCTGGTTTTAAACATACTTAAGTACAGTGGTAGAAAAAGTAGTTAATTGTCATAAGTACATTCCTTATATTAAGCAAATGAGACGGCACTATTTCCTTATACAGCCAGGGGCACACTCCAACACTCAGATATAATTTACAAACTAAGTATTTGTGTTTAGTGAGTCTGCCAGATCAGAAGCAATAGGGATGACCATGGACGCTCTCTTGACAAGTGCGTGAATTGGACCATTTTCCTGTACTCCTAAGCATTCAAATTGTAACGAGTACTTTTGGGTGTTAAGGAAAATGTATGGAGTAAAAAGTACATTATTTTCATAGGAATGTAGTGAATTAAAAGTAAAACTTGTCCAAATATAAATAGTAAAGTAAAGTACAAATACTCAAAAAACTACTTAAGTAGTACTTTAAAGTATTTTTACCTAGGTACTTTACACCACTGCTGTAAAATAAAGGTCATCTCAGAGCCCGTCACAGAGTTCAGGGGTTACATAGGTAATTAGTGAAATGGAGATGAAGGCTTGCTAAGCCATCCCCAGCTCTGCATACAATGGTTTTAATACGATGACATGACACAAGAGTAGACCAGCATGTAAAAAATATATATATTTCTTTACTGTTTTCTGACTCATATTGGTTGTTAACAAACCCTGATTCCCCCTCCCTGGTTCCCAATGCCTACCTATTCCTCCACTGGGTCGCTCTGAGGAGTCATTGGACAAGAAGGAGAAGATGGAGGAATTGTTGAACTGGGAGGAGTTGTCGGAGTGGAGGGACGTGGCTCTGGTCACTGGCAATGACTTCTTCCCTGTCTTCTGTGTTGCGGTGCGGCTCCACTCTGTGATGAGAAAAGACGAATGAGATGAAACGTTCTGCTCTTTTACCCTAGAGCACTGTGATTTCATAAAATAACCACATGTAGGTCACTGTTTCATTACAAGGTGTAGTAGGTCAACAGGTCTTACCTGAGTTCTCCGCCAGTCTCAGTCTACCACAGCAGAGATAAGTCCTCCACTGCCTCCTCACGTTCTCCTTCACAGCGCAGTGGAACACAAAGATGAAGAACCCTGCAAAAGAACACTGGTTACACACTTCCCCATGAAACCCCACACGCGCCGTCTGTCCTCTCTGAGAATACAGCATTTAGGGCAGATCTGAAGGAGCTCGAAATCTCACCTTGAAAGGAGTTGAAGATGCAAAAGAGGTACATGAAGGGCAGGTTGACGGGCCCCCAGGCGAAGAAGGCAAAGCCCCAGGTGAGACCCAGGAGTACTGTGACTCCAACCACACTGCGCAGGTCCTGCAGCCCGTTACGGTGCTTCTTGTTGTCGGGGTTCTGCCTCTTTATCCGACACAGCTGAACCATCACTACCGCAAACATGACGAGATTCATCAGGAAGATGACACAGAAATAAGCCACAACGGTTACGTAGAAGGCAATGTCGTTCTTCAGCCAGCAGCTGTGGGAGAAGAACGGAGAGAAGATATATGGCTTACAATACAGTATAACATTAATAAATAATATATATATGGATAATAAGGTGTAGACCTATCAGCTGTCCTATTACGCAAATGTGAGTATGCATTTCATGATGCACATACACGCGCTTCATACAAAGACTCCAACTGTAAATCGGCATGTTGAATAGTGAACAAAATGCAAGGGACTCACAAGTCATCTGTGTGGGAGCCATCTACGTACTTTCCGTAGCCAACTAGTCCGTAGTTGTCCTCGTCAACAGCAATGACGACAATGACCACAAGGAGTGGAGTTCCTAGGTTGAGAGACAACAGACTGCATTGAAACCGTAAGAAACGGTCACGTTTACTTGCACATGGTGGCTGTTCTTCACTAACATGAGAAGAAGAAGAAAACAGACAGAATCCTTTCTTCACCTACCCCAGCCAAGGAGCGAGAACTTGAGCATGTAACGTGGTATGTATGTGTTGAAGACCTTGACGAGGGCCAGGTACATGTGGACGGCCTCCAGGCCCATCCAAGTGAAGGAAGCCAGCAGGAAGTAGTGCAGGAACCAGGCGGTGGAGATGCAGAGGCCCACAGCGTCAGGGTAGAGGGCCAGCCAACCATCCACCAGGAACACCAGGTTCAAAAACAACAGAGCCACACACAGCTGGATCAGGATCTTAGATGGGATGTCCTTACGCAGTTTCCTACAGGAACACATTGAAACGCATTAAGATTGATGTTGCACTGATTCAAGCTTGTTTATATGTCTTTGTATTTAGAGCAGCCCTCCAGGTGGGTGTCATCATGGATATCCTGCACTCAGACTCACCCAAATGCCAGGTAGGTGAGCAGAGTGATGGAGAGGAAGATGGCGGAGATACCACAGCCAATGTAGGTGATGTAGGTGAGGATTGTGGCCTGGAGACAACTGGTTATGCCCGTTCTGGACATGTCCTGTGAGAAGAAACACCAAAAACATGTAATACACATTAAACAATTCTGTTGACAAAGACTGAATGGGAGAGATCCCATTACAACCCTCTATCTTAGAATGGACTCACCAGTAGAACACCAAAGCAGGTGAGATGGTTGCAGACACAGACAGTCTCATTATCTGTGCTGTTCCTGACAGAGCAGCCATCTCGGTTCCAGCCTCCTGAGCCATCTATCAGATTTTTAAAAAACAGTTCTATTCATTTTAAGAGGTAGCCTTCATTTCATGCATCACTGGGATCGAGCTCCCTGCCATCCAGGACCTCTATACCAGGCGGTGTCAGAGGAAGGCCAAACATTTTTTGCAAAGACTCCAGTCACCCAAGTCATTCTGTTCTCTCTGCTACCGCAAGACAAGAAGTACTAGTGCACCCAGTTTGGAACCAACAGGACCCTGAACAGCTTCTACCCCCCAAAGCCATAAGACTGCTAAACAAGGCCGCTAAATAGCTAATCAAATGGCAACCAGAACAACCTGCATTGACCCTTTTGTTAACTAACTCTCTTGAACTGACTCTATGCACCAACACTGGCCTCTACCCACACGCTCACACATACTTACACTAACATCCCAACACACACATACACACACCAACACACACATACACCCACACATCCATAACATGCGCGCACATGCATACTGATGCCACACACACACTCACACACATATAGACTTTCACACTCTCGACATACTGTATGCGACTGCTACAGCTCAGTCTATTATCTAATCCTGTTGCCCAGTCACTTTACCCTTACCTATATGTACATAGCTACCTCAATCCCCTTGTACCCCTGCACATTGACTCGGTACCAACTGGTACTCCCTGTACATAGCCATGTCATTTGAAATTTTGATTGTGATTCGTTATTCACTGTGTATTTGTTTCACGTCTCACTATTTCTATTTTCTATTTTGTACCTTTAACTCTGCGTTGGTGGAAAAGGACCCGCAAGTTAGCGTTTCACTGTTAGTCTCCAGCTGCTGTTCACCACAACAGTTGATGTTGATTTGACACAAGCGGAACGCTTACCATTCATGCCAAAGTCCCAGAAAACACATGCCACCACGAAATGTGCCTGTGTGGACAAATTATCAATAGACGACAGTGTGTCAAGGATTCATTGGGATGACAAGGTGACAGACATGAAATGCTTTCTCAAAGATGTCACATCCAGGACGCAGGGCATGCGGTTTTGACTCAAATGTACAGTGTGGTGTTTGCTTGACTCACTAAGACAGGTTCAGTGTTTCTCAGGGTGACGACCACATCCTCCTGCAGAGACTTGATTGACAGGTTGGCCACACTGGCCCCCAGGATTCCACTATTCAGCTTGCTGTCTCCCAGGGCTCGGTCCTGAGAAACAGCATGGAAAGAATCTGACAATTACTACACTAGTCCACTAGGGTGTAGGGGTTTTTCAACTCTGTCATGCTTCAATTCTACTCTAGCAGATCGTACAGTGGAATAGGGTACGGTTTTGGGGTACCTGGAACACAGTGCTCTTCTGGTAGAAGTTGAACTGGAGTCTGGAGGCCTGTAGCTGCTGCTCAGGGGAGAGGTTCGCTGTGAGGGAAGAGGGGAACGTGACGGACCCCTGAGGGAGGGAGGAAGCCTCTGCTCTCACACTCCTCCTGGCTCTGTTGTCTCCACGGATCTACAAGGGGACACATTTCTCTATGGTTAAAACATAGCAATAAACAGGGGTTATGAGTTGACATACCAGCAGGGCCTCACACTGTACAGGGAGTACCATACCAGATCATACTGTGCTGTGCAAAGATGATACATGCAGAGTGAAGGATGTCTTACATTAGATTTGCATGCATTTTGAGGGCAACCAAGGTTACAGTATTTCCTATTCAGTGTTTCCTTACTAGAAGGTTTAGGTCATACCTGCACACTGTTGGGGTCTCGGATGGAGAAAGATGTTCGCTGGAAATCAGTGCCGTCTACCGTTTTGACGGCTAGAGCGACCGATTCGGTTAAAATCGTAGCCTCTTCCTGAACAACCAGCTTCAGGCCCACGGTATCAACAATCCCAATGATCCTGGTAGAAAAATGAACTGTTACTGACGTGCAGCCTAGCAAAGCCATTGCTAAGTTTTCTTTCAGTTTCAAGAAAATGTAGCCACAGTCTCTTTACAGGCTTTGTATAAGTAATCCTTTCAGGTACACCTCAACAGGCAGCACAACAGGCAGCTCAACAGGCAGCACTACTGGCAGCACAACAGGCAGCTCAACAGGCAGCTCAACAGGCAGCTCAACAGGCAGAACAACTGAACAACTGTACATTGTTTAGCTCCAGTCAGCTCACTTGGTGGAGGAGGAGGCCAGGGTGTCAGAGGAGACACCCAGCAGGTTGCTAACGATCGTGACAGAGGTTTTCCCCAGAGCCAGGCTGACATTGGGCCCAGCAAGCAGGGCCTCTAGCTGGGATACCAGCTGGTCCACCTGGGAGGAGTTGAGCTTGGACACATCGCTTGTCAGATCCAGCAACTGGTTGGCCTGCTCTTCATTACTGGCTTCTGTGGTGTTTTGTGCTGTGGGAAAAGGGATCCATAAAAAAAACAAGTATGTTCAATGGAAATGAATGTAACAGCAGCAGCTATGACAAGTATAGATCAAAGGTCAGAGTGGGTTAGGATCCCAGTGGTTACCTGCGGTGGTTGTTATCACGGCTGTCGTGGTGGTCTTTGGGGAGGCTGTTGCGGTGTTTACTGGTGGAAGGACGGGTGTTGATGAGTTTGCAGTGGTATTACCCAGGGGAGTTGTGGCAATGGTCCTGGTTGTGGAGGTGTTTAGCGATGGATGAATGGGGTGGATGGTTGTCATTGTGTTGGTTTGTGTTGTGACAATGGTGCTAAGAGCTGATGTTGTAGTATTTGGAGCTGATGTTGTAGTATTTGGAGCTGACGTTGTTGTATTAGGAGCTGACGTTGTTGTATTAGGAGCTGACGTTGTAGTATTTGGATCTGACGTTGTTGTATTAGGAGCTGACGTTGTTGTATTAGGAGCTGACGTTGTTGTATTAGGAGCTGACGTTGTAGTATTTGGAGCTGACGTTGTTGTATTAGGAGCTGACGTTGTTGTATTAGGAGCTGACGTTGTAGTATTAGGAGCTGACGTTGTAGTATTTGGAGCTGACGTTGTTGTATTAGGAGCTGACGTTGTTGTATTAGGAGCTGACGTTGTTGTATTAGGAGCTGACGTTGTTGTATTAGGAGCTGACGTTGTAGTATTTGGAGCTGACGTTGTAGTATTAGGAGCTGACGTTGTAGTATTTGGAGCTGACATTGTAGTATTTGGAGCTGACATTGTTGTATTAGGAGCTGACGTTGTTGTATTAGGAGCTGACGTTGTTGTATTAGGAGCGATTGTTGTTGTATTTGGAGCTGCTGATGTAGTATTTGGAGCTGATGTTGTTGTATTAGGAGCTGATGTTGTAGTATTTGGAGCTGATGTTGTAGTATTTGGAGCTGCTGATGTAGTATTTGGAGCTGCTGATGTAGTATTTGGAGCTGCTGATGTAGTATTTGGAGCTGATGTTGTTGTATTAGGAGCTGATGTTGTAGTATTTGGAGCTGATGTTGTAGTATTTGGAGCTGCTGATGTAGTATTTGGAGCTGATGTAGTATTTGGAGCTGCTGATGTAGTATTTGGAGCTGATGTTGTTGTATTAGGAGCTGATGTTGTAGTATTTGGAGCTGCTGATGTAGTATTTGGAGCTGATGTTGTAGTATTTGGCGCTGTAGAGGTGCTGTTGGGTGGAGGTAATGTTGTGTTCAATGGGAGGGAGGTGGTGTTTTGTTGTAGAGTGGTGTTGGGTGGAGGAGACTGTGTTGTTGTTGCAGGCAAAGTAGTGCTGGCTATTGGGCTGGGTGAAGTGAGAGGAGGTGTGGGGTATCTGTCACACATTTCATTCGGGAGCACGCACACAACTTCTCCTTGTTTGCTAAAAAGAGAAAAGAACCGATAAATGTACATCTTTAGTCCATATCCAGTAATTGATGAAGTGTTACAACTTAAATGTACATATAACAATGTGCAACGTGCTTACTCTCCGTCATTTACAGTGTTTAACATGATTACAAAATGTGTAACAAGGGTTTTGCCGTCTTTGAAGCACACAACGCCAGATTGGACTGACCAGACAAATTTGCCATGGCTCTCCTCTACAGTCGTCCAGAACTCCGAGTGGTTGAGGCAGCTCTCCGCCGAGCTGAAAGTCGAATTCAATAGATCTCCACTGGATCCTGGCCAGCTACAAATTCCTGTGTGAGATGTATGGACACAAACAAGCAGCCAGACACATATTGTATAACGTGCATGAACGACTACACGGATGCTCTCTGCCTCCACTTTCCATGGTGGGGCTACTCACCTGATCGTGTCACCTTTCCGTCATAGTCAATGCCATGCTCATCACTGAACACAGTCATCAATGCAGTACTGACTGCACATATAGGCACTGAATGTCCAAGGCCCACGATAACCCTGCAGCTTTGGAGACTGGTAAGGAAACAGTAACCGTGTAGTTATTAATAAGTATTAAGACCACCATCACTGCACATCGAGGGCAGCTGTCTTGAATGTACTGTAAAGGTTTATGGGCCTGCAAGGATTTATGGGAACTCACTTTGTCTCCGTGCTAAAGCATTTCACGTAAGCACACTGTGTGAAAAGAACACAGAACAGGTCTTAAGGCCACACACGACGTCACACCAGGAGTGTGTGACAATAAGTTAGCATATGGTTTATTTACAGAGCAACATAAAACAATGAGAGTTCATTGTGGTGTTGGGTTATTATCCCCAATGCAAAATTACCTGAAAGATAGTCGATATGATGAGCAGAGGACTAGGGGGACTGTAACAGAGAATTATGTCAGGAAAATATCAAACGTGGTGTGGGAGGTTTGGTGCTATAGGTACTGTTGGGGTTCATTAAGGCTGTGATGATCGAATTAGAAAGTGTGAGAATATTTGACGTTAAGCAGAGAGAAAACTGTATTAAAACGAATGAAGAAATTAGGACATACTCTGTCGCTGAGGTGTTGTGACAGGGTGGTGGATGTCTTAGCTGTTTAACCTGGGGAAGGTATGAATGAAGAAGTAATTAATACAGGCTGGTAGGTTTTAAACACACACACATATACACGGAGTGGACAAAACATTAGGGACACCTGCTCTTTCCATGACATAGACTGACCAGGTGAACCCAGGTGAAAGCTATGAGCCCTTATCGATGTCACTTGTTAAATCCACTATGAACATTTGAACATCTTGGCCATGTTCTGTTATAATCTCCACCCGGCACAGCCAGAAGAGGACTGGCCACCCCTCATAGCTTGGTTCCTCTCTAGGTTTCTTCCTAAATTTTGACCTTTCTAGGGAGTTTTTCCTAACCACCGTGCTTCTACTCCTGCATTGCTTGCTGTTTGGGGTTTTAGGTTGGGTTTCTGTACAGCACTTTGATATTTCAGCTGATGTAGGGCTATATAAACAAATGTGATTTGGCTTGATTTGTAGGTGTGCCATTCAGAGGGTAAATGGATAAGACAAAAGATTTAAGGGCCGTTGAAGGGGGCATTGTAGCAGGTGCCAGGCGCATCAGTTTGAGTGTGTCAAGAACTGCAACGCTGCTGGGTTTTTCACTCAAAAATAGTTTCCCGTGTGTGTTTCGTAAGAATGGTCCACAACCTAAAGAATATCCAGCCAACTTGACACAACTGTGGGAAGCATTGGAGTCAACATGAGTCAGCTTCCCTGTGGAACGCTTTCAACATCTTGTAGAGTCCATGCCCCAACAAATTGAGGCTGTTCTTGAGGGCAAAATCAGGTGCAACTCAATATTAGGAAAGTGTTCCTAATGTTTTGTACACTCAGTGTATATGCATGCACACAGACAGTGCGCAAGCATGCACACACACACACACATATATATATATACACATACAGGTAACTGCTAAAATAAAGGAAATAGCATCATCGTGTCTTAATAGGGCGTTGGGCCACCACGAGCCAGCACAGCTTCAATGTACCTTGGTATAGATTCCACAAGTGTCTGGAACTATATTGGAGAGATGTGACCCCATTCTTCCAACAAGAAATTCTATAATTTGGTGTTTTGTTGATGGTGGTGGAAAACACTGTCTCATGCACCGCTCCAGAATCTCCCATGAGTGTTCAATTGGGTTGAGATCTGGTGACAGATGGCTATGGCATATGGTTTACATCGTTTTCATGCTCGACAAAGATTCAGTGACCACTCGTGCCCTGTGAATGGTGACAACGTCATCCTATGGGGGCATAGCCATGGTAGCCAAAATGATGGCCTGCCCAGCATTTTTATACATGACCCAAAGCATGATGGGTTGTTGATTCCTTAATTAACTCAGGAACCACACCTGTGTGGCAGCACCCACTTTCAATATACTTTGTATCCCTCATTTACTCAGGCGTTTCCATTATTTGGGCAGTTACCTGTATATGCATATCTGCACTAGCTCACCAGAGAGAAGATGTTTGAAATGTGCAGAGCAGAATCTGCGATCTGTACGTCCAAGGTGTAGCGTGCAGCTAAAGAGAGAGGGAGGGAGAGAGAGTTATCACATGGTGGGTGATGAAAACGTGGGTCCATCGCAGTGTCAGCGAACTCATCAGTTTATTTTTTTTCTATTTCACTTACCTGTACCATCACAATAAGCGAAGCAGTTGCAGAAAATCTTCGCCTCTGAAAAGCAGGAATACGGTGCTTATCAAGATACAGATACGTGTGTGTTTTAAAAACCCACTGAAGGTTGAAACGGCAAGGGAATGTGGATAATGAGTATTATCACATGGGTAAATAAAACCGTTTATACCGATGGGGGGTTTAGGGGGCTTGCCGTCGTCCATTTGGGTTTGATTCCCAAGAGGAACATAAACAGTCCCGCAATGTCCACTGTAAGATAAAAACATGTTCGTATGAGAAGATGGATACCCTATTTATTCTATAGAAATTCTGCAAACACAGAAACAACAGCATTGCATGTACTTGTCCAGCTTACCATGAAATATTAACAGACCCTGGAAATTGACAAGTGTTTGGGAGAGGGAGGGTCCCATTGAGGGAGCCATTGCACTTCGCAGAACCGACTGGAGGCAGTTGGCCTGCGCAATGAGACAAACCCTTACCTACAATCAACAAGCAACAGACGAGAGGCTCTGATAAGGATATTTACATTTCTGTAAGAGATTTCAGATTTACATTCAGGTCAATGTCACTCACCCACTCTGTTTCCCACAATATCGGCTTGTATGGGGCTGTTCTCCGCAGCCAACCAAATGGCCCGCTGAACACAGCAGGGAAATGTGGGCTTCCTCAGCTTCAGCAGCACAGTACAGTTAGTCCTCCTGGAGGAATAGGGGGGCAGTATTAAGAGGTGGAGCGAGACAGAGGATGCTGACCCGAGGTATTGAAATTAGTATTTCAACTAACCTGATCCTCGTTTTATTGACGCACGTCACTTCAATGTCCTGTAAAGATACGAGTTTTGATTCAACTCACACGCTTTCAAAGAAAAAGAAAAAGTACCCCCTTAGGTTCACATGCACATTAAGGCAGGTTGGTCTGGCGAGAGATGGAGTCTTACTTGAAACAGGCTGGCGGCAGTCATATTTCCACCTTCGTGCTCTTTACTGCAGAACAGACAATTAATGAACAGAGTTAGCTTAGAACAGAGATGTTAGTTCATATTCTGCACATCTACTGTATATACTGTATATATATACTATATACAGTCTACTGTATATATCTACTGTATATATATATATATATACTTTATATATCTACTGTATATATATCTACTTAATATTGATATTAATGAACAATAATGACATGTGACTGAGTACTTTACCTAGTGGTGGCAGACATGGTACAGCTGGGAGAATGAGTTGTCGTGCTGTAGTTGTGTGATGGTGTAGTCATGCTATGGTTGTAGAGTGTGGTAGTCATGCCATGGTTGTGTGAAGGAGTAGTAATACTGTGATTGTAAAGCATGGTTGTCATGTTTGTTGTCAAAGCCGTCATGCTGAAGTCGTGCGAGGGGGTCGAGCTGTAGTTCAGCGTTTGTGCTGTCGTGGTGAAGTTCTGGGATGGTGTTGCTACGGTGAAGTTGTATGACCGTGTGGTCACGTTGTAGGGGGTGGGATATGCTGGACTGACTGAGGTGGTTCGCAGTGTGTCTGTCGAGTTTGTGCCATTTGATTGTTTCGGTTGGTAGGGCTCGCAGGTGTCCAAGTGAGTATGAAATAGATCCCACAACTGAAAAAGGAAAACAGTGCTGTCACTTTTGATGTATTACTAAGCAAATGTACAGTTTCAACCTCAATTCATCACACATCAGTCAGTCAAGAATCATTCACAAGCCTACCCAGTCACTGATGTCCGTTTCACTCTTCAGGTCTCCAGTCACGTCCACAGCAAGGACCATCCAGTAGTAAACAGCTGTATATCAATGAGTAACAGTTCATATAAGGAAATCAGTCAATTGAAAATAATGAATTAGGCCCTAATCTATGGATTTACAGATATGCATCTGTTAGTCACAGATACCTTAAAAAAGTAGGGGTGAGGATCAGAAAATCTGTATCTGGTGTGACCACCATTTGCCTCGTGCAGCGTGACACATCTCCTTCGCATAGAGTTGATCAGGCTGTTGAATGTGGCCTGTGGAATGTTGTCCCACTCCTCTTCAATGGCTGTGCGAAGTTGCTGGAACTGGAACACGCTGTCGTACACATTGATCCAGAGCATCCCAAACATGCTCAATGGGTGACATGTCTGGTGAGTATGCAGGCCATGGAAGAACTGGGACCTTTTCAGCTTCCAGGAAGTGTGTACAGATCCTTGCGACATGGGGCTGTGCATTATCATGCTGAAACATGAGGTGATGGTGGTGGATGAATGGCACGACAATGGGCCTCACGATATTGTCACGGTATCTCTGTGAGTTAAAATTGCCATCGATAAAATGCAACTGTGTTCATTGTCTGTAGCTTATGCCTGCCCATACCATAACCCCACCGCCACCATAGGACACTCTGTTGACAACATTGACATCAGCAAACCGCTCACCCACACGATGCCATACACGCTGTCTGCCATCTATCCATTACAGTTGAAACCGGGACTTATCCGCGAAGAGCACATTTCTCCAGCACAAGGTGCACCTGTGTAATGATCATGTTGTTCAATCAGCTTCATGATATGCCACACCTGTCAGGTGGATGGATTATGTTGGCAAAGGAGAAATGTTCACTAACTGGGATGTAAACAAATTTGTGCAAACAATTGTAGAGAAATAAGCTTTTTGTACGTATGGCACATTTTCGGGATCTTTTATTACAGCTCATGAAATATGGGACCAACACTTTACATGTTGTGTTTATGTCATGTCTGCTCCCCCCCCCCCCCCCCCTGTATTTGTCAGTTCCCCAGCTCTGTTCCCCGCTGCTGCATTGATTGTTTTTGTCTGTGTTTCTCGTTTGCTGACGCTGTTCCTGTCTCGTTCCATGTCCATTCCTTATGAAATGTTTGACTCCCCGTACCTGCTTCGTTCCTCCAGCGTCATCGTATATGACAGTTTATATTTTTGTTCAGTGTATAATCAATCAATCAAACTTTATTTATATAGCACATTTCTTACAAAAAAATGCAAAGAATAAAACACTTTTCTAGACAAATAAAACATTTAGATAGACAATAATAAAATCAAGAGATAAATTAAAACATTTAAAAAGAGTAAAATAACAGTGGACATGAGAGACTATTGCAGCAATATCATATATTCATATTATAAGCATGATTCATTGAACTTACACTGATTGGCACAGAGCTGTGAGAAATTGCAATGCACCTTTGCTGGCTCTGAAATAGAGGTGGGAGAGGAGATAGGTGAGGATCAGTGCATAACCATGATGCAACATTTACATTGCCTTCAGAAAGTATTCACAGCCATTGACTTTTTCCCCCAAAAAATTGTTATGGCCTGAATTTTAAATGGATTAAATTGACATTTTTGTCATTGGCCTACACACAATACCCCATAATGTTAAAGTGAAGTCATGTTTTTGTTTTTTAAAACATTTTTACAACTTAATTAAAAATGTAAAGCTGAAATGTCTTGAGTCAATAAGTATTCAACCCCTTTGTTATGGCAAGCCCAAATAAGTTCAGTAGTAAAAATTTGCTTAACCAGTCACATAATAAGTTGCATGGACTCTCTCTGTGCGTAATAATAATGTTAACAATTATTTTTTAATGAATACCTTATCTCTGTACCCTACACATACAATTATCTGTAAGGTCCCTCAGTCGAGCAGTGAATTTCAAACACAAATTCAACCACAAAGACCAGGGAGGTTTTCCAATACAAGTAGCCTACAATCTATGGTGGTGAAACGAACAGCACTCTCCAAGGTGCTGATTCATTCAAAGCATTTTAGACGTCACTGCAGTATGCCCACATACTTCAGTATATTGCTCCCAGACAGACTAAACAACTTCTTCGCTCACTTTGAGGACAATACAGGTGCCACTGACACGGCCTGCTACTAAAACCTGCGGACTCTCCTTCACTGCAGCCGACGTGAGTAAAACATTTAAACGTGTTAACCCTCGCAAAGCCCAGACGGCATCCCCAGCCGCGTCCTCAGAGCATGCGCAGACCAGCTGGCTGGCGTGTTTACGGACATATTCAATCAAGCCTTATCCCAGTCTGCTGTTCCCACATGCTTCAAGAGGGCCACCATTGTTCCTGTTCCCAAGAAAGCCAAGGTAACTGAACTAAATGACTTCTGTCATCATGAAGTGCTTTGAGAGACTAGTCAAGGGCCATATCACCTCCACCCTACCTGTCACCTTAGACCCACTACAATTTGCTTACCAGGGAACAGTGGGTTACCTGCCTTGTTCGGGGGCAGAATAGATGTTCACCTTGTCAGCTCAGGGATTCGATCCAGCAACCTTTCGGTTACTGGCCCAACGCTGTAACCACTAGGCTACCTGCCGCTCCAAGAGGTACTGGGTCCGGGAAAATAGGTGCCGGAACAAACAAAAGTCAAATCTGAGAGGTGCGGGATCCTGTTATGGCAGGATCCGGCTCAAATTAAGCACAGTCAACAACCAATTTGACAGAGCTTGAATAATTCTGAAAAGAATAATGGGCAAGTGTTGCGCAATCCAGGTGTCTAAAGCTCTTATAGACTTATGCAGAAAGGCTCACAGCTGTAATCACTGCCAAAGGTAGTATTGACTCAGGGGTTTGAATATTTATGTAAATGTGATATTTCTGTATTTCATTTTGAATATATTTTCAAATATGTCTAAAAACATGTTTTCACTGTCATTACAGGTATTGTGTGTAGATGGGTTAGGGAAAAAAAACAAATTGAATCCATTTTGAATTCAGGCTGTAACACAACAACGTGGAAGAATTCAAAAAGTGTGAATACTTTCTGAAAGCACTGTATAGCTCCACACAAACACCTCTGTTATACTAAGACATCATCTGACATAAATCATATGATTACTCATTGTGATTACACCCCTCCACCATTACTCAGACTGTTGACTTACCTGTAGTGACGTTAGAGGTGACTATTGTTGGTAAAGGCGTGGAGTGTCCCGGAAATGTGTCATTTTTCGAGGTCACTGAAATGGAGACCAAGGAGCCGATTAGCTTGCCGAGTCTGTACAATACAACGCGTGGAGCTGAAAGATCCGATTTTAACATAGGCTACTGTAGTAAGAATGATCTAACTTACTGTTAGCGGTGGACAACATGATGGGTGAGGTTGAGTGCAGCGTAGAGGTAGTGGATGGAGATGGCACAGTGGACGCCATTGGTCCACTAGTCATGTTGGATGAGGCAGTGTGCAGTGGTGATGGGTGAGGGGTTGTATGTGATGTGGGGGGTGGGGTGGTGGATGCATTTGGTGCTGCTGCATTCGACATGGGCACCACGACTGTTGATGTGTTTAGAGTGTTAGATGAAGGAATGTAAGTGGTGGTTAATGTAGCTGTGGATGGTATGGTTGACGAAGCTGCAGGTGTCGTGGTTGTAGCTGATGTGGTTGGATAGGGTGTAGTTGCTGTGTTAGTATGTGACATGGTTGATGCTACAGTACTTTGGGTGGTAGATGTTGTAGTAGATGTGGTTGTTGTAGCTGACACGGTTGTGGTTGGTGTGGATGTAGTTGGTGTAGTGGTTGTGGTTGAAGTAATTGTTGTGGTTGTATTTGGTGTAGAAGGCGCGGTAGTTTTAGTTGATATGGTAGTATTTGGTGTAGGTGGTGTGGTTGTTGTTTTAAGCTGTTCATTTGATGGTGGTGAGGACAAAGATGGCGGGGTAGATAGGGAAGGAGGTGGGTCAGAGGCTGCAGAGAGTGAAGGATGTGTTAATGATGGTGGAGAGGGTGAAGATGGAAAACTTTGTGCAAACGAATGTCCTGATAACAGAAACAGATCATTCAACATCTCTCAGCATGAAACCTAATGACAACATAAGAAACTACGCTGCTAGGAGAGGGACTTCTTGGACCTGGATGCCAAGTCATTCAGGAGATAAAGGTGCTGAAAGTTGACCCATTTTGTATACCCCACCATACCATAAGACATCCATGTCTTCATCACTGGAAAAGATAAACGGTTGAGATTGATACAATTTAAAAGCTTTACAAACGATTTTACAATTTCTGAAAAAAAACATTGTTTTTTTATGTGTTTTTTTAAACCTTTAACATAAATTATCTAAAAACTTGTAAACGTAGATTTAAAAAAAAAATTGCATAGGTTGTAGCTTAGACCGAACTTAACATGATCTGAGGTTTTTGTGTTGTGCCCACCATCAGTTGAGCCACAGCATGCTCTTGAATACAGGGTGGGTGTCATGTTTTGGCTGATAAATGTACTAAAATGGGAATACAATTGAAATGTAAACTTACAAATGGTACCACAATGATGGTTGGAGGTCCACACATCAGAGAATGTTGACTTGAATGTGAATATCTGTTGTCTTAAATTATACTGTCAATCCTCCATAGGCAACCCATTGAAATCATATAAATATAGCTAATAGAATAGACATGACCATTGAAGTTCAAATTTGACAGTGGGTGGACCGGTGGTCATCTTGGTGTTCGTAATTAGAAGTTAAAATGTCAATTCAATTAAAATGTCAATGGTGTACCAGCTAAATTGCGGTGGTCTGAAGGGATATGAATTCTATGTTGATTTTTGAAATGACAACCCCGTATTCAAGAGCATATTGTGGCTCAACCAATGGCGGGCACAACGGAAAAACCTCAGATTATGTGAAATAGGGTTTAAGCTACAACATAAGCACGTATTTTTTTTAATCAGAGTTTGCGTAGTTTTTGATCAAATAAATTCTAAAATAGTTTAACACTGTTTGTAAGCTTTTAAATTATATCAAACTTAACCGTTTATCTTTTCCAGTGATGGATGTCTCATGGTATGATGGGGTATGCAAAATGGGTCAACTTCAGGTCCAAAAAGTCACTTTCTGTCCACTTTTTCAATGGGCAGAGACATATTTGGAAACTTTTGTTTAAATCAAAAGGGATGCTGTCAAAAAGTGATTGAATTCTAACGGATTTACCCTATAATAAGACCTCACCTATGGCTGCATGAAGAAGAAGGACTAGGAAGGATACCCGGAGGAGCCTTGGATGTGTCCTAGTTCCCATGTGTAGGAGATCTGTGGATCTGGTCATCTTTCTGTATAACGACAGATCACAGGATCAATGTTAACTACTCATAAATCAAGTGTGTAATGCAGAGGCTTCATTGTTAAAGAAACTCTGTATTAACTCTGATGAGACGATCCTTTACCACATATGAAAGAAAATACATTGAATTTGATCACACTACTTTGACTGCACTACTGAGATAGTGGTGGTGTGGTGAAACCAAACTGATTGATATGATGTGCTGACAACGAACTGGGGCTGTGGAGCTGAGTGGTGATCTGAGAGCCGAAGACCGAGAGAGGCATTGCACCTTTGTGCCTTTCACCATATTGCTTGCAGTGCCTTCCCAACCTCTTAAGGATCTGCCCTTTTTTTAAATTTTTGCCTACAATTACATACCCAAATCTAACTGCCTGTAGCTCAGGACCTGGAGCAAGGATATGCACATTCTTGATACCATTTGAAAGGAAACACTTTGACGTTTGTGAAAATGTTCAATTATTGTAGGAGAATATAACACATTAGATCTGGTAAAAGATAATACAAAGAAAAAAACATATTTTTTTGTACCATCTTTGAAATGCAAGAGAAAGGCCAAACTGTATTATTCCAGCCCAGGCGCAATTTAGATTTTGGCCACTAGATGGCAGCAGTGTATGTGCAACGTTTTAGACTGATCCAATGAACCATTGCATTTCTGTTCAAAATTGTGTTGACTGCCCAAATGTGCCTAATTGATTTATTTATACATGTTCAAGTTCATAACTGTGCACTCTCCTCAAACAATGGCATGGTATTATTTCACTGTAATAGCTACTGTAAATTGGACAGTGTAGTTAGATTGACAAGAATTTAAGCTTTCTGCCAATATCAGATATGTCTATGTCCTGGGAAATGTTTTTGTTACTTACCTCATGCTAATCAAATTAGCCTACGTTAGCTCAACCGTCTCATGGGGGCCCCACCAATCTTATCTTGTTGCAGTGCCGTAGAATAATTCTGTGTGCAGTGGGGTGAGATTTGTGGTGCCTTTTACCATATTGTTGCAGTGCCATATCAGAACATTTCAGTGTGCAGTGTGTTGTAGTGTAACTTCTGCTGAGGGAGGGTAACCTACCTGAGGGGAGGCTATTGTGTCGACACAGTCTGGGGAAATCGTACAGTCTGCTGTGGGAGGTCAGAAAATGCGATCTAATCCATGTTAACCCATGAATTTAAAATAAAACTTACCTTGAGCATACTTACTATCTGTCCTGGTCTTCTGTGTCGGGGTTTTGTGTTGGAGAACATTAAATATTGTGTTGGGTGGAGTAAAAAGGGGTTCACACTAAACTGTGACACCTCTTTAAGTGCTGTTGTCATCAGAATTTCTCCGAGCGCACTTCTCTTGCACAGGGGGCTATGGATCAGCTAGGAGATGGAGCACAGGGGGCAGAAGGCTCTAGTCCTTCAGGGGCAGGCCCACTACCTCCATTTTCTCCTGTAGCAATGCCTTGGTTCATGTGTTCACCCTGGGTTCCCAAAAGTTCTTCTGAGGGTAATGGAGTTAGATTTTGGGAGTGGGGGGCACAAATCGAAGCCATATTGAGTTCGCAAGGACTGGCAGGATAGCAGCACGTTGATTTCATCATGGGGGCTCTAGATGGCAGTGCAAAGACAAACCATGTTTCGTCAAGCCCAGAGGATCTCACCTTCTTCGTGGGCTGCATTATAGGACCGGTTTGTCTTTTGACCAGCCTCACCCCTACAATCACTCTCATGTGCCGCTTCTTTGACTGTAACCAGAGGGGAGATGAGTCTATGGGAGACTACCTCCTGCACACACGGGAGCTGTTTAGCCTATGGCTCCAATCAGAACCGGACGGCTCTGCCAAGGATGAAACAACTCTTCGGAACCAATTCGTTAAAGGTCTAACGGAGGGCCCTCTGAAACAGGAGCTCCAAAGGTATGCGCGGCGACAGTAAGGGATGGCATTCACTCAGGTTAGTCGTGGGTCTGAGTCGCTGGCCTGAGAGATGGCGGAAAAGGACTGCCAGGTTTGCCGTACTGTTCCCAATACAGGTGGCGCCCCAGCTGCTGTGACCAATGCAGACTAGGAGCAATGGAAGGAGAACATGCGTGCTGAGCTAGTGGAGGTAAGCAGAATAAAAAATACCATATATGTTGGATACAGGGTCCCAAGTAACAATGTTCAGTCTCAGTTTTTTTCAGAAGTGGCTTGGCCATCTCTCCATGCAGGATTTGTCAGACCTCCGCTGGCTCATGTTGAAGGCAGTCAATGGCCTACACATCCCTTATGTCAGCTATGCGGTCAATTATTTTGTTGTGGGAGAGAGTGCAAGTTCCAGCCAACGGGGTTATGATTGTCAAGGATGACTGTCTTGGAGGTAGACTAAGGGATCCTTGGGATGAATGTTATAGCCCAATACTGGAAGGAGTTGCTCCCAGGGCGTCACTGGGTTCAACACCACCTTGGGGGCAGTTGCCAGGAAAGAGTGTCAGAATGCTTTTGCTGTCTGCAGACGAGTCATGCATACGAGTCATGCAGACCGTTGAGCCTGAGGGGGGACCATTTACTGAACGCCTGTCCAATGGGGACCCCAATGGAATTCCAGCTATCAGTGAGAAGTTTCTGTGGCCCAGACTTGTTGGAGGGAGCTCCTCCAAAGACTGTCATGCCTTGGTGGAGGAACCTGGTGATGGAGTTGAGAGGCGAATTGCATGCACAGTATTGAGTGCAAGGAGGAAGGCTACCCTTGCGACTGCTGAACTTAAAACCTTACCCCCTTGAGATACCAAGGCGACACCCACTGGCCACAGTGACCCTCTTGGAACCTTCTCAGATCTGTGGAGAGCGAGACCTGGTGCTACACACCCAAACACCAGGTAATATTGAGGTGGATGTGGAGACAGTCCAGCTACAGCCTGATGGCCAACCCCCTGTAAACATCCCACTGGTAGAGGAACTGGAGTCAATGCACTCCTAGCCCATTGGTCAAGTGTGTTCTCTGCCCATGAGGAAGATTTCGGTAAGTCTGATTCGGTCCTACATCACATTCCCACAGGTACTGCCATCCATAGCCGAGTATGACACCGACCAATTCCACCAAGCCTGTACGCGGAGACCCCTAACCAAGGAGAGATAACAATGTTTGATTAAACCCCTCACATGCCCCATTCTTTGTAATGTGTGGCAGGCCTGGACTGCCTGCCAGTCATTCGTATCCGATCAGAGGAAGGGGGACCAATGCGGACAAATAATCGGAACCATGTGCGGCCTTGCCCCTACCCGATCTTCAGACCGCGGCCAGATGCAACTCCACAGACCTGTGGTGGGGCTGGGGGGGATCAGACTCACCTCCTGCAAATTGGCTAATCAGACAGGTAGCTGGAGATTGGCTGTAATTTCCTTTAAAAGCCCTGTGTTTTGTGGCGTTTGGGGCTGGGAGTTGAGCAGAGAATTTCTCTTTGTGGGGATCGGTCTCCTACGCAAGTTTCCATGTCTTGTCTGTTTGGTTGTTTGCTGTGATTGCACTGGACCAGTGTCTATGGAACGAAAAGTCTTATTTGCATATTTGAGTGAGGAAGAGGGCAGCTGCACTGACAATGAACTGGGGCTGTGGAGCTGAGTGGTAATCCAAGAGCAGAGGACCGAGAGAGGCATTGGTATAACGCACATCAAGGAGCTTTAGCTCCGCCAAGTAAGGGACATGATTCTTCCTGTTCCCCTTACACCACTCTTTCTTATTATGGGCCCTTTTGCCACGCCACTGAAAGCCACTATTGTTGGCAGGTTTCCCTGCCGTCTGTCTTCCCCTCATTTTGCAGTGGAGCCGGGTCCATTGTTGACGTCACCAAGCAGTCTCAGATGGGGAGACGTTTATTTTATTTTGAGGGGATATGGTTCTCGTCGGGCCCTAGAAATCGAGAACCTATAACCTCCCTTTCTACTGGATATGTTGTTCTGTCTGTCTTTCCCCCTCCCTATTTTGTCCCATAGCAGTAGAATCCATTAGAGGGGTTGGCAGAGTAGAGTAGAGCCGGGCCAAGGGTGGGTCTCATGTTGTGTGCAGCACCAGAGCGAGATTGTAGTGCCTTTAACCATATTGTTTGCAGTGCCTTCTCTTAGAATAACTATCTTGTTGCAGTGCCTTATCCGAATAATACAGTGTCACTTTTGCCCGCTATTTACCTGAGGTAGTCAGGGAGGGTAACCTACCTGAGGGGAGGTTACTTGAGTATACTTACCTGTCCTGGTCTTCTGTGTTGTGTGCTGGAGAACATTACACCCTGTGTTGGGTGGAGGTGAAAGGGGTTCACACTAAACTGTGACGTGATCTCTCAGCATTAAACAAATGTTGTTTTTAATACCTGTGATATCTTTGTAGCCATTTCCGTGTCAGTTACAAATGAATATTTAACACAATAGGGGAAGCCTTCATCTAATGTGTTACTTAACACAAGTAAGTCGTAAATAATTCTAAAGCAAACGCATTACTGTATGCCTGTTCTGACACGCCTGAATTTACACTACGCCTGAATTTACACTATCAAAAGTGTCCCGAAACATTAATACAATTAATCTGATCACACAATCCCTCACATGCATGCAAGCACACACACACATTAAAATCTACAATGCCACAAGCTGTTATTTGTACGATTAGATTAGTTCCTGGTAATTGTCGTTCTCTTTCCCTGGCATTGTATATTTTCAGAAATGTTGTTTTGTCACCTATAGACGTGTTGGCTGACAACGTTACAAATGATGCGTTGGTTATGATTCTGAATGGTCAGATGACTAGCAACAATGACAAGCTGCCTTGTGGGTAATCGTAGGTGACTTGTTTCAGATAATTGTGTCTTGTTATTGATACCATTTCTTGTTGTTAAGTGTTTTGACTGATGTCATGTCTATGCTAATATGGCAAAACACTAGCTAGCTAACCAACAACTGTAACTATGTGTTTGAGAGACACGTGCTCATTGTGCAAATGTATTTATGTTTTCAATAAACATTAGGAAGATAAAAAAACATTTTACATGTCAAGTCTAAGCCAACTCAGTCTGTATTGCCCCATAGTTGTGCACGCGTCGGTTTTGTTGCTAAATAATAAGCTCACCATTTAGTCATTTTAACTACCATTTAATGCAATAGCATAAAAATACAAGATACACATTTCAACACGGTTCTTTTTGAAGTGCTGAACATCATCTTCCATAAAGTATTTGACTATAACTTGGCATGCAACATTTATTTTATTTGAGAAATATGTCAGTCTTACAGTTTCATTATCTTTTTACAGTACAGTTTCAAATCAAATCAAATATATTGATATAGCCCTTCTCACATCAGCTGATGTCACAAAGTGCTGTACAGAAACCCAGCCTAAAACACCTAAAAAGCAAGCAATGCAGGTGTAGAAGCACAGTGGCAAGGAAAAAACTCCTAGCCTTTCATTATCTTTATACAGTACATAAGACAAATAATCAGAAATATGGGTATTTTAAAGCGAATGGCTACTGTAAAAGGATCGCACGATGTTGTATGCCCTTTCTGCCCCATGAAACATTGTACAAGATCACCTTTTCTACGTGACTTGTCAACTGATACAGTATCGCCTGTGTCTGTGCTTGAAATTCTTCAGCTTACAGTGTATCAATGAAATACAAATAATTAGGGGGAATATGTTTTTAAATACAACCCAGGTATTTCAGCAGTGCATTGTAGACTATACTATAATTCCAAATGGTGGCATATAGAGTGAATTTTACCACATTCTCCAATTGAATCACACTGGCTGAAGGAGAATGATGTAGTATTTACAGCCACATCCATACATGATTTGGTTTAACCTTCCAACATAAATTTGTCAAAAGGATACATTTATGAGGTATACATATAGAAATGTAAAGTTTTGAGCAGTTAACTAGGCACTACATCATTTTGGTTCAGTAGTAATCAGTTTTGAGCAGTTAACTAGGCACTACATCATTTTGGTTCAGTAGTAATCAGTTTTGAGCAGTTTGAATAAGTGATATTTAATTGTATTGTAAACAAATGACAAGGAAATCATATCAAAAGTAAAGTGCATATTGCATTTTGAAAAGCATATTGAATATGTATCCAAATTGAAAGAGTGATTTAGTGCAGTAAACAAGTTACTTAGTGATTTGGTTTGTTGCACTCAGTCAATTGAAAATGTGCTTCGAGTTTTTAAACCATTTTGATGATCTGTTTTGATTGTTGTGCTTACAGTTGTGAAAATGTACCATATAGTTGTGGAAATTGCACCAAAGTGATAGAAAAAACAAACAACACTGTAATCTCATCCTGGCTACCTCAACCTAATATAATTTTGATATCCACGTTTAATTATCCTTGTAAAAAACTGCCATAAAAAAAACTGCCATAAAGGACAACAAGAAATGCTATTCACCCTCAGTGCTAATTGAACAGTCAATATCAAGTCAATGACCCCTGGACTTATAGGTAGCCAACTGTAGGTCTATGTTCTGAACAGAGAGAAAGATTCTGTGAGGAATAGATTTTACCTGGTAAAGCACTGCATACGGACACAGCGTACTCCACCACACCGCATAGCTGGAACCTTGTCGGGATTGTCCTCATCTCCATAAAACATTTGTTTCTCATCGGCAATTCAACAATCCAGATTTAAGCTATTTTCAGCACTGACCCCCCTGAGAGAATAATTAAATAAAGCAAGTTTATGATTGTCCTTCCCCTTTACAGACCAATAGAATATCAACAATGGTCCTTAAATAAGCATATACAGCACAAATGAAATCACAAATGTTTCCCAGCTGTTATTGAGAAAAAATGTACAGGCTGTTGAGCCAATGTGAAGTTTCTGGGACTTTCTCACCATCGTTAGGTGGCAGGTGGGACACGCCCCTAAAACGCCAAAGCCTGTTCTGAAATATGTGCCTGGCTAAGACACAAACAAAACTTTTAAGAAAGAAAAGTTAGCCTACATATTGTCAATCTGCTTACTTTTTGCCAACTTTTTATGATATTGTTTTAACTTATATGTATAATTCTTTCTGGAATATAACAGGTGTTAAAGTTTGCAGGATGTAACTGCTTAGTGAATCTGTCCCTTAACGTCTCTTCAGTTCTCATATTACTAACTAGCCTGTTAAACTTTAATGTTATATGGTATTCAATTTTATTTCTATATTAATGGAGTTGGAAGTAAGTACAGGATCTAAGTAATGTAGAGTTAGAGCCAACTCCCTGGGCACACTATGTCATGTCAGCATGGATAATTGGGTAATATTTGGTTGAGACATTGATCAATGAGATCATGACCTATAATCGCCCACTCAAAAAGGCAGCCAAAGGTTTGTTGAATTTTCAACCATTTAAAAGCACAGTAAAGTTCAAAAAGGAATACAAGGTTGGCTGTTTTGTTTGATGTATACAACCGATTAATGACGTGTTATCACTGTGCTTCATCTAATAGCAGAATCAAATGACCTGGATTGTAGTGGAGATTGCATTAAAAAAGTACATTGTGCAAGTGATCAATGCCGTTTGAGATTCTGTACAGATTACTACAGCAATTGCGAAAATCTCCACAGACCTGCGACAACCTAGGCATGTCATCTTAAACATGCATTCTTTATGTGATTAAATAATAATGATTATATAGTTAGAGTAAAATCAAAATGTGCTCATGGATCTGGTACTCGTTTTAAAGTTTAACGTTACATACGTTTGTAAGATAGACTTAACTTTAGGCAATTTACTGTATATTACAAAAGGAATATTGAATTGTGTTTGGTTGACAACACAACCAAATATCAACATTTAAAAGACGCATCTACTGCTTGGATAGTTCCGTCTGTGCCACTGACTTAGTCTGGCTTTGATTCCAGTTTGTCTACAAATTAATCATTGATATGTTGGATTCACGTCTCCATCTCAACCACAAATATAATTTTAAGAATAGGACTAAATCAAATCAAACTTGAAATGCACTTTAAATAAAGTTGAGGATGATGTTGAACATATGTGTGTCAGAGGAGGCTGGTAGGGGGAGCTATAGGAGGACAGGTTCATTGCAATGGAATGGAAAAATGGACCGGAGTCAAACGTGATTTCCATATTTTTGTATTTTATTTTATTTCACCTTTATTTAACCAGGTAGGCTAGTTGAGAACAAGTTCTCATTTGCAACTGCGACCTGGCCAAGATAAAGCGTAGCAATTCGACACATACAACAACACAGAGTTACACATGGAATAAACAAAACATACAGTCAATAATACAGTAGAACAAAATAAAACTAAAAGCCTATAGTATTATATGTTTGATATCGTTCCATTTATTCCAGTCATTACACTGAGCCCGTCCCCCTATAGCTCCTCCCACCAGCCTCCTCTGACGTGTGAGCTGTTGCTACGTCAGAGGGGGATACGTTCAGAGTTGGACATGCATCATTCCTGTCGCGGTGCCAGGAAAATAACCTCTCCCTCAACGTCAACAAAACGAAGGAGCTGATCGTGGACCTCAGGAGACAGCAGATAGAACACGCCCCCATCCACATCGACGGTCCTCATTGGCTGTGATAAAGTTTCCAGGGTCCATTGCACAACGTTTACTCACCTGTGAGGTAGGGAGAGGCTGCACTGCTTTCACCTCAATCAAGGGCTCAGCCAGCATGAGAGATTACAATACTTATGACATTACGTTAAGTACTTCAGAGCCACAGCTGTGAAAGAAGCAGCAGCATGCAGGGAATAGCATTCTGACATTAATTATGCAGAGAAATTGTTGGTTTTCCTGAAAATCCTCGAAATTTCCCCCGCTTGTGAATAGCAGGGATACTTCACAACTTGGTCGTTCCATATGAATTCAATCACTTTCTGACTACACCCCTTTGCAAATGAACGAAGCCTCCCAAACATGTTTGCTCTTGGCAGAAGTGGTCAGAAAGTGACTTTTTGGACCGGAATGCCAAAACATTCAGGTGATGAGAAGTACTCAGGGTTGACCTTTTTTGCATACCCCACCCTACCATGAGACATCCATGTCATTGAAAAATATGAATGGTTGAGTTCTATATAATTTGAAAGTTTACAAACAGGGTTTTCAAACTATTTTAGAATTTCTTGAAAAAATATTGTGTTTATTAAAAAGCACAAAAAATTACCTTTAACATCAAATATAAATAAAAACGCTTAAACTCTGATTGAACTCATTTTCACATAAAATAACAATAACGAGGCTATATATAGGGGGTACCGGAACCGAGTCAATGATTGAGGGTACAGGTTAGTCAAGGTAATTGAGGTAATATGTACATGTAGGTAGGGGTAAAGTGACTATGCATAGATAATAAACAGCGTGTTACAGCAGTGTGGGGGGGGGGGGGGTCAATGAAAATTTGATTAATTGTTCAGCAGTCTTATGACTTGGGGGTAGAAGTTGTTAAGGAGCCTTTGGGCCTTCCTCTGACACCACCTAGTATAGAGGTCCTGGACGGAAGAAAGCTTGGCTCAAGTGATGTACCGGGCCTTACGCACTGCCCTCTGTAGTGCCTTAACCCGCTCAGCTACAGTCCCATTGTTGTGAATGGGGGTGTGTTTGGCCCTCCTTTTCCTGTAATCCACAAACAGCTTCTTAGCCCTGACTAAGCATGCACCCCTGAGGGATCCCCATGTTGAGGATCAGCATGACAGATGTGTTGTGGCCTACTCTTACCATCTGGGTGCGGCCCATCAGGAAGTCCAGAATCCAGTTGCAATTACTACCAGAAAGATGGTCACCAGTCCACTCACCGTCAAATACCAACTTGAATGGGAATGTATATTCTAGTATCTGTATTTCTATGATTTCAATGTTTCCTATGGAAGACTGAAAGTTTAATCTCAAGTCAACATTCTCTGATGTGTGGACCGCCAACCATCTTTGTGGTACCATTTGAAAGTTGACATTTAAATTTGACTGACATTTAAAAAAATGTATCAGCCAAAACATGACACCCACCCTGTATTCAAGAGCATGTTGTATCTCAACTGATGGTGTCAACACACAAACACCTCTGATGATGTACAATAGGGTCTAAGCTACAACATATGAAAAGACATAACATGAACAAATATCAGGGTTTACGCATTTATATAATTGATGTAAAAGGTGTCAAAACAAATGACAATTTGTATGGACTTTTATTTCAATAAATTATGAACTAGTTTGACAACCCTGTTTGTAAGCTTTCAAACGATATCAAACTAAACCTTTTATTCATTATTTTTCTAGTGATGACAGATTTGTTTCTTCTGACCACTTCTACCATGGCCAAACATTTCTGGAAGGTTTGGTTCAAATCAAAAGGGGTGCAGTCAGAAAGATGTTGAAATCACATGGAACTGTTCATCAGCTACAGTAATGTATCACTCATCAACTGTAATGTGTGTTATTATGTGTGATAAATGGGATACAGACCCAACTCTGAACATATCCTCCTCTGATGTAACAAGAGCCATGTTGCGTGTCCATGTGTGCACTTGAATGCACCTTTATACTTTATACGTTATCACAGGTCCTGGAATTCAGACTGGAATTTCTGAAATAGTGCCTCTGAAATAGAGTACAGTCTCCACACCTCTTTATGAAGACCAAACAAAGACCGACCACAGAGGTGCTGGGAAAGACAGGCTTTAAAAAGGTCCAGCTCAGTCATCCTATTTCCAAAGTGAAAATAGCCTTTGAATGACCAAAACATCACCCACAATATTTTATGCTATTAAAATGCCCCCGAATTTAAGAAATTTGACCTTTTCTCTCATTTATAACTATCAGGAACCTGAAAGAACAGTTTGAGTGGGCGGGGTGCTTATATTCATGAGCTCGCCTTGACGTACAGCTCTTTGAAACGCCCTTGTGGTCGCTGCCAGGTAACAAGGTAAACAATGGGCCACGTGTCATTCTGAGCCTAAATAGTATGCCTCAACCCATTTTCTCTGCAAAATGCTCTCATGGTCAACAGAGATGATTATGGATACCAGACAAACAGCAGCAATACACAATTGCATTTCTATTGTTTTGTAACTAATTACAGAACACAGGTCACTAATACACTTCCTCACAAGAATTAGTAGCCAAAGTCACTTTAGAAGCTTAGACATAAGGGAATGTACATAAAAACTGTGTACTCGACAACGTATTGGTGCCTCTGCATTAACACTATAAATGACAATATGTTCAGAATTGTATGTATTGATCATTTAATATTTATTTGATCATTTACAATAGGCCAGCATAGACTAAATATTGATCAACATGAACACTCATGAGAAATAAAAGGTAGAATATAATTTGACCCCAAAAAATTATTAAAGCCATGTGCCTAATATAGGCACCCGGATGCCCTACAGTGTGCAGAACCCATTGATTTGTCTGAATGCTTGCTTTAAAAAAATATATATATATATTTATTTGGGCTGCAATTTCTGAGGCTGGTAACTCTAGTGAACTTATCCTCTGTAGCAGAGGTAACTTTGGGTCTTCCATTCCTGTGGCGGTCCTCATGAGAGCCAGTATCATCATAGCGCTTGACATTTTCCAGATTGACTGACTTTCATGTCTTAAAGTAACAATGGACCTCTTTGCTAATTTGAGCTGTTCTTGCCATAACATGGACTTGGTCTTTTGCCAAATAGGGTTATGTTCTGTATACCACTCCTACCTTGTCACAACACAACTGATTGGCTCAAACGCATTAAGAAGGAAAGGAATTCCATAAATTAACTTTTAAGGAGGCACACCTGTTAATTGAAATGCATTCCAGGTGACTACCTCATGAAGCTGGTTGAGAGAATGCCAAGAGTGTGCAAAGCAGTCATCAAGGCAAAGGGTGACTATTTGAAGAATCTCAAATATAAAACATATTTTGATTTGTTTAACACTTTTTTGGTTATTACATGATTCCATATGTGTTATTTCATAGTTTTGATGTCTTCACTATTATTCTACAATGTAGAAAATGGTACAAATGAAGAAAAACCATTGAATGTGTAGGTGTTCTAAAACTTTGGACTGGTAGTGTAGTTCTGGAAACAAGTACATCCTCCTCATCAGCGACCAGTTTACTCTGTGGGTTGAAACTTTTCCTTTTCCTGACCAAGGAGCTGAAACTACTGCCAAGAGACTGGTATAGGACTTTGCTTGCGTCAGTGCCCCACTCGAACTGCACACAGACCAAGGTTGAAACTTTGAATGTTTCCTGTTCAAGAGTGTGTTCAGGCAATTGCAGATCTCAAAGAGAAGGAAAACTCCCTATCATCCCGCTTCCAACGGTCAGGTGGAGCGGTTCAACCGTACGCTACTCCAGATGATCCGGTGCTACATGGACGAGAATCTGTGAAACTGGGATGAACAGTTGCCAATCCTGATGTCCCCTTACAGCAGCTCCCAGCATGCAATCACTGGGTTCACTACAAATAGTCTGATGCTTGGAACAGCGGCCCATCAACCTTGGGATATCTGGTCTGATGCAGCAGAGGACAGGTCTGACAGGATGGAAGTCCCAGAGTTCCTCTACAACCTGGATCTAGAGGAAGCACACATAACTTCAAGGGAGCATCTCTGAGCAACGTCAAAATAAAATATAATCCAAGCACCCTGGAAGGGCCCCTACGTTGTCTCTGTATGCCGTGGCCCTGTGCTGTATGAGATACAAGGAAAACTGCACAGAGGGATAATGCACCACGACCGCCTCAAGCCCTACGATAGTGAGGTTATCCCGGCGTGGGTCAGGCGACAAATGAATCAGGTCCTACAGCAGTGTAGAGTCCACTGAGACACCCACACACCTGGAACCTCAGCAACTACCTTAGCCACCACCAGATGGCAGCGACACAGCTTTAGACTCCTGAACAGGAGCCAAACAGTAAAGAAAAGAAAAGAAGCGGTAACCTGCTGCACTCTGTCGTTGACAGTACAAAACACAAAAAGTGGAAACATCCGACATGGACGAAGACAAAGACCCGACAGAAAACAAGACAGTGAAGACGACACTGCGTGGACAAAAAGTTCACAAACCTGTGAGATACAACAGTAGTTAAATAAGGAAAAGAAAAAACATGGACTGTGTAGTTTCCAGTCAAGTTATAAGTCAGAGAGACTGTGGACTTTGTTCATTTTATTGTTTAAGCCAGTCTACAGCAAGTAACCTGTACCGAAGGAACTTGGTACTCCTGGAGGGGAGTAATGTACAGTCGTGGCCAAAAGTTGAGAATTACACAAATATTAATTTTCACAAGTCTGCTGCATCAGTTTGTATGATGGCAATTTGCATAAACTCCAGAATGTTATGAAGAGTGATCAGATGAATTGCAATTCATTTCAAAGTCCCTCTTTGCCATACAAATGAACTGAATCCCCAAAAAACATTTCCATGGCATTTCAACCCTGCCACAAAAGGCCCAGCTGACATCACGTCAGTGATTTTCTCATTAACACAGGTGTGAGTGTTGACGAGGACAAGGCTGGAAATCACTCTGTCATGCTGATAGAGTTCGGATAACAGACTAGAAGCTTCAAAAGAAGGGTGGTGCTTGGAATCATTGTTCTTCCTCTGTCAAACGTGGTTACCTGCAAGGAAACACGTGCCATCATCATTGCTCATCAAGGGCTTCACAGGCAAGGATATTGCTGCCAGTAAGATTGCACCTAAATCAACCATTTATCAGGCCATTAAGAACTTCAAGGAGAGCGGTTCAATTGTTGTGAAGAAGGCTTCAGGGCACCCAAGAAAGTCCAGCAAGCGCCAGGACCGTCTCCTAAAGTTGATTCAGCTGCGGGATCGGGGCACCACCAGTACACAGCTTGCTCAGGAATGGCAGCAGGCAGGTGTGACTGCATCTGCACGCACAGTGAGGCGAAGACTTTTGGAGGATGGCCTGGTGTCAAGAAGGGCAGCAAAGAAGACACTTCTCTCCAGGAAAAACGTCAGGGACAGACTGATATTCTGCAAAAGATACAGGGATTGGACTGCTGAGGACTGGGGTAAAGTCATTTTCTCTCATGAATCTCCTTTCCAATTGCTTGGGGAATCTGGAAAAGAGCTTATTCGGAGAAGACAAGGTGAGCGCTACCATCAGTCCTGTGTCATGCCAACAGTAAAGCATCCTGAAATCATTCATGTGTGGGGTTGCTTCTCAGCCAAGGGAGTGGGCTCACTCACAATTGTGCCTAAGAACACAGCCATGAATAAAGCATGGTACCAACACATCCTCCGAGAGCAACTTCTCCCAACCATCCAGGAACAGTTTGGTGCAAACAATGCCTTTTCCAGCATGATGGAGCACCTTGCCATAAGGCATAAGTGATAACTAAGTAGATATTTTGGGTCCATGGCCAGGAAACTCCTCAGACCTCAATCCCATTGAGAACTTGTGGTCAATCCTCAAGAGGAGGGTGGACAAACAAAAACCCACAAATTCTGACAAACTCCAGAATGGGCTGCCATCAGTCAGGATGTGGCCCAGAAGTTAATTGACAGCATGCCAGGGCGGATTGCAAAGATCTTGAAAAGGAAGGGTCAACACTGCAAATATTGACTCTTTGCATCAACTTCATGTAATTGTCAATAAAAGCCTTTGACACTTATGAAATGCTTGTAAATATACTTCAGTTTTCCATAGTAACATCTGACAAAAATATCTAAAGACACTGAAGCAGCAAACTTTGTGGAAATTAATATTTGTGTCATTCTGGGCGTGCCATGTTTAAGTTAGCCAGTTGTCTAGTTTTTCCCACAGTAGTTGAAAGTTTGCTAGCATGCTCATCACATGGACGTGGACATCATTCTGTGTCCGAGCAAGAGCACCTAGACATAGCCTGTGTTAATTCCATTTGTATAATAACATCTACTGAATGCCATTATTGTGAGTTCCCATCATCATCATACCTGTATTATCTGAGAAGTTCCTTCAGTACATTTCCATCAAAATTGACTCATTCTTGTCCTGGCAATTCCTCATCCACGCATCAGTAGCTAGGAAGAGCTATATCCAGTAACATGACAATATAAACATGTAGGTTACAAAGTGTTGCAACACACTGCAGTACAGCTCTGTCACATTCCTCTCTCATGTTTAGCAGTTGACTGATAGTTTGTTTCATGAAAAGTGATTTATTAATATAATTTTCACCAGCAGGGAGCGCCAAAAGGCTAGCTGTCCTGCTCAGATAGCATATGAACACGTCATAGCAGAATGTAAAGACACTAATAGCAAGGAATTTGTTTGAAAACGACAACATTTTCTCTCAGACCCATGGCAAAATGCGTGTAACTGCTGAAAGTTTGATTTAAAAAAAAAATCGCTCCACTACCATGAGAGGGGTCTCCAAAATGTTTTTTAAACTGTGCGTACGTACAAAATAGACCACAAAATGTGCGTGTGCAAAAAGTGGAATTTACGTGAACTTGACTTGAGAATGTGCTTTCCGCCCCGCAAACTGCACAGTTTCCGGTTTCCAGCATTGCAAGGCAAGCGTATCCTAGTAGCCTTGTGCAAATGGGGAATATATGACGACACTGTTATTCATAAGAAGAAAATAGTTAGCTAAATATAATAAGATGCAATCATTTGCCATTAGTGAAGAGCGAAGATTGCTGTATTTAATCTTTGCATAATTTTTTAAAATAGGCATCCATTTCCTATTATTTAATTTCCAAATAGCCTAAATTAGGATAGGCTATCATTCATCCCATCTCTCATTGTAATTTGACCTAGTTCACAGTAGTTAACAGATCAGCTATTTCAAGTATTTTGCTTTATGCGATTCAACGTTTAAGCACACACCTTTTACGTTTGTAGGCTACGTCTGAATACTGTCAAATTTCTTGAATTGACAATATTTAATTCATAAACATTACATTATATATACACAACATGACCAAAATGACATGGAACACCTGCTAGTCAAACATTTCATTCCAAAATCATGGGCATCAATTTTGAGTTGTTCCCCCTTTTGCTGCTATAACAGCCTCCACTTTTCTGGGAAGGCTTTCCACTAGATGGAACATTATTGCAGGGACTTGCTTCCATTCAGCCAGTGATGTTGGGCGATTAGGCCTGGCTCGCACTCCGGCATTCCAATTCATCCCAAAGGTGTTTGACGGAGTTGAGGTCAGGGCTCTGTGCAGGCCAGTCAAGTTCTTCCACACCAACAAACCATTTCTGTATGGAACCTCACTTTGTGCACAGAGGCATTGTCATGTTGAAACAGGAAAAGGGCCTTCCCCAAACTGTTTCCAAAAAGTTGGAAGCACAGAATTGTCTAGAATGTCATTGTATGCTGTAGCGTTAAGATTTCCCTTCACTGGAACTAAGAGGCCTAGCCCAAACCATGAAAAAAGCTCAAGACCATTATTTCTCCTCCACCAAACTTTACAGTTGGCATTGTGCATTGGGGCAGGTAGCGTTCTCCTGGCATCTGCCAAACCCAGATTAATCTGTCGGACTGCCAGATGTGGAAGCATGATTCATCACTCCAGAGAATGCGTTTCCACTGCTCCAGAGTTCAATGGCTGCGCGCTTTACACCACTCCAGCCAATGGTATTGTGCATGGTGATCATAGGCTTGTGTGCTGCTGCTCAGCCAATGAAACCCATTTTATGAAGCTACCCCAACAAACAGTTATTGTGTTGATGTTGCTTCCAGAGGAAGTTTGGAACTTGGTAGTGAGTGTTGCAACTGAGGACAGACAATTTTTACGGGCTACGCGCTTCAGCACATGGCAGTCCCTACCACATTACAGCTGAGACTTTATTGCTCCTAGCCATTTCCACTTCAAAATAACAGCAGTTACAGTTGACCGGGGCAATTTCTAGCAGGGCAGAAATGTTATGAACTGACGTGTTGGAAATATGGCATCCTATGACGGTGCCATGTTGAAAGTTACTGAGCTCTTCAGTAAGGCCATTCTACTGCCAATACTTGCCTCTGGAGATTGCATGGCCTTGTGCTCGATTTTATACACCTGTCAGCAACGCGTGTAGCTGAAATAGCCGAATCCACTAACTTGAAGTGGTGTCCACATACTTGTGTATCATAACCATTGCAGAATAAATTCCTCACCTTTTCTGGCCATGCTGAGTTCATATTTTCGAAATAGCCATACAACAAATTACAGATGTAGTATCGGTGATATGTTTATTTGAGTTACTATGCTGTTACTAAGCCGTCATATATTAAAGCAGTGTTATGTTACACCTAATTGGAAATGCTCATGTGCACGATTGGGCCCAGCTGTAGAGCACGATAGGTTTTTACTAAATTACACTGAACTGTACTCCCGTTTCCTGCCTGGTTATTTTTTCCACCACACAAATATTACAACAGACAGTTGATATTTTGAATTGAAGTGTGTATGCTACCACTGTAAGTAGGGATATGGAAGTTTTAATTTCCGAGTAGACAATGTTTCATAATTCGCGTACAGTGCAACATTATTTTTAAACGATCTGTTTAGGTCCACAACAATTCAGAAACGTCAGATACAGGTATTGTCTCTGCAAACGAAAACATTCTGCCAACACCTCCAAAGACATTTGACCGACTTCGCCATTGTTATCTTGGCCTAATTCCAATACTTCTAACGTATACAGCAAATAGGGGCGTTATTGTCACCATAAAAGGTGAATGATGAGTTGTCCAGGCAGTCATATTGCTCGTTCACGAGCGCAGCTTTACGACCGGTCTGATTCCTAACCACAAAACGTGTTTGGCGGACGCCAAGTTTATAAATCGCAATATTGTTGTACATGTGCAATGTTTTAGAAATGGCGCACAGAGATATTTAGTGGTAAATGTACGCGACGATTATGAATGAGCCCGCAGACCCCCAAATGTGGTTACGCCTCGATCACACCGACAGTACCCCTTGCGTTTTGGCATACCAGAAGTACATTCGTTTCGAGTGGAACGCTACGTTTGCCTTGCAGCATTGCGGAGCATTTGCTTTATCGAACGTGTGCGTCAAACTGGATAGACGGCTTGGCAGAAATGGTATCAAAGTTGAACGTTTAACTTTAGTTGCACACATATGCCGCGTCACATTTTGTGGAGCACTTTCGGTGTGATCGAGGCACTAGTCAGGTCCTGATCATACCCATCTTCAGTAGTCAATTGGCCACACACTACTACATACTCTTCGGGTTGGGTAGGTTACTTTCTAAATATAATCTAGTCACCTGTCTGAATATCAGTAATGTAACTTTTGCATACCCAAACTCTAACAATCTGATTACTTTGAGAGGACTTTCCCCTTAAAAAGCATTAGAAGACAAATTATACATTAAACACATATGGTGTGTCAGTTGTCAGACTCGTTCAGGTGGAATAAACTTAAACGTGCACCTTTTTTTTCAATTCTGGATTGAATGTCATTGAGAGAACAGAACGCAAACAAGAAGTAATCTAGTTTTTCCAAAAGTATCTAATCGGACTACAATATTTCAGCTGGTAACGTATCTGGTTTGTTTGTAATCAGATTACGTGTCATTTACTCCCCGACCCTGCATACTCTGTTCATGTGTTCTATATCCGATCCATATATACAAGCTGGACTGAGAAAATTCACAGGCAGAGATCACAGAGGGGCTAATGATGGTGAAAGACAATGGCCCTGTATGATTTTCTCATGTTCAGACCTATCCAGTGGCGTCCCTCTTAAAATTGTTACCTGAGAATTGGCCATTCTGGTTCTACGCACAAGCAAGACAATACGCAAACAGTACAATATGCTAAGAACGCCAATACAAATTGAACAAATGTCAAATGCTTCCTTCATAGAACCACAAAAGACTAAGGAAAGCCTGCTCAAGGAAAATAAAGAAATACTGTATTACTAGTGTTTACTTGACAATATACGAACTCGACGGCAAAACAAACGATGGGGCAAATACAGTTGAGACAAAGGAGTTGCGACAACTCACAAGTAGGAATGTGTGGGTGGATTTTAGAACCACACTGAGTATGCAGCAGCAGGGTAGGCGAATTACTGAAAGTCTTATTACAAAAGTTACCACCTGCCATAACACAATTAAATACTTGTACACCTCAGTTCTCCTTCTGAAGTTTTGCATTGGTTACTTGATTTTTTAGTTGTAACTGAAATTGTCAGTCAGATTAGCTAGTAATCCAAGATGTTAAAACTATCCGATACACTATGGAAAATCAAACATTTCCCTGCAAAAGAAAGAAACCAAATATTTTATTCTCCAACTCGTTTTAATAGCAGGTAGTCACTGCTGAACAACATACATTTTTCCAGTGGGATAAAACAGCATTTGGTGAAATAATATCCAATAAATAAATGTAACAAAGCACCACAATAATCATCAAAAGGCATGAATGTGCACTGTGTATATATGGTAAGCTACATTCAATAAAACTTTCCTTTTCCAGCACATGCACCAAACAGAATTTTAGACCAATTTAAAACGAAGTATGTAAAAATAAATCATTACAAGCAAGAAACCGCCACAAAGGAGGACCCTTTTCCCTTTTAAGAACACGTTCGGACACTTCAGCCTCAATGGGCAGGGTCACACTGCCTTTTCAACATCTTGACAAGCACCTGTAATCAAAATCACACTCAAGCCACAGTTACAACAGAAGAGGAAAAACAATCACACAAACAGACATTCAGTTGAAACTATGGGGAGCACATATTCTATCACACAATCAGAACCCAAAAGCTATTGTATGTTGGTGCTGCTTTTATAACCCAAATGTGAAAAGTAACCCAGAGGGACAGGTGCATAAAGTGTTTCAATACTTGCCTGGTCCCAGACCTGTCTGGGCTTTAGGCTTCTCTGACTATAGCCTGGTCCCAGATCTCTATGAGATTCAGGCAACTCCTCAGGAGTGTTGTTGCCCTTTCAAACATGTATAAGACATGTAACATGTATGGCATGACAACAATAGTCAGAGAAGTCTAAAGCCCAGACAGGTCTGGGACCAGGCTATAGTCAGAGAAGTCTAAAGCCCAGACAGGTCTGGGACCAGGCTATAGTCAGAGAAGTCTAAAGCCCAGACAGGTCTGGGACCAGGCTATAGTCAGAGAAGTCTAAAGCACAGACAGGTCTGGGACCAGCTATAGAAATGCTGAGTCATCCTCTACAGTAGGTTTCAGTATATCCAGTGGTAGCAGCCCCACAGCTCTCCCTGGAGCACATATGCAAAAACAGCCCAACTCAAAATATCCAATTAACAGATATACAATCTCTTGCAAGTTTAGACATAAAATTATAAAACCAACATCTAAAAAGAGTTTGAGAGTTGGACTTAGAAGGATAAAAAAATAAACAGTGTGAGTAGAGATTTTGTTTTTTGGGGGGGGTGGGGGGGGGGGTCATATCGCCCCTCAGTGCGATAGCAGATCATGGGTGGGGGGACAGTTTTCACATTCCGGCAGGCAGGGCTTGAAGGGGAGAGGGAGCTCTTTACTTCTTCCAAACGGTGTAGAAAACCCACCTGAGTCAGTCCGTTAAGGAGAATTGCATGCAAACAAGGAACCACACGTCTCTGTATGAATGTTCGACTATGTCTGACTGTAAATGACGGGAGTGTCTGATAATGACAATAGTTTTTTTTAATTTTTTTTAGAAGGATACAGTTCCATATAAGAGGGCACACAAACCACCTCCTTGGAAAAGTCCACAGGACATGAGAGCCTTCCCAGCTGTTCCTCATAGAGAGCCAGTGCCTCAGTCAGATTTGCACAGTTTCCCTGAGGACACACAACTCAGGGTTAAAACATGGACCACATGTGACAAAATATATGTATCATTAAAAACATCACACTAGGATAAACTTCTCTCATCAACAACAAAGACTAAAGAGGCTCCTGAGTGGCGCAGCGGTCTACGGCACTGCAATGCTAGAGGCGTCATTACAGACCCTGGTTCGATTCCAGGCTGTATCACAACCGGCCGTGATTGGGAGTCCCATGGGGCGGCGCACAATTGGCCCAGTGTCGTCCGGTTTAAGGTTTGGTCGGGGTAGGCAGTCATTGTAAATAAGAATTTGTCCTTAACTGACTTGACTAGTTAGTAGAGTGACTGTGTGAAGCATTCAGCTAATATGAGAAAGGCAGTTTTACCTGTGTGAAGTACTTCCCAGTAGGACGCAGTACTTTGATTGAAAGATCCAAGATAAGCTGTAGGAACTCCCATGTAGAGTCTGAGACAGAGTAAACCATCTGTCAATCAATTATGTGAGTGTGCCAAATAAGCCTATTTCCTCCTATCCAAGAAACAGTTTAACATTACACTGTCCACATCCTAAATCAGATCAATACTTTGCGATGAGGTACAATGAAGTTCCTCTTTACATGAGCCATACCGGTTTTCATCAATATACAGTTAGAAATTCATGTCCAAGAGAACATCACGAGAGCATCTGTCACTCACCCTCCTCTGGCGCTGTGGAGATAGGAACTGCTGTGAGGTCATTGATGACGTAATCAAACGTCTTCCCTTCCTCCACATACTTTTTCAGAACCGGAACACAGTCCTCCACCAACACCTGGAAATACAGTCATGGTAACCCCTTGTAGTAACATAAAAGACCATACAGACCAGTTCAACCCTTTCAAGAGTAGTGGGCAAATGACAAATGTTCCATCTCTACTAAGGAAAAGTGCAATGGACAGCACTGTCATCCTCACCTGGTAACAGTCTCCCTTCAGGTTGTCCAGAACACTTCCACAAGCCTTCCTCATGTGCGTCCTGCACCCATCAATCACCATTTGGTCGATGTAGACACTTTGTCAAGGCATTACAAACCAGACATAGACCAGATAGTTCTACCGGGTTACGTCTAAAAAAAAAATGCTCAAAGGTTTAAATAGTTTTCGGTGCAAATCCCTGAAGCAATATGTTAACTGGGCACAGAGGGAAGTGACAGATGGCGGCCTGAAAGGATATCTCCACCATGGTGATCATCTTTGGCTTGAGTTTGACGGCCTCAGCGAGGATTCCTCCATCACCGCCTCCTAAGATCAGCACCTCCTTTCCTGTATAGTTCTCTTTCCCTCTGCCCATGATGGCCTGCGTGTAGGGCAGGTCACTCTCTGCCAGATCTGTCATATAATTACATTACAATATCATTAGATATGCCATTACTGGAACCCAGTCAAAATGTTCATCCTATTAGAATCAGATTTTAAATTAAAAAAAATTACAATAGTAACCTCAATTACAGTAAATAACAATTATAAAAGTAAATATAAATTAATGATATACGTGAGCAGTAAGTGATGGAATAATTATCAAAAATGATATCTTAAAAGGGACAGTTCACACAAATATCACATTAGTTTCCTTACCTTGTATGCAGTCTATGGTCAAGGTAAGACATGTTTTGGTTTGATTAGATTTCCCTGGCTGTTTTCAAATCCTAATGTTTTTGTATTTGTTGGACAAATCCCATTTAAGCCATGCATTTCTCACACATGTCCAATTAATCAGAAAGTATGTCAAATGTATTGTGAAGCTCAACAAAAATCATGTATAGATGATTAGAACATGATGTGTGGAAAAACACTAATGACTTAAATGGGATGTGCCACAAACGCTAAAACGAGAGCATTTGGAAACAGTGCCCGGGAAATTAAACCAAAGCATGGATTGGTGTCATACCTCATCCATAGACTGCTTACAGAGTAAGGAAACCAATATGTCATTTTAGTGAACTATTCCGTTAAATCACAGCCTGTAGGAATCAAAGTACAGAGTTGAGTGGTTGGAAATCCCGCTCATCGCTTACGGTGTTTGCGCACCGGAGCTCCACATCCTTTCCAACCGCTCCGCTAAAAACCGTTCCAAACTCAAAATGTTTTTTTTTTATTTTTTTTAAAACATCTCATTTTGTGTCTACCTGGACCTATAATATGATTTTGAAGTATTGAAACCAAACTTGATGATTTCAGTGACATTATATGGATTATATGGACAGGGATCCTAATAAGGAACAATATATATTATAAGCCTATTATTTCAGGGCTATGGCCTACAAATACATACATTGGTATTTGCGAGTTCGACACACTAGGCTGGCAGGGACATTATAGGGCTCAGCATTTAAACATCAGTCTATAAATTGCACATATGGGCTGTGACTTACTTAGAATTAAATAAAAATTAAACCAAAAATGCCTTATTAGGCTCAATCTACAGTGTCTTTGAATTTTGAAACACAAGTTTAGTCAGTGTCTTCAGGCTCATGCGATGGTGCCTGGAGAGCAGGACAGCAGTGGAGAATATCCTCTCCATACTTGCAGAACCACTGGGGATGCTAAACACCCTTCAAAGCACTCCAGCCAGGCTGGACAGGGATGGTGCCTGGAGAGCAGGACAGCAGTGGAGAATATCCTCTCCATACTTGCAGAACCACTGGGGATGCTAAACACCCTTCGAAGCACTCCAGCCGGGCTGGACAGGGATGGTGCCTGGAGAGCAGGACAGCAGTGGAGAATATCCTCTCCATACTTGCAGAACCACTGGGGATGCTAAACACCCTTCAAAGCACTCCAGCCGGGCTGGACAGGGATGGTGCCTGGAGAGCAGGACAGCAGTGGAGAATATCCTCTCCATACTTGCAGAACCACTGGGGATGCTAAACACCCTTCGAAGCACTCCAGCCAGGCTGGACAGGGATGCGGAGTTATATTTTTATTTAGGTAGGCCTTAAAGGTTTTTAGGCAAAATAAACAGAAAGCTCCTTGAAAGAGGTAATATGCTAAGCCTATTGGGCAAACATCAACGATAGCCTTATCATATATCATAACAAAACTTAAAGAGATCAGAATTTTTTTTATGTGTTTTACACACTTTGCTACAATGACACACTTAGCTAGCTACCTACCTCCTTCCTTCCTCAGGTGCACGTAGTAAGTACACCCTCATGCTTTCGGGATATGGCTTTTCAGATTCCACAATGGTTCTTTAGTTGTGGACACTACATCACCGCACTCCCTCTCTTGCTCTTGGTCCTCATCTTTGTAAGTCACCTTGATTTTGCACCTGTGTGTTTAATCTGTTTCTGTATGAAAATATTTAGCAAACTCCATGACAGTAGCTAAAGCAAGGGTCTATAGCAGCACACAAGTGGCCTACAAATGCTTGCTGGGCCAGGCATGCCCTCCGCGAAAATGGAGCGGGTGAGAAGGCTGATGCTCCAGCCTTTGGGAAACTCGCTCCGTGCTCCAATCATATTGGACACGCTCACATACTCTGGTAGGAAGGTTATATTTTACTTACTAACATCCCCATTGAGGATCAGGATATTGCCAAACTGCTGTGAGTGCAAGATCTTTATGTTCTGGTATGCAGAGTCCTCATCGTATACAACCCGATCAATGTCATACTCCACCAGTCTGCCGTCGGCTGTGGGCCAGTATCGATCAACAGCTGCACCTCGTGTCAGAGCTGGGAGCCTGGGGAAGGAGGGGGGGGGGGGGGGGGGAAATAGTCGAAATCATGTTCATGGTGACAAGGTAATCACGTCACACTACAGCTTGTGTAGTTCTCCAGTCATCACACAACAAGGCCACTAGTCAGATCAGGGCTTACCTCTTGACCCCCCTAATGTTTCCATGTAGGATACTTTTTAGCTTCTTTTCCAGTGCATTCAAAAGCTGAGTGAAAAAAAGAAAAATCATATTTATTATGTTGCATATCCCAATGTTACATTAAGCTAAAATATCCTAAATGTCAAAATAGTCCAAAGGCCTATGGTCAAGTGTTGCTGTAACGAACTCATGGAAAGGTGTCTTACTAAGGGCATTCTGAAGGTCTGTTAAATAGAATATATATTTTGTTTTTATATTTCCATTATTGTGATTGGCTATTAGCAGGTCCAGTGCAAAGACAATTGTTTTTCCTCTCGTCACCTACATTATCTACTTGTGCAATGTTATCTCCTTCACAACACTGCAGATCAACGGTAACCAGACCTTGGGAGTGCACACGCAGAATAACCAACCTGAAAAGAGAGACAGACAGAGAGAAAGAGGCACAGAGTTAAAGTGAGGGGGAGAATAGCATTGATTCTAGGCTATAACTTCTCACTCACTTCTCCTTAAACCTAGAGCTCATGATTAGCAGATATCCTATAGGCTACGGCTGTGGCATGATCCAGGTTGTGACCTATTATTGACCTAACCTTTCTGAAAGCACAGTGGAGAGCCAGGGGCAGCTGAAGGTTGAGCATTTTTTATCCAAAATGGTGTGTTGTGTTGCTGCGGGCAGCCATATTCATGCAGGCTTAGGCCCACAATGCCTCACCAGCTGTGTTTACCACTCACCACACAAAACAGGAAGCAGCAAAGCCCTTTGATCCGATACACAAAGCCACTAAAGGGCCATGCGTTCAACTGAACGAAAGCCATTGTTGTACCAATGATACACTTAACTGGCCAATCAATGGTCTTCCTAAAGGATGTCTGACCACTGTAACACACCTGGTGTTTATTGGACAGTCTGGGTATTGGTAAAAAATAACTGGGATTTTACAAATTCCTCACACACATGAAATATTTCTCAATTACAACATTTTCGTGCAGCCTGTATAGCCTTCCCTTTCATCCCGACTAACCGTGACAGATAACTGCTGTTAGAGTATTTGCTGAGGTAATATTACACTGTTGAGCTACCTACATTGTTTGGAATTTCAATTTTGTGATGATCTAAGAGGTTATCTACCAATACAGTTCAGATAAGTCATTTCCATGTAAAAAGGACCCATGAGCACCAACAAGTGAAGTTTATAGGAGCAGATCACATTTGGTGTCAATTGAAAAGAGTCAATATTTTGGGGAAATGAAAGCATTGATACGTTTTTCAACCATTTTCCATCCTAAAAATAAGGAATAAGCAAGCAAAGGCTTTGATTTCTGGTCACACAAATGGAAAATGGTTTAAAAAAAACATTACTAGAAAAAGTCCTAAGGTATTAGAAATACATTAAAACCCAACCATGTTGAAGTCCCCTGCCAACAAATATCAACATTTATATTTAGTTTTACAGAAATGATATGCTTTCTGTAAAAGCTTATGAAATTGCCATTCCGTTACCAACATCTTTATATTTTCGAATTTCTCTACCTCGTGAGGAAGTTCACAGAAGTTAAAAATAAATAAAGACAGTCACACTCTATATATAAACTCCCAGTAATTTATTTCAGCATCACTAGGCCTTCTTTAAGGTCTGAAAATGGCATGATGCGGAAACGTTGGTAGTTAACCAAATAAATGACTGGGAGTTTAATATATATATATACACACACACACACACACACACACACACACACACACACACACACACACACACACACGAGAGAGAATGTGGAACTATTTTTTTTATAGCTTACAGTTTATTCGCTGTTAGCACCTCTACACAAAATATTTTCTATTGGTGTGCATGCTTTTAATTATAGGTTCACAGAAGTAACAAGTAAAAGTAGACCTACCAATTATGTAGTGTTTTTACTGCTAACAATTTTGTTTACGAATAAGTGATTGAAATGCGCCACTGTTACTAAATCAGGCACAACACGTAATTTCAATATGGAAATTTGGGTAATATTTGGTTGAGAAATTTATCAACGAGACTTCAACCTTCATTCACCCATTTAAAAAGACAGACAGAAGTTTGTTGAATGCTCAATGTGTTATCACTATGGTTTCAACCATCTAAAAACACAATCAAATTACAATGGAAAAACAATGTCTGATTTTTTGTTAAGTTGTAAAATGCATTATCACTGTGCTTTCAACCATTTAAAAGCACAGCAAAGTTAAAATGGGATTATTATATATTAAAATGGGAATACAAAATGTCAGATATTTTGTATTACAGTTGCAGTCAGAACTTTACATACACAGTTTGGAGTCATTAAAACTCATCTTTCAACCACTCCACAAATTTATTGTTGACAAACTATAGTTTTGGCAACTCGGTTAGGACATCTACTTTGTGAATGACAAGTAATTTTCCAAACTATTGTTTACAGACAGATTATTTCACTGTATCACAATTCCAGTGGGTCAGAAGTTTACATACACTAAGTCAACTGTGCCTTTCAACAGCTTGGAAAATTCCAGAAAATGATGTCATGGCTTTAGAAGCTTCTGATAGGCTAATTGGCATCATTTGAGTCAATTGGAGGTGTACCTGTGGATGTATTTCAATGCCTACCTTCAAACTCAGTGCCTCTTTGCATGACAACATTGGGAAAATCAAAAGAAATCAGCCAAGACCTAAAAAAACAAAAAAACAATTGTAGACCTCCACAAGTTTGGTTCATCTTTGGGAGCAATTTCCATACACCTGAAGATACCACGTTCATCTGTACAAACAATAGTACGCAAGTATAAACACCATGGGACCACGCAGCCGTCATACCGCTCAGGAAGGAGACGTGTTCTGTCTCCTAGAGATGAACGTACTTTGGTGCGAAAAGTGCAAATAAATCCCAGAACAACAGCAAAGGACTTTGTGAAGATGCTGGATGAAACGGGTACATAAGTATCTATAGCCAGAGTAAAACGAGTCATATATCAACATAACCTGAATGGCCGCTCAGCAAGGAAGAAGCCACAGCTCCAGAATCGCCATAAAAAAGCCAGACTACAGTTTGCAACTGCACATGGGCACAAAGATCGTACTTTTTGGAGAAATGTCCTCTGGTCTGATGAAGAAAAAAATAAAAATAGAACGGTTTGGCCATAATGACCATCTTTATGTTTGGAGGAAAAAGGGGGAGGCTTGCAAGCCAAAGTACACCATCCCAACCGTGAAGCTCGGGGGTGGCAGCATCATGTTGTGGGGGTTCTATGCTACAGGAGGGCATGGTGCACTTCTCAAAACAGATGGCAGCATGAGGAAGGATAATTATGTGGATATATTGAAGAAACATCTCAAGACATCAGTCAGGAAGTTGAAGCTTGGTCGCATACTTCCACAGTTGTGGCAAAATGGCTAAAGGACAACAAAGTCAAGGTATTGGAGTGGCCATCACAAAGCCCTGACCTCAATCCTATAGAACATTTGTGGGCAGAACTGAAAAGGCGTGTGCGAGCAAGGAGGCCTACAAACCTGACTCGGTTACACCAGCTCTGCCAGGAGGAATGGGAAGCTTGTGGAAGGCTACCTGAAACGTTTGACCCAAGTTCAACAATTTAAAGGCAATGCTACCAAATACTAATTGAGTGTTGGTAAACGCCTGACCCACTGGGAATGTGATGAATGAAATAAAAGCCGAAATAAATCACTACTATTATTCTGACATTTCACATTCGTAAAATAAAGTGGTGATCCTAACTGACCTAAGACAGGGAATTTTTACTAGGATTAAATGTCAGGAATTGTGGAAAAACTGAGTTTAAATGTATTTGGCTAAGGTGTAAACTCCTGACTTCAACTGTATACGTCAACTTAATGAGTTATCACTGTGCTTCAGCTAACAGCACAACCAAGATTCCTTGCAGAATATGATTGCATAGGAAGACATGTATAGTTACAGTAAGCTAACCTCAAAATGTGGCCATGGATGCATTACTCATTTTAAAAGGTTGAATAAATACTGTTACATTCAGGGGTGAAAGTAAATTTAATGTCTTACCGGTATGGGACCAACTATATATAGTCATAGATTTACATAAGGAACACATTCATTTATGGCGTTTGTGTCCGATTGTCAAACAATCACTCCAAAGCCGATCCTGTTGGCTAGCCATGCACGTTTGTCCACTCACAAAATAATTCCAGCATCTCAAAAGTGCACCCGCAATTTAATGAATGGAAAGAGAATTATGTTACAAAAAAATCTAATAGTGTAATGACATTCGGCGATTGTCATTAGGCTCACTATGCTTGTAGTATGAATTGATGCATCCACTGCTGTAAACTACACATGCACGTCTCGATCTCAGCCACTTATCTCCGCCTTACTGTAACAAAAGTATTATTGAATTCTGTTTGGTTGACAAACAACCAAAAATCAACATTTAAAGCATATGTAATGCTTGGATAGTTTCATCTGAGCTACTGGCTTAATCCTAATCAGTATTAAAGTTAAAGGATAGGACTAAATCAAACTTTATTTAAAATAACAACATGTAACTTTTGGGTGGACTCAACCAAATTCACATAGAAATTATAGTTATAGATCTGTCACTCATTGAAAGCAAGCCTAAGAAGCAGCAGATCAATTTCTATGCCTCCCATTCTTCAGTTTTGTACACCAGCTTCAAACAGCTGAAAATACAACATTTTTGGTTATGTAAAATATGTTTCAGAGCAGTTTAGATGGTACAAGTTTCAAGTTCCTTCTGCATACACAACTGAAATGGCAACACATCACCGGGGGCAAACTACCTTCCCTCCAGGACCCAATGTCTCAGGAAGGCCAAAAATATCATTAAGGACAACAACCACCCGAGCCACTGCCCGTTTACCCCGCTATCATCCAGAAGGCGAGGTCAGTACAGGTGCATCAGACAGCTTCCATCTCAAGGCCATCAGACTGTTAAATAGCCATGACTAGCACAGCGGCTGCTGCCTATATACATAAACTTGAAATCACTGGCCACTTTAATAAACGAAGAACACTAGTCACTTCATTATTTTACATATCTTGCATTACTCATCTCATATGTATATACTGTATCTTAGTCTATGCCGCTCTGACATTGCTCGTCCATATATTTATATATTCTTAATAACATTCCTTTACTTAGATGTGTGTATTGGGGTATGTTGTGAAATTGTTAGATATTACTGCACTGTCGGAGCTAGAAACACAAGCATTTCGCTACACCCACAATAACACCTGCTAAACACTTGTATGTGACAAATAACATTTGATTTACAATGATTCCCTACACAATGACTGCTTGTTTTGTCACACAAACTGAAATAAAGCGAACTATTCACATGTTTTAAGCCTTGAGACATGGATTGTGCATGTTTTCCATTCTGAGTGTGAATGGGCAAAACAGAAGTGCGTTTGAATGGGTGTGTTAGCAAGAGCCTGGCGCACAGGTTTGTGTAAAAGAACTGCAACGCTGCTGGGTTTTTCATGCGCAACAGTCTCCCGTGTGTATCAACAATGGTCCACCACCCAAAGGACATCCAGCCAACTTCACACAATTGTGGGAAGCATTGGAGTCAACATGAGCCAGCATCCCTGTGGAACACTTTCAACACCTTGTAGAGTCCATGCCCTGAGAAATTGAGGTTGTTCTGAGGGCCCACTCTGGTCTTGGCATGTGTACTCCAGTCAAAAGCTCACAGATACAGTGCGTGTAGGCTACCTACATGAGATTACAAACTGGACAATTGAGCTACATTTTATCTTGTCACACGGCAGTCAAGCATCGATCATCACGTCACCAGAATAAGACCCTCAATATTTATTGGATAGGAGCATCAAGCGCATCATCATGCACGTTCACCACCCTGCCAAGTTGATTATAACTTATTTAATCTGTAGCCTAATAAACTGCACACTTTCCCGAGTCGTAGTGGTTGGACCACACAACATGTTATTGCGTGACTCCAAATTTACTTCAATATGATGGTTGTTATTTCAATGTTTGCGCATATTAAAAAGGTGCCTCACCTCCATTTCTTACATAATTAATTTCAGGCACAAAAAGAACCTACCGTGTCTAGCGTATTTTGTTTTGTCGACATTTGTAAAGTTTACCGACAAATGTCAGGTTTCCATCAGGCCTGTCGTGACATTCTTTTATCCAACATGTACTTTACTTGCACAAAAAAGGTTGGATGGAAACGTGATTATAGAAATATAATTATTTATATCAGGAAGCAGTGGAAAGCAACATCGTTCTAGTTTGGAACAATCTGTTGACTGCATTTGACCTAACAGAACAGCATGCAAACTTATGGTGAATCTAAGCAGCCGCAAGAGGAGACAGGGTACAGATTTGGTCTGGACTGGACCAACCAAATGTGGCTCATTAGAATAATAGCAAGTGTGTAGAATAATATCCAAACATGCAAAGGAGCATAATAAAATGTTCTACCTTTGTAACAATTCATGACATTTATAAATTAGGCCTTTTTTTATAGTACAGATCAAGGACTCATGATGTCATTCTGTTGCTGGGTGTTGACCTTCTTCTATTCACTTACTGTAGTTCAATAACCAAAACAGATTTTTTTCAAACTCAAGGTGTCACGTCATTCTTTCTGCCGACATCTTTGAATCTTAATTTGGAGTAGATATTTAACCAAGTTTTTGAAAAACCTAGTCACAAACTGAGGGAGATTTAACTGTCATTCTGTTACCAAACTTTGCATCTTCACCTCAAGAAAATGTGTTTCAGCAACATTTTCAGTGGCAATTGTTAAAAGTAGACTTTTGCATATACATAGGTTTATGGTTTGTTAAACTTTGCAATCAATGTTTTTGTTTGGCAAACATTTTAAAGTGAAACAGTGAGTCTGTGTCACATGGAAATGTCCATACATGAACTAGTGGCACCCTGCCTTACGGAGTGCCTAAAAAAATTCATTCAATCCCATTTTATCTTTGAAGATTATAACCATGATCACATAATCTTCAATTCAATAACCCCTGTTGAAGCATAGTATGGTAGCTTGTTATCTATCAATAGTTTGAATACATCCCCATTGACTGTCTCCTGTGCTTTTTTATGTCTTAATAATAATAATAATAATAATAATAATAACATTATTATTATTATTATTATAGCACTGACTTTAAAAAAATAAAAATTCTACCAAATATATTGATTGTGACATAAATAATGACAGTGTTGATTGAACTGGTGCCTACCTGCCATTCTTGCCAATGAAGGTAGCAAGGTATCCATGTCCCTCAGTGTCATGGACAGTCTCTGTCATTTCCTGCTCTTGAAATATAGACTGCAGCCCACGCACAGTCGAAGGACAGTCAGCTAAACAGAATAGGAGAGGGGTATATATGGTGAGAACACAGTTATGACCACAACAACACCCTCATGAAATTCCTCCTCCAGACAGAATCACTGATAATGGCCCATTCTCCCAGAGGGCAGTCCCAGACGGGAGAAGTAGGCTATAGCTCAGACATCTCGGTGTTTCACAGCTCCTAATGTGAGTAGGCCTGCTAGGTAAGGGATTAGCCCTGGGAGCCTCTTCCAACCCCAACTAAACAGAATGTATCAGGTGTGTTCGAGAGTGCCAATGACTGCAGTCCCTGTGCAGGTTTAAGTAGGTGTTATCTTCCTAGGTAAATAAGAATGGGTTTCTTACTGCACACCGGAACTGTATCTTGTAACAACCACCTATAATAGTTGGCGAAAATTACGAATAATTGAAAGTGCTATGCAGCACAATGCAAAGAAAATGATGGCAGTAGCCTAATTTAACTAGAAAATTGATCGTGCAAGCCTTTTTACAGTGAGTGGCTATGGATATCATACCGATTATTGGCCACTGGGACCTTGTACTTTATTGATGGCTAGCCTCATCAATAAGCATGGTCACCATTGTTTAGCTAGTCGCAGTTTGACTGTCCAGTCACGCAGACAGGCGCAGCAGCAGACACATGGCTTTGCTAATCTAGTTAGCTTGCTAGCAACTGCACGAAAGGTCATATTACCCGTTTGCCTGTCAATCTGCTGGCAACCAGTGACTTGGAATTATGCTACCTAGCTAGCTATCAAGATAGCGGATGCCATTTAGCTAGAAATATTCTTACTCAGTTTTAACGAGTTATGTCCTCGGATAACCCCCCACCCCCACTAATCGTGCATAGCTAGCTAGCTATATAATGCAAGTATATTGGACAGACTGCGCGTATTGTCAACGATTAGCTAGCTAACGTACAGTAAGTAGTTAGCTAGCTAGATGCGGAAAGACAACGGCCCATGTCCTGTAGTGCAACCTGGTCTCAGAGCATATTTCGTGCTGAAACCGTTCGTAGTCTAACGAATGCCCGTGTGTGCAATTTACCTGGCGCTGAGAGGTTGAAGTCGAGGGTGTAATGTCGCAGTGCCATGACTGGGTACAGCCGTCAGCCATGCCTGGAGTAGGCAGCCGGTGTGAAAACGGAGTTTGCCTGTGGAGACTGAAGGAAGGGCCTTGATCGTACTGCCAGTACCGCTGCTGCTGTTTGAGTGAGAGGGTTTTCTACAACGCAGGGGGATGGTCCGATGACTTTGTGGCTAGTCTACCTCGTGCTTTGTTCAGACTGGGTCTACAGTAGGCTTCCTGTGAGTTGGGCAGAGAAAGTTTACCTGTTCCCAAACTAACTTTTTTTTAAAACTATTTATTGAGATTAAAGGCCCAGTGCAGTCAAAAACGTTTTCTATATATATTTTCACACTGAGGTTGGAATAATACTATGAAAATGATGATAATTAAGAACACCTGAAATGTCAGCCTGTTTTGGTGGGATGGAGTTTTGGCCTGCCTGGTGACCTCATCAGGTGGTAAACTAGTAAATAGACCATTAAGAAAGAGATCTGCCAATAACAGCTACTTTTATTTTTCCCTTCCCCACTCAGACCACTCCCAGACAGTCCTAGAACAATTTTTGCTTCAGAAATGGCTCTTTGCTAAGAAGCTATTTTTTGTTTATTGGGGATAATTTTTATGGAAAACAATCACTGTAAGGTACTTAACTGTTACCCAGAAATCATTTGATATTGAGATACAAATGTTTATTAAAAATGTTTATTTAATTTAGTTTAATGAAACTAGAGATTTAGCTGAGTAGTCTAAGCAGTTGATTTCTTATGTATTTCATCTCAGTGCTTGGGAAGTGAACTGTTTTGACTAATCAAAAATGTCCTTTTGATACAAAGATCCTGGTTAAATGGGGGAGATTTTGGATATTTCAGATAAATAATAACAGAAGAGAAAGCTTCCATTCCCGCTGAAAGGTGACTTCAATCTGTGTGGCTCTTAGACGTAAAAAATGAATACAACAAATCTGCAATTTCGGTGTGTTTGATGAAAACACTTGCAGCCCACATCTTGAAATTAGATGAAGTAATCCAACATGTAATTGGCTATTTTTAAGAATGTAATTTTAATCTGATTAGGGCCACACATTTAAGTAATCTGGGTTGATTAGTTACTTAGTTTTCGTAATCTGATTACATTATAATCCTTGTTACATGTAATCTGTTATAGTGTCGCGTGGACGTCCTTCCAAGTCCTGTCTCGTTCACTCGACTATTGAAAGTTTGGAAAACTTCAGTATTGGATTTGGCGTTTGAATGGGAGTGCTGGCATTCAGCAGTAATGAACATGTTTAGTTTTAGTGGAGATCCCTCAATAATCATTCTCACTATAGCACATTGGTAATAGTCAGAGACAAATAAACTGAGTGGACAAAACATTAAGAACACCTTCCTAATATTGAGTTGAATCTTCCGGCGCTCGTTTACAGTGAACACTGAGACTGTACCCTTACAGTTTTAGGCATTAGACTATTGTGGCTATTTGAGCATAATGTAGGCCTACCAACAAAACCAATGGAGAAAATCCCATAACACTTTCACATGGAAATAGCTTTTGATTTCTATGATATAGCCTACAGTAGCCTATATGTGGCCTCCATTGCATGAGACTTTTAAAAATGTTTTTACATTATGAAGGGCTTGACATGAATTATTTTTTTACTTGGTTTGTAACACCATGAGCCAAATAAGTGACTGTAAATTGCAAAGTAATGTGTTGTATGATGCAAGAAACCACTTTACAAAACAAAATGATTTATTATTACCATAGAGAGAATTAGACAATGTAGGCTTCCTCTTTGCCTATTGGCTTATTTGCGTCTTCAATCATGTCTCAAAATACAACACTGCCCCATTAAGACATAAGCTTTTTACCTGACTGGCTTTTCAAAGACAGCTTGAAATGTAGCCTAAGCCTAAACGATTTGTGCTTTGTAGGAAGCAGTAATTCCCCATTGCTGACCTATACTTATCTATAACTGGGCTAATAACTAGCAAAGAATATCAACAAATTTGCACCAGCACAGCTCTGATCTGAACTGATTTGAAAAACACATTCAACCCTGGGTGATTGAAAGACCACTTGTGGGTTACCCCCACTCCCTTTTGTGCTCTGGCTCTGCCTGTAACAAAATCACAGACTCAATCTTGCAAAGTTAGATTTGTTTAGTTTTTTGCATTGAAAAGGGGCTGATATAATGTTGATTCGATCACAGAAAAAAACGTTGATCTATATATATATATATAGTGCAAACTAATGGAGCGAACTCAGTGAAGATTAATCTCTTGCGTCTCTGCGTGCCCTGGCATTTCTTCAGCCCAGCAGTCCTGGACACAACCCCTGACCACAATCACACAACTACTGACCACAACCAACTAACTACTGATCACACAACTCCTGAACACTAGAGACTATACCTACTGACCACAACTACTGAACACAACCAACCAACAACTGACCACACAACTGCTGACCACAACTACAACTGGGCTCCCTAGTAGCGCAGCAGTCTAAGGCACTGCATCTCAGTGCCTGGTTCGATTCCAGGCTGTATCACAACCGGCCGTGATTGGGAATCCCATAAGGCGCCGCATAATTGGCTCAGTGTCGTTAGGGTTTGGCCGGGGTAGGCCGTCATTGTAAATATGAATTTGTTCTGATTTGCCTATTTAAATGAAGATTAAATACAAATAACTACTGACCACAACACAACTAGGGACCATAACTCCTGACCACAACCAGACAACTACTGAACACAACTCCAACACTACTGACCAAGACTAATGAACCATACACCATAACTACTAACCGCAACACTACTGACAACAACTACTGAACACAGCCACAACCACACAGATACTGACCAAAATAACACAACTACATACAATAACTACTGACCACAATCACACATCTACTCACAACTACTGCACATAACCACACAACTACTGACCACAACTACAGACCATAACTACTGACCACAACTACTGATCACAACAAACCAACTACTGACCACAACTACTGAACACAACAACACAACTAGAGACCATAACTACTGACCATAACTACTGAGCACAAAACTAGAGACCATAACTAATGACTACAGCTATTGACCCCAACTACTGATCACAACCAACCAACTACTGACCACAAATATTGAACACAACCTTGACCCCAACCACACAACTACTGACCACAACTTCTGAACCATACACTTACTTTAAAAAAACTACGGACCACTACTGATCACAACTCCTGGCCACAACCAACCAACTACTGACCACAATTACTGAACACAACAACACAACTAGAGACCATAACTACTGAGCACAACTACTGAACATAACTACTGAACTCAACAAGAAAACTAGAGACCATAACTAATGACTACAACTATTGACCCCAACTACTGATCACAACCAACTACTGACCACAACTACTGAACCATACACTTACTTTTAAAAAACTACGGAGCACTACTGATCACAACTCCTGGCCACAACCACACAACTACCGAACCACACAACTACTGACCACAACCACTCAACTACTGAACACAATACGACTATAGACCATAACTACTGACCACAACTACTGAACATAACTCCTGTCCACAACTACACGACTACTGACCACATTACTACTGAACCACACAACTAATGACCACAACTACTGACTACAATAACTAACCACAACCACACAACTACTGACCACAACCAACCAACAACTGACCACAACAACACAACTAGGGACCATATCTACTGACCACAACAACACAACTACTGAACACAACCACACATCTACTGACCACAACTACTAAGCATATCCACACAACTACTGACCACAACTTCTGAACCACACACCTACTTACCAAAACTACTGACCACAACACAATTACTAACCACAATTTCTGACCACACAGCTAATGACCAGTCACACAACTACTGACCCCAATTACTGACCACAGCTACAGACCACAACCAACTAACTACTGACCTCACAACTACTGACCACAACTCCTGACCATAACCACACAACTACTGACCATAACTACTGAACGCTACTGACCACAACTATTGACCACAACTACTGACCACAACCATACAACTGCTGACCACAACTACAGAACTACACACCTACTTACTAAAACTAGGGACCACCTCTGACCACAACTACCGACCACAACCACTCAACTAATGATCACACAACTACTGACCACAACCACACAACTACTGACCACTACTGACTAGGGATGGGCATTTGAAATGATTTCACTACTCAAATAACATGTTTAAAGTAAAACTTTTTAAACTTATTCCACTACCACAAAAATGTGTCTCTTAATTATATTCTTGTCTATCTTAATCATATATTTGTAAAGAAAACAGTTTTTCTGTCACATTTTTCATTATTTTATTTGTTAAGCACATTGGCTGTGTTTATTTTTTTGTTTTTACCCCGTATTCGTGTTATCCAATTGGTAGTTGCAGTCTTGTCTCATCGCTGCAATTCCCGTACGGACTCGGGAGAGGCGAAGGTCGAGAACCGTGCGTCCTCCGAAACACAACCCAACCAAGCCAAGCCGCACTGCCTCTTCACACAATGCCCACTTAACCCAGAAGCCAGCCACACCAATGTGTTGGGGGAAACACCGTACACCTGGCAACTGTGTCAATGTGCACTGCGCCCGGCCAGCCACAGGAGTCGCTAGTGCTCAATGGGACAAGGACATCCCTGCCGGCCTAACCTTCCCCTAACTCGGACGACCCAAGATGGCGTAGCAGTCGGACGTGTGTTTTGTCTTGTCCCATCCTGTCCCGTGTATATATAATTTTCTTTGTATATATTTCGTATATATTTTAACCTCACTTTCCATCTATGGACTGAATATACTCTCCTGCAACCCGCATCAGAAGCTAGCCAGCTAAATAGCTACTCAACGTTAACTCGGACATCAGCCAGACTTAGCCCGGTCAATTCCTACCAGTCTGCACAGCGTGATATCAAGCAAAAACATATCGGACTGCTTTTTTCTCTACCACATCTCCGGATTCCTACCGCAAGCTCTGAACCTTTACACCGAATCATCGCAGCTAGCTAGCTGCTATCCGAGTGGCTACTCCTGGCTAACGTCTCTGTCCCGAAGCAAGCCCCAGTTAACCTGGAACTAGCCTCGAGCCTGGCCCATCTCCCGGCTAGTCGAAGTGGTCCATCAGTCAATTCTTGGGCAACAATACCTCTTTTGCCGTTTGGCCTGGACCCTTTACTGCCGACACGGAGCCCCACCGATCCATCACAACTGGTCTGCCGACATAACCGTTCGTGGTGGTTTCAACAGGCTCTTCCGTTGCAACGTCGCCTGCGGTCCATCTGCTAGCCCCGGCCCACTAGCTGTCTGAATCGTCATGTCTCCAGTTCGCCTAGCGTAGTAGCGACTACTGGATTGGCTCCTTGACTCATCTATTGCTACTCACTGGACCCTATGATCACTCGGCTACACATGCCTCTCCCTAATGTCAATATGCCTTGTCTATTGCTGTTCACAACCCTAGTGATTATTGTATTATTTCACTGTAGAGCCTCCAGCCCTGCTCAATATGCAGTAGATAGCCCTTTGTTCCACCCCCCCCACACATGCGGTGACCTCACCTGGCATAAATGGTGCCTCTAGAGACAAAACCTCTCTCATCATCACTCAATATCTAGGTTTACCTACACTGTACTCACATCCTACCATACCCTTGTCTGTACATTATGCCTTGAATCTATTCTTCCGCGCCCAGAAATCTGCTACTTTTACTCTCTGTTCCAAAGCACTAGATTACCAGTTCTTATAGCCTTTAGCTGTACCCTTATCCTACTCCTCCTCTGTTCCTCTGGTGATGTAGAGATTAACCCAGGCCCTGCAGCCCCCAGCACCGCTCCCATTCCCCAGGCGCTCTCATTTGTTGACTTCTGTAACTGTAAAAGCCCTGGTTTCATGCATGTTAACATTAGAAGCCTCCTCCCTAAGTTTGTTTTATTCACTGCTTTAGCACACTCTGCCAACCCTGATGTCCTAGCCGTGTCTGAACCCTGGCTTAAGAAGGCCACCAAGGGGGGACAAAATGGCGCCGTAGAGAGAACACAGTGTTTCAGCGAGCTCTCATGGCATTCGTAAATTTATATTTTTACATTAATCTCATAGCTTGAAAAAGTGGTAGAATTGGCTAAATAAGTTACCATATAATGAGTCTTGACGGCTATTTCGCAAAAATATCCGACAACATGCCCAACAGAACTACTAAGAAGTCGACCAAAACCACCACCCCTGTGGATGTGCATGAGGAGCTAGCTAACGTTAGCGAGGCTAACACCATTGCGGATCCAGGCACAATGGACCTGGTGATTCAAAAGATGACTGATAACATTACTAAAGTGATCGATGCTAAGATAAGAACGATCTTGGAAGCAATAGCAGGCCATTCAGCTGAACTACAGAGGGTTGTGAAACGTGTTGTTGAGGCGGAAGGAAGAATTGATGCAGTGGAAACTTCAACTACATCTATGGACGCTAAAATAAAAGCACTTGAGAAACAGGTGCGCGAAATGGCGGAGCACATTGACAACTTGGATAATCGAGGACGCAGATGCAATATTCGTGTTGTGGGACTTCCGGAAAATTCTGAAGGGACACGTTCAGTAAAATTCTTTGAAGAATGGATCCCTGGCTACCTACAAATGGACACTAAGGCTGGTCGTGTGAAGCTGGACAGAGCCCATCGCTCTCAAGCACCTTTACCCGGTCCCAATCAGCGCCCAAGGCCGGTGGTTATAAAGTTCCACAACTTCACCGACAAGCAGCGCGTCATGGACGCGGCTAGAAACATCGGCTCTGATGGTAGTCAACGTAAAAGTCCTAAGGTCTCATTCTTCAATGATTATTCCACTGTGGTTGTACGAAGACGCAAAGCGTTTGATGAGGCGAAGGCTCGACTCAGGAGAATGAAGATGGACTACGCACTGTTGTACCCGGCCACATTGAAGATTATGGTCAACGGATCACCTAAAAAGCTCTACACACCTGAAGAGGCTGCTGCGTTTATTGACTCTCTCAGGTAAATAACTTTTAAGCTGCACCTCAGCAGCATTGGATAACTTTGTTTATTTTTGGTTGAATCTGATCATGAAACAGTGGTGGGAGTCCTCACGTACTCCGGCTCAGTGATATTCGTATCTTTATTATTTTTCTTGCTAAAGTAATAGCCGCTATAGCTCAGGCTGAGATATGTGTGAATCCATATTGGTGCCCAGGCTTGGTTTTAGGTGGAAGAGCCTCAATCTTCTTCTATTGATTTTCTTTTCCATACATATAAAGGATGAGGCTATGGAGCGGCGATGCGGACTTAAGAGTCTACATTGGAGAGTTGAAATCCCCTGCATGTTAGCTAGTGGGAAAACCCCCTTTTGGATCTTTACATGTTTAATTTTTGGGTTTAGTATAGTTCGAGTTCAGGGTTCATATCGTTTGTTTATGCTCGGTGAGATGAGGAGAGTTCAACACATGGAAAAAGGTACCACCCCACTTTTACAGTGGGATCCAGCCTGGATGTTGAATGGTCAAGATACAATGGCAGGTAACGGACTGCGTATATGTACATGAAACATTAGAGGGAGCCATAACCCCATTAAGAGGAAGAAGGTACTGTCTTTTTTGAAAAAATAAAATATTGATATTGCCCTGTTGCAAGAAACTCATTTGGATGATAAGGAGCACCTGAAATTACGACAAGGGGGATTTGGTCAAGTGTTTTTCTCATCATTTACATCCAGAAGTAGAGGGGTAGCAATTCTGGTGAAAAATAACTTACCACTTAAGGTCTTGAATTGTGTGAAAGATACATTTGGTCGCTTTGTTATAATTAATGGTACTTTACAAGGGCAGAACATTTCTATAATGAATATTTACTTCCCCCCTGCTCACCCCCCTGATTTCCTCACTAAGGTTTTTCTAGACTTTTCAGAATTAAACTCGGACACTGCAGTGGTTGGAGGAGATTTTAACTGCTTGTTGAACCCCCTTATTGATAGGTTTCCCAGCGGTATAGCTTCACTCTCTCTTCAAGCTAAGTCACTTAAAGCTATTTGTGATGATCTGGGGTATGCGGATGTCTGGAGAGCTTTTCATCCCTCCAACAGAGAGTTCACTTTTTCTCTGCACCTCATGGATGTCAGACTAGAATAGATTATTTTTTTATGCCCAGGACGTCTCTGCAGTCTGTTTTATCCGCTAGGATAGGAAGCATAGTCATATCTGATCATGCTGAGGTGATCCTGGACATAAAACTCAACGGGGCATTCAATCGGTCAAGACATTGGAGGTTGAACACAACCATTCTTAAAGACCATACATTCACATCATATTTTATTACAAAGTTTAAAGCATTTTTCTCTATTAACTCTCAATCAACAGATAACCCCTCGCTCCTTTGGGAGACCTGTAAAGCGTATGCCAGGGGTCTGATTATGTCATACACAGCTACTAAGAGACGGAAAAAGCGTGAAAAGCAAAAAATGTTAGAGGGTGAATTAGGAACTAAAGAGAAGGACTGCATTAAAACGCCCACTCCTGCCCTATTAAAGGAAATATCAGTCATTAGATCAACGTTAGACTCTCTCCTAACACAGGACGCTGAAAAGAAAATGAGATTTGTCAGGCAAAAGCTATATGAACATGGCGATAAGCCAGGAAAGTACTTGGCATACTTAGCTAAAAAGAGAGCTGACTCTCAGTCAATTGCTACTATTACTGATTCTGATGGTAATCATTTATATGAAAATAAATTGATAACTGACTCATTTAAGAAATTTTATACAAACCTTTATGCCTCAGAACTGCCAAATGATGCACCCAAATTAATGGAGAACTTATTTTGTAAGATTGAGCTCCCTACTATCTCCGAAGAGCAGAGGTCCCTCCTTAATGCCCCTATTACCAAGGAAGAGATAATGTTCGCAATTAAGATTCTGCAAAATGGTAAGGCCCCAGGACCAGACGGGTTTTGTAGTGAGTTCTATAAAGAGTTCCATGGCCTGATCATTGAGCCACTGCGTGATATGTTTAATCACTCATTTTCAAATGACCAACTCCCTCAAACGCTGAGAGAAGCCAACATTTCACTTATTCTCAAAAAGGGAAAATGTCCAGAGTCTTGTTTCTCGTACAGACCAATTTCCCTTCTCAATGTGGATAGAAAATTGCTTTCTAAAATTCTAGCCACAAGATTAGAGGACTCACTGCCACTAATTGTGAAAGGAGACCAAACTGGCTTCATTAAAGGGCTGTAAGTCATGCAACAATGTCAGGCGGCTTCTTAATGTAATTCAAGCCTACCAACAAAGTGCTGTGGATGGTCTTGTGCTCTCCCTAGATGCTGAGAAAGCATTTGATCGTGTGGAGTGGTCTTACCTATTATTTGCTCTAAATAAATTTGGTCTGGGTGACAACTTTATAAAATGGGTGAAAGTTTTATATGATGAACCTCAGGCCTTACTAATGGGCTACGGTCAAATAGCTTCTCTATACACAGAGGTACCAGACAGGGCTGTCCTTTATCCCCCCTCCTCTTTGCACTCGTTATGGAACCACTAGCCGAGGCAATCAGGGCAACGCCTGCTATACAGGGGCTGCTCATTGGTGATGTTCACCATAAAATAAGCTTGTATGCTGATGATGTCCTGATATTCATCTCTAGTCCCGAGACTTCAATTACATCTCTTATTAATATTATTGAATTATTCAGCGAATTCTCAGGCTACAAGATTAACCTAACTAAGTCAGAGGCTATGTCACTTGGTAGCCTACACTCTGTACCTAATACTTCTCCCCCCTTCCCTTTTAATTGGTCTCCCTCAGGTTTCATGTATCTGGGTATATTTGTAACTCCTAAATTCCAGCAAATGTACAAAGCCAATTTTGTTCCCTTGTTTGATACAATAAGACAGGATCTGGAGCGCTGGAACTCTCTCCCGATTTCTTGGTTGGGTAGGATATCCCTCTTGAAAATGAACATTTTACCTAGACTACTTTACCCAATCCAAATGATCCCAGTATTACTTTCCAATAAGGTAATAAAGGATGTAAATGGATGGCTAAGTTCCTTTATATGGAGTAAACGCAAGCCAAGACTTAAGATGGCAATATTGCAGCTGCCAAGTTCTATGGGCGGCTTGGACCTGCCCAATATCAGGTTCTATCAATGGTGTGCCCACCTTTGTTATATTTCTGACTGGATCACAAATGATGACTCCTCTATTTGGTTAGACATTGAGACTTCTCTTTCAAAATACCCCTTACAGGATCTTTTATTTTTCAGAAGTTTCAAGTCTGTAGAAGATCACTGCAATAATCCCATTACACTTAACACACTCAAAGTATGGAGGTCAGTTCAACGCTTCCTGGGAAGGTCCAAACTAGCCTCTGCTCTTACCCCAATTCTTAACAACCCAGATTTCAGTCCAGGATTGCTGGATGCTGGCTTTAACTTTTGGCTTAATAAGGGCATCTCCCTCAGGTTTCATGTATCTGGAGGGGGGATGTATCAAATGACTTATTTGCTGATAAAATTTTGTTGTCATTTGAGCAGATGGTCGAGAAATATCGACTCCCAAAACAGGACTTTTTCCGCTTCCTACAAGTAAGACATTATATTCTGAAGAGCACCACCTTAATTGGTAACCCTGATGTATCTGTCATTGAAAGAATGCTTTTTTTCCCACAAAGGAAAATGTCTGTAAGTCTGTTTTATGATACTTTAAGGTCCTTTTCTGTTGTCAACACACAGAGGGTGAAACAAGTGTGGGAGAAAGAATTGTCTGTTACTATTGACGAAGAGATGTGGGAGGACATTTGGAGATATGCAAAAACAATATCTATATGTAATCGTACTAGAGCAATCCAATTAAGAATAATACACAGATTGCATATATCCCCAAATCGCAGACATGCTTTTAGCCCCACTTCCTCTTCCCCTCAGTGTCTTAAATGCAAAACTGATACAGGCACCCTAACACATTGTTTATGGTCATCTACCAAAATACAAAGATACTGGTCTGGTGTTCTGCAAGAAATTGAAATGATCCTAGGGGTTGATCTAGAATTGGACCCAGTTTCTTTACTGTTAGGTCTCCCTAGTAGGCATGTTACTTCTGTGGGTAAAAGGAGGCTTTACAACATCCTTACCTTCGCAGCGAGGAAAAACATCCTTTTACAGTGGATTAGTGATAAGGTTCCTTTTATTAAAGATTGGCATAAGATACTATTTGAATGGGTGCCTCTGGAATATCTGACATGAACATTGCATTCTAAAACAGACCAGTTCTACAAAGTATGGGAACCTTATCTAAATTACCTAGAACCTGAGGTATCAGCTATTATGCTGCAAGGATTCTCGTAGAATGGCGGGGATCTATGTATTTCAGAACTACACTGTACGTTCCATGTGTGGAACCTAACCTCTTGGTTTAAACTGAGCTTTTTTTTGTTTAATTTCTGTTTGTAAGTTTGTTTAAAATGTATGTATTGAGAGACGCAATGATGGGGATGGGGTAAGAGAAGCACCGAGCGGGAAGAGGAAAATGGTGTACGTATGTATGGGTATGGGGCGGCAGGGTAGCCTAGTGGTTAGAGAGTTGGACTAGGAACCGGAAGGTTGCAAGTTCAAACCCCGAGCTGACAAGGTACAAATCTGTCGTTCTGCCCCTGAACAGGCAGTTAACCCACTGTTCCTAGGCCGTCATTGAAAATAAGAATTTGTTCTTAACTGACTTGCCTGGTTAAATAAAGGTAAAATAAAAAATAAATAAAATAAAATGTATGTGTATGTGTGCGTACGCGTATATGTGTGTATATGCATGAGTGTATGTATGTATATGTATGGGTGTATGTATGTGTGTGTATGTGTATGTATGTATGTAGATATACGCGTAGATATGTGTAAGTGGGTGCTGTTTTTCTTGTTTTTTTTCTGTGTGCTTTGTCTCTGTTGTTGTATGTCTTAATATGGGTGAAAATTGTGAAATTCCAATAAAAATACTGTTACAAAAAAAGAAGGCCACCAAAATTCCTGACATTTCCATCCCTAACTATAACATTTTCCAACAAGATAGAACTGCCAAAGGGGGCGGAGTTGCAATCTACTGCAGATATAGCCTGTAGAGTTCTGTCATACTATCCAGGTCTGTGCCCAAACAATTCAAGCTTCTACTTTTAAAAATCCACCCCCTTCAGCCGCCAGCTGTGCCCTGGACTCCATATGTGAATTGATTGCCGCCCATCTTTCTTCAGAATTCGTACTGTTAGGTGACCTAAACTGGGACATGCTTAACACCCCGGCCATCCTACAATCTAAGCTAGATGCTCTCAATCTCACACAAATTATCAAGGAACCTACCAGGTACAACCCTAAATCCATAACGATGGGTACCCTCTTAGATATCATCCTAACCAACTTGCCCTCTAAATAAACCTCTGCTGTCTTCAACCAGGATCTCAGCGATCACTGCCTCATTGCCTGCGTGCGTAATGGATCCGCAGTCAAACGACCACCCCTCATCATTGTCAAACGCTCCCTAAAACACTTCAGCGAGGAAGCCTTTCTAATCGACCTGGCCCGGGTATCCTATTGACCTCCTCCCGTCAGTAGAGGATGCCTGGTTGCTCTTTAAAAGTGCTTTTCCTCACCATCATAAATAAGCTTGCCCCATTCAAAAAATGTAGAGCTAAAAAGAGATATAGCCCTTGGTTCATCCCAGACTTGACTGCCCTTGACCAGCACAAAAACATCCTGTAGCATTCTGCATTAGCATCGAATAGCCCCCACGATATGCAACTTTTCAGGGAAGTCAGGGACCAATATACTCAGGCAGTTAGTAAAGCTAAGGCGAGCTATTTCAAACAGAAATTTGCATCCTGTAGCACTAATTCCAAAAGGTTTTGGGACACTGTAAAGTCCATGGAGAATAAGAGAACATCCTCCCAGCTGCCCACTGCACTGAGGCTCGGAAGCACTATCACCACCGATAAATCTACGATAATCGATCATTTCAATAAGCAAAATCTGAACCCTACAAATCAGCTGGGCTAGACAATCTGGACCCTCTCTTTCGAAAATTATCAGCCGAAATTGTTGAAACCCCTATTACTAGCCTGTTCAACCTCTCTTTCGTATTCTCTGAGATCTTCAAAAATTGGAAAGCTGCCGTGGTCATCCCCCTCTTCAAAGGGGGAGACACTCTAGACCCAAACTGTTATGAACCTACAGTGGGGCAAAAAGGTATTTAGTCAGCCACCAATTGTGCAAGTTCTCCCACTTAAAAAAGATGAGAGAGGCCTGTAATTTATCATAGGTACACTTCAACTATGACAGACAAAATGAGAAAACAAAATCCAGAAAATCACATTGTAGGATTATTAATTTATTTATTTGCAAATGATGGTGGAAAATAAGTATTTGGTCAATAACAAACGTGTATCTCAATACTTTGTTATATACCCTTTGTTGGCAATGACAGAGGTCAAACGTTTTCTGTAAGTCTTCACAAGGTTTCCACACACTGTTGCTGGTATTTTGGCCCATTCCTCCATGCAGATCTCCTCTAGAGCAGTGATGTTTTGGGGCTGTTGCTGGGCAACAGACTTTCAACTCCCTCCAAACACTTTCTATGGGGTTGAGATTTGGAAACTGGCTAGGCCACTCCAGGACCTTGAAATGCTTCTTACGAAGCCACTCCTTCGTTGCCCGGGCGGTGTGTTTGGGATCATTGTCATGCTGAAAGACCCAGCCACGTTTCATCTTCAATGCCCTTGCTGATGGTAGGCTTTGTTACTTTGGTCCCAGCTCTCTGCAGGTCATTCACTAGGTCCCCCCGTGTGGTTCTGGGATTTTTGCTCACCGTTCTTGTGATCATTTTGACCCCACGGGGTGAGATCTTGCTTGGAGCCCCAGATCGAGGGAGATTATCAGTGGTCTTGTATGTCTTCCATTTCCTAATAATTGCTCCCACAGTTGATTTCTTCAAACTAAGCTGCTTACCTATTGCAGATTCAGTCTTCCCAGCCTGGTGCAGGTCTACAATTTTGTTTCTGGTGTCCTTTGACAGCTCTTTGGTCTTGGCCATAGTGGAGTTTAGAGTGTGACTGTTTGAGGTTGTGGACAGGTGTCTTTTATACTGATAACAAGTTCAAACAGGTGCCATTAATACAGGTAACGAGTGGAGGACAGAGGACCCTCTTAAAGAAGTTACAGGTCTGTGAGAGCCAGAAATCAAATACTTATTTTCCACCATAATTTGCAAATTCATTAAAAATCCTACAATGTGATTTTCTGGATTTTTCCCCCTCATTTTATCTGTCATAGTTGAAGTGTACCTATGATGAAAATTACAGGCCTCTCTCATCTTTTTTAAGTGGGAGAACTTGCACAATTGGTGGCTGACTAAATACTTTTTTGCCCCACTGTATATCCATCCTGCCCTGCCTTTCTAAAATCTTTGAAAGCCAAGTTAACAAACAGATCACCGACCATTTCGAAACCCACTGTACCTTCTCTACTATGCAATCTGGTTTCCGAGCTGGTCATGGGTGCACCTCAGCCATGCTCAAGGTCCTAAATGATATCATAACCACCATTGATAAAAGACAGTACTGTGCAGCCGTCTTCAACGACCTGACCAAGGCTTTCGACTCTGTCAATCACCGCATTCTTATCGGCAGACTCAATAGCCTTGGCTTCTCAAATGACTGCCTCGCCTGGTTCACCAACTACTCTTTAGATCGAGTTCAGTGTGTCAAATCGGAGGGCCACAGGGTTCAATTCTTTGGCCAACTCTTTTATCTGTATATATCAATATGTATACATGCTGCTGGTGATTATCTGATCCATCTCTACGCAGACGACACCATTCTGTATACATCTGGCCCTTCTTTGGACACTGTGTTAACAAACCTCCAAACGAGCTTCAATGCCATACAACACTCCTTCCGTGGCCTACAACTGCTTTTAAATGCTAGTAAAACTAAATCCATGCTCTTCAACCGATTATTGCCTGCACCCGCCTGCCCGACTATCATCACTATTCTGGACGGTTCTGACTTAGAATATATTGACAACTACAAATACCTAGGTGTCTGGCTAGACTGTAAACTCTCCTTCCAGACTCACATTAAGCATCTCCGATCCAAAATTAAATTTAGAATCGGCTTCCTATTTTGCAACAAAGCATCCTTTACTCATGCTGCCAAATATACCCTCGTAAAACTGACTATCCTACCAATCTTTGACTTAGACAATGTCATTTACAAAATAGCCTCCAACACTCTACTCAGCAAACTGGATGTAGTCCATCACAGTGCCATCCGTTTTGTCACCAAAGCCCAATATACTACCCACCACTGCGACCTGCACGCTCTCGTTGGCTGGCCCTCACTACATATTTGTCGCCAAACCCACTGGCTCCAGGTCATCTAAGTCTTTGCTAGGTAAATCCCTGCCTTATCTCAGCTCACTGGTCACCATAGCAACACCCACCCGTAGCACACGCTCCAGCAGGTATATTTCACTGGTCATCCCCAAAGCCAACACTTCCTTTGGCCGCCTTTCCTTCCAGTTCTCTGCTGCCAATGACTGGAACGGATTGCAAAAATCACTGAAGCTGGAGTCTTATATGTCCCACTCGACCTTTAAGCATCAGCTGTCAATGCAGATTTCCTGATCACTGTGCCTGTACACAGCCAATCTGTAAATAGCACACCCAACTACCTCATCCCCATATTGTTATTTATCCTCTTGCTCTTTTGCACCACAGTAACTCTACTTGCACATCATCATCTGCACATCTATCACTCCAGTGTTAATGCTAAATTGTAATTATTTCACCTCCATGGCCTATTTATTGCCTTACCTCCCTACTCTTCTACATTTGCACACACTGTACATAGATTTTTTTATTGTGTTATTGACTGTACGTTTGTTTATGTGTAACTCTGTGTTGTTCCCCAATGCTGGGAACCCCTGATCTCCATGAAGGCAGCTGCCACTTCATTAAAGCTATTAGATGCCATTTACCACAGCACACTGCATTTTTCCCCCACAGGTGACAGTTTTTGCACTCTCTATCAGAAAGTAGGCTGGCCCTCTTTGACGTCGCATAGGTAAAAAAAATATAAAAAAATAAAAAATAAATAAAAAAGCATTCTGTTTTGCAAAAACTCCCGCATTACCTATTGCCATTACTAACCTTTAGATGTACGAGATAACATACCAGGTCACAGGGCTGGCGAACTTTGAAATTGCTTCTGTCACTACAGATTTAAGTAAAATAGCTTTTAGTTTCTTCGCATCTCACTTATGTAACAATCTACAGAATACCCTGCAGTTGGATGCTTTGATGCCTTTCGGGCAGTTCAGAGAGTTGGTAGAGAACGTCTTCGCTGAGGAATGTAGATGGTTTTTTTTATGATTGTGTTTTTAGTTTTTTTTTTTGTTGTGTGTTTCATATGCTCCTGCCTTGACTGTAACTTTTATTGTGTAATTGCTTGGTCATGTCATGCAGGGCTTCCTTGAAAAAAAGATATCAATCTCAATGGGACTCCCCTGCCTAAATTATTAAAAATATTTATAAATATATATATATATATATTTATATGTAAAATGTCTGAGAGTGATTTACTGGGAAACCTTGTTCAACACTGTAACTTTGTTTATTGAGTCAAGCCCCTAGAGGGCACTAAAGACCAGACACGGGCCGAGAAAGCCTGAAATAATATTGTCTCAAAAGGCAGCCTTTATTTTGTACAGCCATGCTTCAAAATACAGTTTACTTGTAGATTAACTTCAGATGAATTTAACATGTCGTGGACACCTGGGTGTCTCGTTATTAGCCATGTGTTCACCCCTGAAGATGAGAACCCTTTCATTCAAGCTACTTGATCTTCCTCCCCCTTATTCACTTGTATTGTGTTAATCACCTACAGACTGCCTCCCACTGAGGGAGTGGTACTGTATTTCCACCAGATGGAATGCACTGCGGAGAGGGAAACGTGAAAAGTGGGCTGCAGGTGTCTGCAAGCACAAAGACTCTCACATGCACTTAACCTTGAGTGAGAGCCAACCAGCACTATCACGTCGACCTGACATACCATCAGAGAGTGTCAGTCAAGCAGCCTGTTAACTTATTTATAGTTAAAGGCACACAGTATCTACAAATTATGTCAACTGTTGGTCAAGTACGCTTAATCATAATTTGTTTATTTTGTATTTTATATTCCATTACCTTCTTGAGACTTGATGAAGGGGTGTGATGAAGATGCATTCCTTTAAAAGATGAACGGCAACTAATAAGAGGGAGTTCATGCTATTGTACATTCAGTATTTTGAGTAACAGACCCAAACTAATCCCGTCTCCTTCCTCTATACTTCCTGAGGAAGTGCCCCAGGGAGCATACAGTGCATTTGGAAAGTAATCAGACCGCTAGACTTTTTCCACATTTGGTTACGTTACAACCTTATTCTAAAATGGATTAAATACATTTTTCCTCATCAATCTACACACAATACCCCATAATGACAAAGCAAAAATACATTTAGATTTTTTTTTACAGCCTTGATTCTTCTTGGGTATGACGCTACAAGCCTGGCACACCTGTATTTGGGGAGTTTCTCCCATTCTCTGCAGATCCTCTCAAGCTCTGTTAGGTTGGATGGGGAGCGTCGCTGCACAGCTATTTTCAGGTCTCAAGAGATGTCCGATCTGGTTCATGTCCGGGCTCTGGCTGTGCAACTCGAGGACATTCAGAGACTTGTCCCGAAGTCACTCCTGCATTGTCTTGGCTGTGTGCTTTGGGTCGTTGTCCTGTTGGAAGGTGGAACTTCACCCTAGTCTGAGTTCCTGAATGCTCTGCAGCAGGTTTTCGTCAAGGATCTCGCTGTACTTTGCTCTGTTCTTCTTTCCCTCGATACTGACTAGTCTCCCACTCCCTGCCGCTGACAAACATTCTGCAAGGTTCTCCCATCTCCATAGAGAAACTGGAGCTCTGTCAGAGTCACCATCAGGTTATTGGTCACCTCCCTGACCAAGGCCCTTCTCCCCCAATTACACAGTTTGTCCAGGCGGCCAGCTCTAGGAAGAGTCTTGGCGGTTCCAAACTTCTTCCACTTAAGAATGATGTAGGCCACTGTGTTCTTGGGGATCTTCAATGCTGCAGAAATGTTTTGGTACCCTTCCCCAGATCTGTGCCTCGACACTATCACAGGTTTTCGCTTTGTCATTGTGGTATTGTAAAAACTAATCTGGACAAATGACGGACCATGTAAAAATACAGTTGGTCACTAAATCCGGATAGAAGGACCACATAAAAACGGTTGGCTGGTATGCCCTCACCCGTCTAAGCGGTCGGCTGTGAATGCCCCCACCTGTCTAAGCGGGCCCTCAACCGCTATATACTTAGAACTGATTGGTTTGGTTCTGCCCACTATAGTGCTGTCCGGTTAGAACATGATGTTGAGGCCCATCACTGTACTCTTGATAGTCAAAACACACACACACACACACACACACACACACACACACACATACATTTTGGTCATCCAAATTATTTGGATTCTTATTGTTGTGGTTATTTTTGACGCGCACACACAACAGTCAGACTTTCATGTTACTGTCGACAATAAAAAGTCCTCAGACACATGAGTCTTCTCCATTCAGACAGCAATAATGCTCTGACCTGAGCGGGTGGGTGCAGTGTCCAGATGCCCCTTTCCAAGCACTCTGTTTGTTTGGGAATGGCAGGGCTATGATGGGTGGAGGGATAACTTAGGTAGGCTGAGCAGCCAAACTAACGGGACTTAAGGGAAACTGAAGGGACTGTGAAGGGGAAGTTAGGTAGAGAGGAGAGGAGGGGGACAACCTTTTTTACATGTGTAGATTGATGAGGATTTTTATTTTATTTAATCCATTTCAGAATAAGGCTGTAACGTAACAACATGTGGAAAAAGAGAAGGGGTCTGAATACTTTGTGAATACACTGTAAATACTGAAACACAATGACAATAAGACAAGTCTATTGACACACCCAGGACGTTGGCAAATCTAAATAACTATTAAAAAACTCCATAAACCACTATGTAAATAAAACATGTAAATTAAAAAACATCCACTAATCAGTGAATAGGGAAATCCTCGGCTGGGAAATATGTCAAATAATATTATTAACATTCGGAAATGATGTCTGGACTACATCCAGATTTTCGCTAGGACTCCCTCCATGAGTACAAGGAAATACGATTAATAAGAAAATTGATATATATGTAATTCTAGCTACACTTGCAGGACTTAACAATCATATTGGACAACTGCTCCACCTGTGCAAGAAAAGAAGAAAAAAAAGGAAGAGTACCTTCAGTGGATAGACATTGTTCAGAAACATTTTAACCCAGCAGCTTCGTTGACTATCATTTCAATTCAGTGAGGATGTTATGAGTTAACAATACAGTATTCACAGACCTTGTGTTGTCTACCCACATAGTAGAGAATGGGTAGGGGCTCCAAGACCTGTGGAACACAGCAAGGTTGGGCAGAGGCTCCAGGATTGTGGTGCTTATACAGAGCCAGTACCTGTGGTTAAGTAAACAAAAAGTTACTAGATATCTCATGGAACAGTTACAGACCATCTTGTTCTGAATATAGTCTCAATCTCACCCCGTGGCTATATAGTGGCATTACTGTACAGATCCTTTAGAGACAGTAAACAATAGGGAGGCTTACAGGTACATGATTGGTAGCATTACCTGGGAGTACTTGTTCTCTGTGTTCCATATATAGGTGCATGGGCCCATGCAGTAGTTAGCAAAGTAGCCAGTGGGTTCATGGATCCATTTCCAGCCCAGGTCCTTACGGAAGTCAATGTAAAGCTTTCGCACACAGCAACTCTCCGATTTGCTGGGGGTACGTACACACACACCTGGTAGTTATACACCTCATCTCTTAAAAACAGGGCATTAACAAGGCGTCTATGTAGGCCTACAGTATATCCATCAGCTAAAAGAGATTATAAACTGGGTGGTTCGAGCCCTGAATGCTGATTGGCTGACAGCCGTGGTATGCCAGACCATATACCATGGGTATGACAATACATTTATTTTTACTGCTCTAATTACGTTGGTAACCAGTTTATAATAGCAATAAGGCACCACGGGGGTTTGTGGTGCATAGCCAATATACCACGACTAAGGCCTGTATCCAGGCACTCCGCGTTGCGTCGTGCATAAGAACAACCCTTAGCCGTGGTATAAAGGCCATATACTACACCCCCTTGTGCCTTATTGCTTAATTAACACACATTTAAGAGACATCAATTTATAGTTATAAAATGTTTTCTTGGGCAGGTGGAATAAAGAATAGTCTCACTCTAAGCAGATCTCTTCAGTAGTGCTTTGTCGTTTCTTCCGAGAGCTAAGCTGGCTGTGGCGTTCCACAGGAAGTGACATCAGTAAAATGTGAGGCTTTGGCATGTTCATGAAGAGAGTTTCTTTATCTCCCCTTGGCTTGTTCATCCCTAAAACATTGACACATTTGTCAGTAAAGAGATTTACAGTGGAGCTTTGTCAGAAAAAGTGTGGCTTGAGTTGATTTCAGTATAGTGAATATAGCTAGTAGACTGCAAATACCTGATATTTCAAAGAGGAATTCTTCCATTGCTTTCCCACATTCACAAGGCAACTTAAATTGGAATCCTTGCTCCTCTCCTGGAAAATTTTGTAAAAATCCAAATATAAATTGTGTATCAACTTTTTTTTTTTTTTTAAACCTGAAGGAATAGGTCTGCTGTTTTAGGTGTAAAAGTCTATTGGAAAGTTCTTACACATGCTTTGCCATAGGCCTTCTTTGTAGTGCCACTTAAATCAAACACAGATTTGTAACAGAATATGATTGTCAGTGATTCAACAGACTGTTTGTGTTATGCAATTATGACTACAACCCTAAAGGAAATTGTAACTTACCAGCCCCTTTCAGCCACTCCCTCAGAGTCTGTGTAACATCAAAGGAAACCCAGCGATTGGCCCATTCCTTTGAGACAAAATGGGACTGCATGTAACGTGCCTTATCTCCAGTGCCTCTGTAGAGTTCCAGCCTCTGCTCACTGCTGTCGTGCATGCCACGATTTTTGATGAGGAGACGGAGCTCAGCTTGAGAGAGCAGTCGATCTGTCCCCAATACAGACCGCATCTCAGACATGTTGAAGAGCATTTGGTACTTACTGGTGTTCTCACCTGCGGAAGAAAGAGAGTCCATCAGTGATTGTTAATTATTTCTACTACAGGACCAGTCGGTGTAAGAGAGGAGGCCATAGAGAAAGCATTGTACCGGTAATAAAACTATTGTGGATAGATTCTGTTATATAAAAAGACACTCTCAGGGAGAGGCGAAAGCAGTTTCAGGTTTGGCTTTGCCTCAAATACTCTCCGCTGGAGCCAAAATTACCCCTGTGAGTCTGTAACAATAATTACACATTGGAAAGGCCGCTGAGGAAGTGAGCCTGCTCTGGGGGCCAGATCACACCACGCTGTAGCCTCTAGCTAACTCTAGCATCTATTCACAAAGGTATCTTCTGCCGGGGTGGGGGAGGGGGAACCCCAGCCATATTTCCATGTTACAGCGGTTGCTTACAGAAGACCGACAGAAGACAGAGGCGACCACCTGTGCTAATTAGCTATCTAGAGTGCTCCGAACACCTGCGTGTAACGGAATAAGGAAGCCAAAAAAGTGTTTTCATTTTATTTCACCTTTATTTAACCAGGTAGGCTAGTTAGAGAACAAGTTCTCAATTGAAAAATATTGTTGGCTGCAACTGTTAAAACAGTGTATAATTGTAAGTGTATAATTTGCATTTGTGAAGTTATTTTTTATGTGATGTGAAAAGAGAGGGCTTTATGCTTCCAAAACCTTATTGCAAGTGAGGATTATTAACGTTTATAAACATTAAAGCAGAGTGCGGAAATTGTAGTTCACATGGTCCCAGCCTCTGGGCGATACTTAGGCCTGAGAACTCTGAGCAGAATGCCACCTTGGGTTCTCGAGAGCAAACCATGATGCATCACCACATAGCATTACACTAAACGAAAAAGAGAGCTAATCAGAGGTCACGATCCTGAGAGCTTCTAGGGCAAACCTAACCGGCTCAGTGACTGCCTGGACAACAAGTTTACACTGCAGAGATTTATACTGTCTTTAAGACAGAAAAGGGGAAGGATCCAGCAAAGGGAAGGAAACATCTGGTAGGGAGAGGTAAAAGGTTGAGGCAGGCCGTGGTTTTAAACACAGCAGACAGGGCCATTGCAGTCAGTTCAGTAAACCAATGGAAGAAACACCCATTTCCAGTCAACAACCTTATCTAAAGGACATAATTATACACATTTACATCCTAAAAAAGTTCCACCAACTGCAGTTTCTAAATTTGCTCAGTCAGAAACTACAGCACTATTTCAAATGCATCATATTCACAACATATGACATGGTTGAAATAGCCTTGATTAGCTTAATCATTTGCATGTCTGCTAACCCTCTCTGCATCATCCTACGTCGCACAATCCATTGTGGTGAAAAGGTTGACAGATGCTTCATGGTTTACAGGGATAGAAGCCATTTTATTTGCGAGGGCACGACTTGAGTCATTTAACAGAATGTATCCTGAAGTGTTCCTTCCTGCCAGCTGTTCAGATAAGCACACAGGAATCAGTCCGAGGAAACCTCCCTTTGCCCCATCCATCGGTCTCACCCTCCACATTCTAAGTGACAATATGGTCTAACATTACTCTGGTCTAGCTGTATAACATTGAGCCACCTTGCCGAGATTGCTGACTCTGTTTGGCCACACTTTTCCCACATCGGCGAGTACATCAGTGGTCGGTTGACGGTTCTGATAAGGAAATCGTTCCTAAGCTTTGCCCAGGAAAAAATGACATCCAATTGTTAAAATGTCCCCACCCCCTCTAAATCAAAACCAAACATGGAATCCATGTTGTGTCTAGCTTAGCAAACACACTGGTGTTTCACATGTTGTCTAGAATAGATAATCAGACCCGCAATTGGGTAACTTGCTGCCGCAGACGGGAAGTAGAACTGAGCATGTTTGGTTTTCATTTCGAGGGGGGTGGTAGGTAGCATCTGACAATTGGACTTAATTCATTCCTGGGCACTGCACAGCGATGCAAACGACAATTTCCTTATCAGAGCCGTCCAAGGATATACTCTCCGACGTGGGAAAAGGGTTGCCAAATAGGCATAGGTCTGCAAATATTTTGCACGCCTCTCCAATGGTATGCCCTAAGACGAAACCTTTAAAAGAACTGTACACAACGGCCAGCCTTGATGAAAGATATATATACCTTAAAAATCAAGCTTTGAAGAGCCCCTTACACACATCAAGCATTTAACACGCCTATACCTGACTAAAGTAAGGCTAGGGAAACATCCACTTTAACTTGACAAGCTACTCGCAGGCCGGGGCAACGCCAGTCCCCGGGGGCCTGATTGGTGTCACAGTTTTTGCCCCAGTCCCAGCTAACACACCTGACTCCGATAATCAACTAATCATGATCCTCAGTTTAGAATGCAATTAGTTTAAAATCAGGTGTGTTTGCTATGGATGGAGAAGAAGTGTAACACTAATGAGGCCCCCCGAGGACTGGAATTACCCAGGCCTTATTATCTGTGTAAGCAGCAGCATGCATGGATATACAGGTAGGTTCAGAATTATTGGCCCCCTTGATAAAGATTAGCAAAAAAAATACTACAAGTCACACAAATACCGAGCTACATAGCATGCTCAAAACATTTAGAAATGATATTATACTAATACAATTGCACAGAGAAATATATTTTGTTACAAGTACCAAAATATATTTTGTTACAAGTGTTATGGGGTGTTATGGGGCCATTTTGCTTCCACTAGTCCTGGGGCCTTTGTTAAGGTCAACAGCATCAGGAACTTTACAGTACCAGTACATTTTAGCCAAAACCTGGTTGCCTCTGCCAAGATGATGACACTTGGCCACAATTGGATCTTCCAGCAAGACAATAACCTAAGCACACATAAAAAAAATCCACAAATAAATGGTTAATATACCACAAAACAAACATTTTTGCAATGGCCATCTCAGTCTCCAGACTTGAACCACATTGAAAACCTGTGGTTTGATACGAAGAGGGCAGTCCATAAGTTCAGACGAGGGTATCAAGGATCTGGAAAGATTCTGTATGGAGGCATTTTTTATTTCACCTTTATTTCACTAGGCAAATCAGATAAAGAACAAATTCTTATTTTCAATGACGGCCTAGGAACAGTGGGTTAACTGCCTTGTTCAGGGGCAGATCGACAGATTTTTACCTTGTCAGCTCGAGGATTCGATCTTGCAACCCCTTGGTTGAGATCCCAAGATCCCTTCCATTGTGTCCACTAATCTCATAAAACATTTTAGAAAAAGGCTTGGCGTCGTTATCCTTGCAAAGCTAGTGCACTGAGTGTACTCACTTTGTTTCATGTTGAACTTGTGGACCTCCTTTGCAAAGTATGCCTCCTCTTCTGCATCCCGAGTGGGCAGTATGTACGTCTGCCCCTGCTCCTCACTCAGCTCCACTGTGCTGTTGTAGATGGACATCAGGGAGGTTGGGACCTCCTCAGAGTCTCCCTCCTGGTCAATCTCTGGCTCCTTGGGCAGCCGCAGCTTGCTCAGTATCTGTCCACGGATGGCCTCAATACGTTTCCTCTTCACCAGCTCCAAGTCCAGTGACTTACAGGTGGACATGGCTTCACTCCGACACACATATTCCAGCGCCAATAAGACAACCAGCGTCAAACATTCTGCCCTCATGGCCCACTTCAAAAGAGGAACGACGTCTAAAGACAGCAGGCTTTCAGAGATGAAAATTATGTGGATTTACCGTCCTGTTTGAGCTCGCCGAGTCCCGTTGCGGGAGCTGATTTCAATGCACTACTCCTGCTGCTGTCACAATACTCACTGAAACACAGGAGGCTCTTCAGGATCTCAAGTTGAGCTCCTCTGTGACTGGCGCACGCTGCGGAACCGAGGTCAGACCACGGAGAAGCACCACAAGAGCTCAGCCTAGACTGAGTCACTGTCTCACTGGTACGGTGCCTCGCATACTCTCAGTGCTCCCTAGAGGCAGTCTCAACTCAAGGAATGAATGAACTACAGCACATCACCACATTACTACCTGTCCCTGGGACCCAAATACACACACACACGTTAATATAACAAACAAGCTCTGGAAACAGGTGGCCCTGTGTAAACTGTGATATTTGGAAAGTCATGAACTATAAAAGGGAAATCTCAATGAAAATTGTCAAGTTGTCTCAACTTTCTTCCCCACGCTCTATAAACTTTAAATTTGTTAAAATCCGTTCCTAAGCACATTTTTTTGCAAATGTGACAGTCTTCTTACAACATTACTGAAGAAATTTTTGTCAATTGACCCAATTCCCTTTCCAAGCAAAAGGGCCATTTCATTAGTGTAGAAAAATCACAATATTGAGAAGTGGTCTTAAGTTATTCATAAACACGTGCACACAGCATATTGCATTAAGCATAAGAAATGTTAGGAGTCAGAAAACTACTGCCTAGCTTCAATTCAAATTCTCCAAGACTGATGCTGTCACTCACTAGACCAGTAGACGCACTTTCCAATCCCAACCTTGCCAGAGAACACCACAACAAATGAAAGAGCAGACACATCCTAACAGCAACAACAAACTCGCCCACACGTAGTTACAGCTCCTTCTCTAGTCTTACTATATTCAGATCCAGTTAGTTAAAACGTTTCAGACTAAAATAAAAACTCTGGACACAATCTTTCCTGTTAGACCCTACTGTTCACACATTCATTGTGCAGTTTGTTTTACTAGTCATCCTCAGCCACGGATATTTTTCTCCAGTTCCTTTGAATTTCTGTCTAGTTCCTCTCTTGCACTAAAAATGTATGACACTAAGTCCAGGAAGTGAGCAGCATTGTGAAACTTCTGCCATTTCAAAGCACAGGGCTGCTTGTTCTGTTAGCTTGCTGGAAGACAACACATGGAAGAACTTAAAATAACTGGTTGATTTGCTAAATTCAATCCACCTGCAAGTGCTAAAAACGTAGCATCATCCATAGTATCATCTAAAAAGACTGGCATGGCTACAATATCTTTATAGTTCATATACAGTTGAAGTTGGAAGTTTACATACACTTAGGTTGGAGTCATTAAAAAAATTGTTTTTCAAACACTCCACAAATTTCTTGTTAACAAACTATAGTTTTGGCAAGTCGGTTAGGACATCTACTTTGTGCATGACACAAAGTAGTAATTTTTCTTATAATTCACTGTATCACAATTCCAGTGGGTCAGAAGTTTACATACACTAAGTTGACATCCTTTAAACAGCTTGGAAAATTCCAGAAAATTATGTCATTGCTTTTGAAGCTTCTGACAGGCTAATTGACATAATTTGAGTCAATTGGAGGTATACCTGTGGATGTATTTCAAGGCCTACTGTCAAACTCCGTGCCTCTTTGCTTGACATTATGAGAAAATCAAAAGGAATCAGCCAAGACCTCAGAAAAAATATTGTAGACCTCCACAAGTCTGGTTCATCCTTGGGAGCAATTTCCAAACGCCTGAAGGTACCGTGTTCATCTGTACAAACAATAGTACGCAAGTATAAACAACATGGGACCATGCAGCCGTCATACCGCTCAGGGAGGAGATGTGTTCTGTCTCCTAGAGATGAACGTACTTTGGTGCGAAAAGTGCAAATCAATCACAGAACAACAGCAAAGGACCTTGTGAAGATGCTGGAGGAAATGGGTACAAAAGTATCTACATCCACAGTAAAACGAGATCTATATTGACATAACCTGAAAGACCGCTCAGCAAGGAAGAAACCATAAAAAAGCCAGACTACGGTTTGCAACTGCACATGGGGACAAAGATCGTACCTTTTGGAGAAATGTCCTCTGGTCTGATGAAACAAAAATAGAACTGTTTGACCATTATGATCACCGTTATGTTTGGAGGAAAAAGGGGGAGGCTTGCAAGCCGAAGAACACCATCCCAAACGTAAAACACGGGGGTGGCAGCATCATGTTGTGTGGGTGCTTTGCTGCAGGAGGGACTGGTGCACTTCCCAAAACAGATGGCATCATGAGGAAGCAAAATGATGTGGATATATCGAAGCAACATCTCAAGACATCAGTCAGGAAGTTAAAGCTTGGTTGCAAATGGGTCTTCCAAATGGACAATGACCCTAAGCATACCTCCAAAGTTGTGGCAAAATGGCTTAAGGACAACAAAGTCAAGGTATTGGAGTGGCCATCACAAAGCCCTGACCTCAATCCTATTTGTGGGCAGAACTGAAAAAGCCTGTGCGAGCAAGGAGGCCTACAAACCTGACTCAGTCACATCAGCTCTGTCAGGAGGAATGGGCCAAAATTCACCCAACTTATTGTGTGAATCTTGTGGAAGGCTACCCGAAACGTTAGACCCAAGTTTAACAATTTAAAGGCAATGCTACCAAATACTAATTGAGTGTATGTAAACTTCTGACCCACTGGGAATGTGATGAAAGAAATAAAAGCTGAAATAAATGATTTGCTTTACTATTATTCTGACATTTCCCATTCTTAAAATAAAGTGGTAATCCTAACTGACCTAAAACAGGGAATTTTTACTAGGATTAAATGTCAGGAATTGTGAAAAACTGAGTTTAAATGTATTTGGCTAAGGTGTATGTAAACTTCCGACTTCAACTGTACACTGGCAGTACAAAACTGAGTATACAAAACTCTTTCAATGACAGACTGACCAGGTGAAAGCTATGATCCCTTATTGTTAAATCCACTTCAATCAGTGTAGATGAAGGGGAGGAGACAGGTTAAAGAAGTATTTTCAATCCTTGAGACATGGATTGTGTATGTGTGCCATTTAGGGTGAATGGGCAAGACAAAAGATTTAAGTGCCTTTGAAACGGGTATGGTAGTAGCTGCCAGGCGCACCGGTTTGTGTCAAGAACTGCACCGCTGCTGGGTTTTTCATGCTCAGTTTCCTGTTTGTATCAAGAATGGTCAACCACCCAAATGACATCCAGCAAACTTAAAACAGCTGTGGGAAGCATTGGAGTCAACATGGGCCAGCATCCCTGTGGAACGCTTTCGACACCTTGTAGAGTCCATGCCCCGACGAATTTAGGCTTTTTTGCAACTCAATATTAGGAAGGTGTTCCTAATGCTTTGTATATTCAGTGTATTTTGTCTCCACCCTGTGTTTACTACAATCTACTATCAAACTTTAACAACTGCATATTATTACGAAAAATAAAATTATTGACGAGTGAATGAATTGTGTCATTAGATATGAAACTTGCAAACTTTAAGGGAATATTTGTAAAGCAAAATGATGCAGGTTAGGTTATAGATCACAGGCATGCAGGTAATGATTTATTTACATAATTCTACTATATAAAAAAAAGTTCATAGGAAAATAGAAAAATGAAATTAAGTACAGTATAAAATCTGGTTTGCATTTTTAAATACCTGTTATATAAAATGTTTAAAATAATATCAAAAATTGAAAATCAGGAAGGCAGATTGTGTTGAAAGGCTCACACCCCCCCTTTGTGGAGAAATAGGGGAAAGACACACATTTGCATGTTGTGGTCTTCTCAGCATACACATACATTACCAAAATTATGTGGACACCTGCTCGAACATCTCATTCCAAAATCATGGCCATTAATATAGAGTTGGTCCCCCCTTTGCTGCTATATCAGCCTCCACTCTTCTGGGAAGGCTTTCCACTACATGTTGGAACATTGCTGCAGGGACTTGCTTCCATTCAGCCACAAGAGCTTTAGTAAGGTCAGGCACTGATGAAGGGCGATTAGGCCTGGCTCGCAGTCGGTGCTCCAATTCATTCCAAAAGTGTTCAATGGGGCTGAGGTCAGGGATCTGTGCAGGCCAGTCAAGTTCTTCCACACCGATCTCAGCAAACCATTTCTGTTTGGACCTTGCTTTGTGCATGGGGCATTGTCATGCTGAAACAGGAAAAGGCCTACCACAAAGTTGGAAGCACAGAATCATCTAGAATGTCATTGTATGCTGTAGCTTTAAGATTTCCCTTCACTGGAAAAAAAGGGGCCTAGCCCATGAAAAACAGCCCCAGATCATTATTCCTCCTCTACCAAACTTTGGAGTTAGCACTATGCATTAGGGCAGGAAGCGTTCTTCTAGCATCCGACAAACCCAGATTTGTTCGTTGGACTGCCAGAATGTGAAGCGTGATCCATCACTCCAGAGAACATGTTTCCACTGCTCCAGAGTCCAACTGCGGCGAGCTTTACACCACTCCAGCCAACGCTTGGCATTGCGCATGGTGATCTTAGGCTTGTGTGCGGCTGCTTGGCCATGGAAACCCATTTCATGAAGCTCCCTACAAATAGTTATTGTGCTGACGTTGCTTCCAGAGGCAGTTTGGAACTTGGTATTGAGTGTTGCAACCGAGGAGAGATGATTATTACACGGTACACGCTTCAGCACTCGGCGGCCCCGTTCTGTGAGCTTGTGTGCCTACCACTTCACGGCTGAGTATTTATTGCTCCTAGACGTTTCGACTTCACAATAACATCACTTACAGTTGACCGGGTCAGCTCTAGCAGGGCCGAAATTTGATAAACTGACTTGTTGGAAATATGGCATCCTAAGATGTTGAAAGTGACTGAACTCTTCAGTAAGGCCATTCTACTGCCAATATTTTCCTATGGAGATTGCATAGCAGTGTGCTTGATTGTATACACCTGACAGCAATGGGTGTGGCTGAAATAGCCGAATCCCTTAATTTGAATTGGTGTCCACATACTTTTGTATCTATAGTGAATGTATGCAACATCAACACATCTCACAAGGCAAAATATCTAATCTGACCTGCTCAGTCTTATGTACCCGTTGCAGATATGGTCAAAATCCACACCCACTAACAATACAATGCTCCATTCAGGTCTCTCTCCATTCACCCTTTGCTCTGTCCAATCTCTCAACATTTCAGCTCTCTACACCATATCTATCAAAGTGTCGCATGATGATGCCTAGCTCCAGCTCTACAGTGCCCATAGCCACTGTGTGCAGCCTATATCTGTCCGCCCCACTGTATATGATGTCTGGGGAGCGCAGCTGGGGACCTCCACCCACAAAGATTTGAGCTATCTGCTCTTGCCAGGATCCCAGTGGTCTCCAGGTCACACAGCGTACATGGTGGTGCCCTGGGCTGGAGGGCACATGGCAATATCCATACCCATACAGCTGACAGCGCCCAAATGCATCCTGGTGCCAAACCTGCAGGTGAAGCTTGGGCCAGCCTAATGGGGAAGAGAAGTCAAATATAGTAACATTTTATTTGTCACGTGCCAAATACAACAGGTGTAGACGTTACTGTAAAATGCTTACATACGAGCCCAACAATGCAGCTATAAAGTAAGAAAATTAGCAAATAAAAATAGAAAATAGTAACACAATCATAATAAATAACAACAGCGAGGCTACATACAAGTACCAGTTCTGAGTCAATGTGCAGGGGTACGAGGTAGTTGAGGTAATATATACATGTAGGTAGGGGTAAAAGTGACAAGGCAATCAGGATAGAAAATAAACAGAGCAGCAGCGTATGTGGAGTGTGAAAGTGTGTGTGTGAGGCATCTATATGCATGTGTAACGTGTGTGTGTGTGTAACATGTGTGTGTGCATGTGTTGGGGTGTCAGTGTATGTGTGTGGGTAGAGTCCAGTGAGTGTCCACGCATAGAGTCAGTGTAAAAGAGTCAGTGCAAAAAAAGGTCAATGCAAATAGTCCGGGTAGCCATTTGATCAACTGTTCAGCAGTTTTATGAAATGGGGGTAGAAGCTGTTCAGGTGCCTTTTGGTCCCAGACTTGGCGCTCCGGTACTGCTTGGCATGCAGGAGCAGAGTGAAGAGTCTATTGCTTGGGTGGCTGGAGTCTTTGAAAATGTTCCAGTCTTACCCTGTTATTTTTAACCTGAAAGCTAGGCTTGGTAGATGTAGGTATGTAAGTTATGTAGCTTTTAATTGACGTCTGTGATGAACTGCTACTTATAAATTGTCAGGAAGGTAGCTAACTACCTTGCAGTCCTTTAGTGGTGTAGTGCAGATCAATGGGATGACTCCAGTATGCCATGTCCCCTGTCTGAGGCAAATCCACTTGGGTCTGCCCCTCCTTCAAGCCAGAGAGAAGTCGCCATGCACCCCCTTACATAACGAAATAGACGTGTGGTTGGAAACAGAGAATCCACAATCACAACGGATGAGGTGAAGTAAAATGCTCAATAAAACAATCTGAATACAACAAAAGACACCTGTATGAATTCCCCACTTGCAGAAGAGACTGCTCTGAGGGAAGCCGCTTGCCCCAACGATCTGACCGACAATGTGCAGCTCTGCCATTACCGGTATATGTGCAGCTCCTCTGCCTGCAGGTAGAGCACGTAATAACGCTGAATTGAACATCTGTTTACAGTGTCAGTGGCTAGCTGGGATTAGCTAGCTAGTTAGCTATCTGGCTAACGTTAGCTAGCTGTAGTCGTAGGTTCAAATGATACATTTGTCAACATAGCTGGCCTGAAATATGGTTGTTAGTTAGTTAGCAAACTAGAACATTTGATTAACGTTTTAATACATCACTTTATACAAAACATAGTCAGTAAAACAAAAACAATAATGTCAAAAACACAGCTACCGCTTGGATTCAATCAGATGAAAATGCTGAAGCCACCATGATCCTCATTTCCTTGGCAACCAAACAAGAAACTACGGAAGCTGACGTTGAGAGAAATCGGCAAAAGGTTTTGACCGCTCTGTTCCCTTCCTTCCACAAGGGAATCAAATATTTATGTCAAGAGAGGGAATTTGTCTTTATAAACTTTTTTTTTTAAATCAATAATTGGTGTTTACCTAATGCTCTTATGGTTGTACTCCTTGCCTGGATGACCTTGTAGAAAACTAGGGAAATTGTGAACTGCCTTATTGCAATGGAAGACTGTTTTCTGTAGACAAAGATGTGCAACAGTAAAGCTGGCTGTGTACATTTATATCAATCAAATGTTTGTGATTATACATTATTGTGTACTAACTAGGGTACACAAGGCTGCTGCATATTGCTCGCTATGGGGGTAAGAGACAATGAAACACTTTCCCATTGGACCCTGGTATTTAATTAAGCAACATATAATTAAACTAAAAACAAACAGTTGAAAAGAGAAGGTATGCTTACATTACATCATTAAAAACAGTATCAAGAAAGCCATGTTCTATCCACAGCCAGATAATGGCATCAGACAGGTTGAAAACAGACAAGGATAAAAAATAAGAAAATAGAGCTTCAATGGGTTTTTTTATCAGCACATATCACTCACAAATGGGTCAACAATAAGAGGCAATTGCCCTTGTATTTTCATAGAGTACCACAGTAAGAGTCATAATACCCATAAAACCTAGCGGTCAAACAAGGAAATGGTTTCAATCATTTCTCCCATAGGGGATTTTAGAAGTCACCTTGTCTGAGAGAGATTTACATGGTTGTCAAAACGTCATGCCATGGTAAGCCTACACAAAACACAGCCCTTATTTTAAGCGTTTCTAAAATTCCCTATGGGAAAAATGGTGTAAAAGCGATTGGAACCATTTCCCTGTTTGACCTCTAGGTTTTATGGGTATTGACACCTCCACTGTGGGGCTCTATTAAGGATGGACAGGAGGATTGAAAGTCTTGGCAGTAGATGTCATCATTTCCCCACTAGAATGAATGTCCCCCACAGTCAAAGACATAAAAGTCAGAGTCAAACCCCTTTAAAGCCAAAGTTGTGGAAGTGAGGAGAGTCAACAGTCTGGTTGCAGGAGTGGTGCACCCCTGCTGAGCCCAGGTCAGAGAAGTCTGTGGTTGGGCGGCAAGTCAGGAGGCCTTGCGTCAGAGTTAGCAGAGAATGCACCTAGGTAAGCCATGGCAGAGGAAGCAGCAGCCCTTCTCATCAGTAAATACACAGCCCTCACTGCCTGGGCATCATGGCTAGTGCCAATAGTCCACTGGACTATTTGTCCCTTTGTTCCTCTTCATGTGGGGAGATTGCATGCCTGTGGTGGATGGTAGAGAGAACATCTGTCATGCACATCCTTAATTGCAATCTACAATCTACTTTTATCAAAAACTTTGGCTTTCAGCACCCAAAGAAAAGCTTGCATTTACACAGGACAAACATAGGTACAAAGAAAGCATTAAAGAATAAAAATGTGTACTATGGATTCGATGTCATCGGGGGTGCAGTCCGCCCACACTCGTCACCGCTGAACTCCATCATATGACGTGGAGTTGAGGTTATGGTCCTTTCAAGACAACTGGGAACTCGTCAGGGATCTTCAGGTCCAGTTCCAGACTTGGAATTCTGAGTTGGATGACCGTTCAAAACGATTTCTCCCAGTCGGAGCTCGTGTTTTTTCGTAGTTCTCATGTTGTGTTGAACGCACCGAAGTCGGAAGTCAGAGATTTCCAAGTTCCCAGTTGTTTTTAACGCGGCATTGTAGATCAGTCAGCCAGCAGTCGCCTTCACTGACGGCTGCATTGTCGAACAATCCCCGTTTCCACATGTTAGAAACAAACTGGCTAGTTATGAGGAGGGAAATTCCACTTGAATTCAATCACTTTTTGACAGCATCCCTTTTGATTTAAACAAAACTTTCCAGACATGTTTGCACATGGAATAAGTGGTCAGAAAGTTACGTTTTGTACCGGAATACCAAAACATTTAGGAAATAAAAGGGGCTCAAAGGTGACCCATTTTGCACAGGGTGAATTACGAATAAGTGGGACACTTTGCATTTCCGTCTTCTGTACCCTCTTTCGACATCTATTTAACATATTAACCCAATACATGATATATTTCTGAAATCAAGATGTTTTCTAATTTAAAAAACAACAACATTTTGATATCATATTTACAGGAGGCATGACACCCATTTGTGTATACTAAGGCAAAACCATATTTTAAATTTGCATGTGGTAGACTGGGACAGCAGGTTAGCTAAACTGGGACACCATTAATTTAGTCCTAATTGTACCCCAATGACAATTCAATAACGTTTTGTGTGATTAGGAAACTTCTGAGGATTTCAAAAATGTATCACGTGTTGGGATAATATGTTGGATAGATGTCTGAAGAGGTTAACTCAAAATAACAGTACTGCAAGAACCAGAGCCCTGACTAATCTAAGTATATGGAGTCTCAAATAAAAACTGGATCTCTTTTCTCCATTGGAAAAGCGTATTATGCTGTCCCACTTTATCTACTCCATACTGTCCTACTTTAGCTAGCTATGTTTGGTAAACAAAGAAAATAACTGAATTACAAAATTGAAACATAATATTGGCAACGTTCTATATATTTTGATGCACCAGTACATAGTATGCACAGTTTAGAACCTTAACATCGAAAGAGAAAAAAAAAAGCCTTACCTTGAGCTTCCTGTTTGAAGCTTGCTGTGCCCCCCTCTGTGATGTCACACCAATGAAGTGATGGAATTTTTATCATGTGGTTTAGTAACAATAGTTTAGATTTTCTCTTGTCAGACCAAGAAATAAACACGGCCGGATTAAACTGTCCCAGTTTATATGATGTCCCACCATTTCCAAATTCACCCTACCCCAGCATACTATAAGACATCCATGCCTTCATCACTGGAAAAGATAAACCGTTGTGTTTGATATTATTTTATTAAAAGCTAGCAAACAGTCTTCTCAAACTATTGTATAATTTCTTGAAAGAAAATGTTTTTGACCTTTTTTTTTAACCTTTAACGTAAATTATCTAAGAACGCTTAAACTATTTTTTTTTGTGTTGTGCCTGCCATCGGTTGAGACACATCATGCTCTTGAATACAGTATGGGTTTCATTTTAATCATAGAAATATAATTCATAGAATGGACATATCCCCTCAGACCACTGCAATTTAGCTGGTACACAATTGACATTTAAATTTAATTGAAATTTTAACTTCTAATTACTGCCACAAAGATGGCCACCGGTCCTCCCACAGTCTAATTTAAACTTTAATGGTCATGTCTATATTTCAATAGGGAGGATTGACAGTATCATTTAAAACAAATATTCCCAACCAAGTCAACATTCTCTGATGTGTGAACCTCCAACAACCATCTTTGTGGTGCAATTCGAAAGTTGACATTTAATTTCTCCCATTTTAGTAAATGTATCAGCCTAAATATGTATTCGAGAATGTTGTCAACCAACGGCAACACAACACAAAAAACCTCAGATGATGTAAAATAGGGTCTAAGCTACAATATATGCGAAAATGAAAACATTTGGAGTTTACAGGTTTTTAGATAATTGACGTTTAAGGTTATAAATACAACAACAAAAAATCAACAAATTATTAAATGGTTTGACAACCCTGTTTGTAAGCTTTTAAATTATATCAATATCAACCGTTTATCTTTTCCAGTGATGAAGACATGGGTGTCTCATGGTATGGTACGCGAAATAGGTGAGCTTTGAGCACCTTTATTTATTGAATGTTTTGTCATTCAGGTCCAAAAAGTCACTTTCTGAGCACTTTTACAAATGGGCAAAATATGTACGGAAGATTTCGTTCAAATCAAAAGGGGTGCTGTCAAAAAGTGATTGAATTGAAATGGATTTACCCAGGAGGGACATTTGCATCTCATATTATATTTATTTTATTGACATAATGCTTGTTTGCCATTAACAAATCAGCGTTTCTAAAAGACTTCAGACCATTTGAATGCATCCAACTGGTATTTACGACTTCACAACTGGTAAATTCCCACATCCCATTTGGTTACGAACGCAGCATACTTTCCAACATCAGATAAATAGAAAAACTATTTCTTCATAGTATGTAATGTATGCTAGGGGCGGAACAAATTCTCTTAAAGTATATACTATTCTCAATGTACTATTTCTTCAACGGTTGAGTGTGCATGAAAGTCAGAAATGTGAATGAAGAAGAGGGAGTAATGGAGGGGGAAAATGTCAAGAGCTAGCCCAACCGGCCGCAGGAAGGCGCTATTATTTCGCAATGGAATAATAGCGCCATCTTGCGGCCAGTTGAGCTAGTCAAGAGGTAAAGTTTTCCCTATGAGTAATTCAATCGTGAGAGACATGCCTAATACTCGCGGACTATTTGCCTATTAAACTAAATTCACTCTCGGGGATAGGCTACATCATATCCAGCAGTAGTAGGTTATATTGTATATTCGACTCCTGGAAGAAGAACAACTTTTTCAATAATTTCTATGAATGGCATAGTCTACTCTCAAGGATAACTTTTTGGAAAGCGTTTGAAACCTTAAGGAAATAGTCTAACGTGGATACTGTGCGAGGAAGAATTTCATTTCTTGCCTGGAAGGATGGAAAGATGTCTGTCTGAGGCATAATTTTAGGCGTAGTAGAGACCAATCTTGTTCTTCAAGAGCAAACCTGAACGAGGATGAAGGGCAGCAGAGGGTGTTTGCCGTTATTTGTTCTTCTGTTGATGGGTATAATAGGTACAGTGGTCCCTGTGCCAGGTGAGTCAGCATTGATGATACCAGAGATTATGTTGTCATTTTAGCAATATAAATGACCTCTCAGAAATGACCATAACGTATGTTTTATCATTTGAAAAACACAAATTGTATTATTTGAAAAACGTATGTTCTTTTCTTTCTATGCGGTTTATTTTACTTATGAACTTTTTAGGCAGGTATATAGGGTTAGTCTAATATTACAGTTGATTGACAAGACAATTTGACACTATATTTAATGGTAAACTTAATTTATGCTTCCCCGAGTGAACTTGGTATCCATTAATCTAATCTAGGGACCATATTTACTGAATGTCAGTTTAACATTCAGATTAATGGGTGTCCTTTGAATCAAGTGTTTCAGTTTGTGAAGAGCCCAGCCAATGTAACCTCATCCCTGGGTAAGCCGGTGCAGGTGCTCTGTACTCTCCAGGGAGATGGAGGTGGAGAGGAACCTCCGGATGTGGTGTGGTTTAGGGACGGTCAATCCCTGGATTACGCTGACACCAATCAAGTCCAAGTGCCTGTCACTGAAGGAAGTTGGCTGACCCTCAGTGAACTCAGGTCATTCTCAATTATGACTCTCTCTCTCTCTCTCTCTGTTTATGTCACACATTCTTGGTCTGACTTATCTTTTTTCCAGTGACAGTAATATGTCTTGTCTGTCATCAGAATTGATCATGTGAAACTGTCAGACATTGGGAGATACCGTTGCATGGCAACAGTGGGGCGGAAGGACTTGATGTCTCAGGAAGGGGTCATTCAGCTAGAAGGTAGAGTTTCTCTCTGTCTCTTCAATAATCTGTCTTTTTATTTTCGACAGTATCTTACTCACAGTTCATCGTCTTTTCCAGGAATCCCTCATTTCTCAGTGGAGCCTCATGACATGACAGTAGTGGCTAATGTTAGCCTCAGCCTGCAGTGTATGGCCCATGGGCCTCCAGAACCTGTCAGGATCATCTGGCTGCAGAATGGAGGACCACTCAACACTCTCCAGGACCCTGTATCCCACTCTCCCTCCACTCGCAACATCACAGGTAAAGACTTCTCTCTTACTTTTGCATTTTGCTTACAAACAGCACATTATACAGGCTTAAAATTGAAACCGCATTCTGTAACTGTCTATTTGCTTTTCTGTCCGTCTGACTGACCACCTCCTTGCATCCCTGTTGTTAGGCCTCAACCAGACAAGCAGCTTCTCCTGTGAAGCCCACAACAGTAAAGGTGTGGCTACCTCAGCCTCGGGAACAGTGACAGGTTCGTACCAACAGGGAAGTCGTTCAACGTAAATGACTTATGATTATGTTGATTTGTTTGGCCTCATTCATGACTACCTCTCTTGTCTTGGGCGTAGTGGTTCCCTCCCAGGCACATGAAGTCCAGGCTGTAGAGGTTACCATCTCTTCCCTGCTGATCTCCTGGAAGCCTGGCTTTGGAGGGGTGTATCCTGTCTCTGTGTGCTCTATACAGGCAGCTCCATCTGGTCCTGACCGCACTGCATTGCTTAATCACCTGGTCCACAATCAGAATGTAAATGTACCACCTGCCCGACACCTGATCCCAGACCTGGAGCCCTACTCCTCCTATGACGTGAGGGTGGCTTGCCGTAGCAGTCAAGGTGCTTCCCCCTGGACACCATGGGTAACACTGCGCACATCTGAAGGAGGTAAGCTGTTTGCCACAGTCCTCGACCCGCCACCCCATCAGCGTGTGTTTATAGCAAATCTATTACTGATCATGTATTTTGTTATGTATTCACATCTACAGCTCTTAGGTATTCTAGCAGATGATTTCGTCCTGAGTGACTTACAGTACAATGAGTTCATGTTAAAGTGCGATACCTATGTAGCAGAGGTCAGTGACCTACAGGGGGAACAACGAGAGTTGAGTGACTGTGAAGCTAGGCTGGTTATGGGTCAAAGATTGTTCTGGAAAGAAGAAGAAAAGTTTGGGAATTGGTTAAGGATTCTCAAGTGTTTTTGATGAAACAGACAGAAGAGATACAGGTTTATGGTTTTGAAAAGCAGAGGGGTCTAGCGTCTTTCATTCTAAATATTCATCTGAAAAGGGCCAGATGGATGGAACCTGACGTGAAATCAAGATTTTCAGTGCTATTCCTCTGAGCTGGCAACAGACAGTCACATTTGCCAGTAAGAACACCCTTCTCTCCATCCTCAGTGTTTTAAAATATAAACTTCTATATTGAGAAAGTTGCTTGAGCAAAGGAGGAGGTACTGAGGGCAGGAGGGAAACAGATTAAGCATTCTCTATTCATGGTTTGGCAGAGGTGGCTCAATCCTGCTGTGTCCATATAATGCTGCAGTGTGTTTGAATTATGGCCGGTGGAGAAGCGGTTTTTCCATGCCAACTCATGCTTTCCGCAGTCTGTAATGTAGACATGTTTGTGTAGAAGGGAAATAGAAAGAGAGACTTTCGGAGAGAAGGGGAAAGGGGGAAACAGCCAATTTCACAGTGGTGTAGTGCACATCAACACACCATCAACTGACCACTAAAGAATGTTCCATTCTATCAAATCGGTTACCAGATGTCAGGCTTAAAAGAAAACACCCTTCTTGTGCTGGGAGAATGCATGTTTGGATTCGTTTGATTCCATTAGCTAAACGATGCTGACCGTCACTGTCAAATTCATTCATTTCAAACACTTTTTGTTGTTGTTGCATGCAGTAGATAACTCATGACTCCTAGTGTTTAGCGTAACCAAACCATTTAGAGTCTTTGCTTTTGTCTGTCCTATTAATCTGAAAATAACATGCGCGCATGACGTGGCACAGACCTGTAAGGTGTGTGTGTGTGCGAGCAAACTATATTCCCGACCTCCCCACAAAGTAAAAATATCTTATCCCTCCCATCTACATCTCTCTCCACTGCTCCTGGGTCAGAGGTAGAGGGGAGTGAGAGGGCTGCGGGCTGAGGGAGTGAGCGAGAGAGAGAAAGAGCCGGGTAGATGGAGAGGGGAAGGTGCTTGTGTTTTTGTTGGCCGGGGTGGAGCCACATATGGAAACGATCAGCAGTGGAACACTCACCGATGACATCACCAGGCAGGGTCCAGTACAGGCCCCAGCCGCAGCCCACGCTAAGACTCACAACGTGACAAAAATGCCTTTATTTACATTGTCCTCTTAATAAGATAAAATTTTACGCATGGAACTTTGCACACTGGTTTTTAACAGCATGAGTCTGGTAGTGTGTGTTACAGGTCATTTGATATGTTGTAAACATTATTCATTTTTTGGCATGGATCTGACAGTACCAGAGGCAGCACCAGACAATGTGAGTGGACTGTTTAATGGAACAGAGGTTATTGTCAGCTGGACCAAGCCACCAGGCAGACTGAATGGCCAGATACTAGGGTACAGAGTGGAGTACAGAACCCCTAACAAGTCCAAGGTAACCCATGTTACTGTTGTCAAAGTAAACATATGTTGTAGACTCTCTCTCTCTGAGTGTAATGGGTGTCTTTGCTGTTGTTTTGTTTTCCTGCTTCAGGCTGTTATGGAGTCAGTTCAGTCCTCTGAGCTAGCTATCCCGCTCTCCAGCCTCCTGGACAGTGTGTCCCTGAGTGTGAGTGCCTGTACTGTGGCAGGGTGTGGCCCCTGGAGCCCTGTCCAAACCCTCAAACAGAAACAGCCTGGTGAGTCTGGACAGAACAGAGGGAGACAGTAGGATGGTTGGGATGGGCCAAAGGAGAGGAGAAAACGGCAGGAGATTCCAAATGTTCAAGTTGATTCATCAGGTAGCATATTCTAGTGTCTGTGTAATAGTTGACATACCTCTCTTTCCTGCCTTTTTAGATCTCTCCCCACATCAGGCATTTTCCTGGCATTGGTGGTATGTGATCATGGGGATTGCTGTCGGTCTGGCCTTGATAGGGTTCATCGTGGTGTATGCAATCATATTGCGTCAAAGAGAGACATGCTTTGGGTATGTACCTATGGGTCTCCCTGTATCCCCTTTGTTCCATTCTTTTGTTGTCGTCATTACTGTTCGATGATCAATTAAAAACAACTGTGTGTTTGTGTGTTGCGCGACAGGAAAACATTTGACCCTATGAGAAACGGCGGTGGGGACTTCGTCGTAAGATACAGCGCCCGACGCACCTACAATCACCAGTCGAATGAGGCCACACGTGAGTTGTCATGCCAGTGACGTAAGAGGAACAGTCACCGGTAAACGCCTTGGAACCAAGCGGTGTGTCATGAAGTGTGGGAGTTCAGGAACAGATGTTGAAGATCAGATTTCATCCGTTTGCTCAATGTTGTTCTGTGCCAGATGTGGTGGTGGGGGGGTGGGGGGGTGGGGGGGGGGCAGAGTGGTGTCAGTATCTGGCTGTTAACAACACAATCCGCTGGAGAACACAGAGAAATTAGTTTGAGAATGGAGTTCAAATCTTTGCAGAGTCACGCTGCTATTATTCTTAGGGGACAAATATTGAATTATGTTTATTTCAGGACAAATGGGAAATGTTCTAAATCATAGTTTTGGGATGTGTTTTGTTGCCAGAGCATTTTGTTTCGACACACATCGTTGTGAAAAGACAAAACAGGAAGAGAAAACAGACTGTAAGCCTAGAACAGTTTCACAATAATGGACTCATATTCTGCATTGTTCTTCAAAACGGAATCTCTCATTTGTTTAAGGGCAGTGGGAGAGGATTAACGCTCAAGTTATTTTTCCAATACTTCATGCTTTAAGAATCCCTGTTTCTGTGTAAGAGAGAGTATTAACCCTGTCCGCAGTGAACAGCCTGGTGATCAGTGACGAGCTGAAGCACAAGTTGCAGGATGTGATGGTGGACCGACACAAGCTGACCCTGGGCAAGACCCTCGGCGAGGGTGAGCTCCGGTTGAAGCCTTCGTCATACGCTATGTGCTGTCACCTAGTCAGTCATGAACGACTACATCCTAGGGCCTGAAGAGGCTTAGATCCCCAGCTACACCAACCCACCGGACTAACAGAGAGTCCATGTCTTGATCTGCAGGAGAGTTTGGCTCCGTCATGGAAGGGCTTCTGGTGCATGAAGAGACTGTCCTCAAAGTGGCTGTGAAGACCATGAAGAGTGAGTGATCGGACAGTGTCGGATGTCCCCATTGTGCGTCTCCCATGGTGCAGTATGTGTCAGTTTGACCTCAGCCACCCTCTCCTTCTCCCTCTCGTAGTTTCCATCTGCACTCGCACCGAGATGGAGGACTTCCTCAGGGAGGCTGCTTGTATGAAGGAGTTTGACCACCCCAACGTCATGAGACTCCTCGGTGAGAGACTGGGCTGATTTTGTTTTGTCACTTATCGAGCGACGATTAACACGCGGTCGTTTTTGACTCCCAAGTGTCCGTCACCAAGTAGGCCTGACTCGATTCATTCTGTTGTTTCCCCAATCCTCCCTGTAGGAGTGTGTCTGCAGACGGTAGAGAGGGGAGGCTACCCATCCCCTGTCGTCATCCTGCCTTGTATGAAACACGGGGACCTGCACAGTTTCCTGCTCTACTCTCGACTCGGGGACAGTCCTTTGGTCAGTTCCCTTCCCTCCCACGCAGATCGGAAAGGTTTTTTGTTACACAAATAAAAATTGTAGCGTTGTGCTCTTTTCTCCTTTCAATGCGTGTTCCATTTGTGCTGCTGTATAGCACCCCCTGTCTGTATCTTATCGTCTCTGTCTCCATTCATCAGTCCCTGCCGTCTCAGATGTTGGTGAAGTTCATGACAGACATCGCACGGGGAATGGAATACCTGAGCGACAAGAGGTTCATCCATAGAGACCTGGCAGCGCGAAACTGCATGTGGGGATTCTCGCCTCTCTGTTCTGTCCGTGTCCTCCTGTTTCTCCCACATACTCCTCAATGTTTTTCTGTGATGGTCTGAGAGAATGATTGTGACGCAAGTTGAGCATGTTGAGTGATACAAGTACTGTTTTACGCTGCTATTACGTTGTTTGTGCTCATCTGCACACACACGGAGTGTACAAAACATGAAGAACACCTTCTTAATATTGAGTTCTACCCACCCTCTTTTGCCCTCAGAACAGCCTAAATTCTTCGGGGCATGGACTCTACAAGGTGTCGAAAGCGTTCCACAGGGATGCTGGCTCATGTTGAGTCTAATACTTCCCACAATTGTGTGAAGATGGCTGGATGTCCTTTGGGTGGTGGACCATTCTTGATACACACGGGAAGCTGTTGAGTGTGAAAAACCCAGCAGCGTTGCAGTTCTTGACACAAGCCGGTGCAACTGGCACCTACTACCATACCCCATTCAAAGGCACTTCAATCTTTCGTTTTGCCCATTCACCCTCAATGGCACACATACACAATCCATTGTCTCATTTGCCTCAAGGCTTAAATCATCTACACTGATTGAAGTAGATTTAACAAGAATAAGGGATCATCGCTTTCACCTGGATTCACCTGGTCAGTCTTTCACGGAAAGAGCAGGTGTCCTTAATGTTTTGTACACTCAGTATATATCTGTCCTGCAGGCTGAACGAGAATATGACTGTGTGTGTGGCTGATTTTGGCCTATCTAAGAAGATCTATAATGGAGACTACTATAGACAAGGACGCATTTCAAAGATGCCAGTAAAATGGATCGCCATCGAGAGCCTGGCAGACCGAGTGTACACCACCAAGAGTGACGTGGTGAGCTATCCAAACTTTGTCCAGCTACATTATGTGACCCATGTCTCCTACTGTATTTGGGTTTTAACATCCTGCAGAAGAATTCATAACAAAGAGTAAATACAAGTACATTATTTTTGTGACGGTGCTTATTTCCCTCTCTCGAAGTGGTCGTTTGGAGTGACTATGTGGGAGATAGCCACTCGGGGACAGACGCCCTACCCTGGAGTGGAAAACAGTGAGATCTACGACTACCTTAGACAGGGCAACCGCCTCAAACAGCCCCCTAGCTGCCTGGACACCATGTGAGTGCCTGTTTCTGGATCTGTATTTAGTGGTGTATAGTAGAGGCAACCAATGTACCTTTCCTGGAGTATCTAGATTTTGGGTAATTTTGTATGTCCTCTATACTGTAGCTACTCCCTGATGTTCTCCTGCTGGCTACTGAGTCCTAAAGACCGCCCGGGGTTCCCCTCCCTGCGCTGTGACCTGGAGAAAGCCCTGGAGGAGATGCCCGAGCAGGAGGAGGCTGATGACCTGCTCTACGTCAACATGGAGGAGCCCTCAGGCTCTCTGTCGGGGGCCGTGGGGGGCTGGGAGCCTTTTGGACTGCCTCACCCGTCCTACCAGAAGAACATGGGCCCTCTGGAAACCGTCCAGGTGCATCATCATCATGCTGATCGCTATGTACTCTGCCCTCAGCGCGAGGCCCAGCCCTATCTCAATGACTCTATTGACAGCCTGAGCTGGATGGCCTCCTCGTCAAGCCCCACCCTGCAGCTCCAGGCCTCCTGCTCCTCCTCCCCCACCTCCTCTCTATTGCTGGACGGGCAGGACAACAGGGAAGGAGAAGGATGGGACCGGAGGGTCTTCAGGAAGTGAGGTTTAAAAGGCTCACAGAGGGACTTCCAGTAGTTGTGAAGAAATACTGAAGAAAGTAGACAAGTTCACCACAATACGGTAGTCAAATGAACAAATCAAGGATTGGTTGTGTTACGGACGGTTCAACAGTTGTGTACATACTGTATACACTGTAGTCAATTGTCACTCATGTGGAGCCACCAAATCACATGCTAGATAAATATTTATCTTCCCAATATGAATATTAAGAAACCAAATCAACTAATCCGTTGGCACGGACTGTGTAATAAATTGGTATAACCCTTTACTGAAAGGAAACTACATCAAACTAAGTGCATCCAAGCCTTTTATTTAATAAACCAATGAACAAACCCATTAATAAACCAGTATTTTTTTGTTTGTTTTAAGAAAACAAAGTAGCGAGTTCCCTCAAACTAAACAATGTACTGGATACAATAATGCATTCATGGCATTCAGACTAGCCAGGCTTAAAATACATTCAATAAATGAAAAACAAATAAATACACAAACCCTAGTTCCTACGTCAACAACACAGTAACCATCATCAGTTCTGTTGAGAGAAATAGTCATAATTAAAACAGATACAAAGAACATTTCAGGGAAAAACCTTGTCAGTTGAAAAGCAGCAGTTGAAGAGCATTTAAAGTCAATACTGTACTGTATGTAGTGGTTATAGCGCTTTTCCAGTGGGCTGGTACAATATTATCTAAGAGACTGTTGTGTAAATAGCTTTGAAGGATAAAGTACCATCAACTATACTCCAGTTGTGTTTACAGTATATCTGGTACCGGTATCTCTTGCTTTATGAGTAGGAGGAGATATCAAAGTACTATACCAAACATGACAGTTTTGGTACAGTATCAAGATGCTGCTGGAGTATACGACTAATAAAGTTTGTTCCAATAATTGAGGCACTGAAGTTTTACAAAATTGACATGCATAATGCACTTAATTATTGAGAATATTTGTGGGTGTTGGCAAATGGGAGTATTTTCCCAAGAATTACTGTCACTGAATGTTTCAACTTGACATTGCTACAAACACTTCTAAATGCAGTTATTTAGTTTTCATGTGTTTGGGTCCAACTCTCTTCCATACAGTATTGTGCAGCTATTTCAGTATGGTTTACTATGTTATTAAACCTACTAATTGTAGTAGTATGGTTATGCAAGCTGATCCTCATATTGCTTCCTGAAACAGTCCCCAGCAGGGAAGAAGTCCCACGCTCGCTCCTGGTACATCTTCCACACATATGACTCCTGGAACAGAAGAGGAACCAGGACAGAGGGAGAAAAGAAGAGACAGCCAATTGAAATGAATGGCTACAAAATGGGAGGCATTTGGTGCCACGAACACAAAGACTGACTGACAGACTCACCTGGCCAGTGTGCTCCGTCTCATCTTTGTTGATGAGGTACATTAAGAAGAACCTGCAGAGGACAGACAGACAGACAGGTCAGCGTGATGGCAGATGGTCATGGACACACACTGTTGACTGATTACAGGGAGAACACGTACATGTAGTTGGCCAAGTTGTGTTCCTCCAGGGTGTGGGTCTCGAAGCCGTGCGGCGTCGTATCAAAGTAGTCGCTTCCAATTCCACAGATGAAGCACTTGGTCTACAATAATCAAATTAAACAGAAACAGTAGGCAAGATGGTGGTATGTGCCCAACTATGTGACTGACTTAAACTCACCTAAAACTGATCAACGCCAAAGATACAATAACATTTTAAATAAAAAAAAGATCTGTACCTCCATGTCTTCCTTAACCTGCTCTTGTTGGTCTCGGAGCTCTCCGAAGGCGTCAATGATCAGACCTGTAGGAAACACACAAACTCACATCCCTTACAGTCGAATGACATTATGACTAGCTATCCGAGATTGCCATTAGCTTGAGGTACTGTACAGTGGTGGAGTAGTGTTTTGGAATGCATAAGAGGGACGGTGCCTTACCCTGAATGATGGCCAACAGTATGACAATGACAAAGAAGAAGAAGGTGATGTCAAAGACCACCCGGTAGAGCTCGTACACGTCTCCCGCTGGGTCCTCGATCTCGTCCCCTATGCCACCGCCAGCACGCACTCCCACGTACATGTGGAAGAGGTAGCACTGACACAAGTGGAGGGAAGAGAGCACATTGAATACAGAGAAGTAGTAAGTAAACTCAAACATACTGTACGACTATAGAGTATATGGTACAGCATAGAGCTGGCAGGAAACATAGCACCGACTCACAGTCATCATGTCGTCACATTTCATATCCGGCTCATCCTCATCTTCACTCTTGTTGTAAAACTTGCGGAAGAAGATAAAGGCCACTACAGTGTAGAGATACACCACCACTGCCAACAAGCCCAATGTCATCATGAGCTAGGAGGGAGACAGGGAATGAGTCGTATCAGCAGCACATTCACTGACAAACGGAGGCTGGAAGGGTGTTACTGTTCAGCTCCCTACCTGTTTCCCATTGTGGGTGACAGAGGACAGGATAGTACGCAGATCCTTCACACCGATGGCTATGTCCAGCAAGTGACAGGCATAGAAGAAGTTGTTATAATGTCCAAGCAAGGACATGATCGTGTACCAACACAGATAGAGAAAAGTCTGGGGGGAAGAGATTGAAATAGTCATATAAAGCTTGTCTTCAACCTACAGTATGACAATGAACAATTGTTTATAACCAATACATCTACGGCACAAATATAGAAAATACTATTCATCTTTGATCCCTCTTACCCCGTCTGTGAACACAACTCCACATTTCCAGATCTGGTACTTAAAGTCAATAGATGTACACCTGAAAAGTATAGGATTGGATTTCAATGACAAAATGTTCTAGTATTTATGTAGCTAGTAGGGTTAACAATATACCGTTCATTTAAGTGGCTCAAAAACCCCATGAAAAGCTCCCCTATCAAGATTGGAGAAGTGTGCAATAACAGCATTGGTTAATACCAGGCCAACGTGGAATTGTCTGGTTCCTCCGGCTTCTTATCAGTTTGTTGACTGACGTCCAGCGAGGCTAGATCCATGCCTAAGAGCTCTGCGATCCTCTCTCTGCCGTAAATGTCTCCATACTTATCCAGGACCTGGCCACACAGACATACAACATGGGCCATTCCATCCAGAGACCAACTTCATCCCTTCAGAGCCTCCAAGACCAAAAAGCGTCTTACCTTTCGCTTCACAAACTTGTCCCAGTAGTTGTTTGGGAAAGAACTGTGAATAGAAATGTGGAAAGATGTGCATCATTTAAGCTGTAATTCCTCACACTTTCTGAAAGGAGATGATATAATATCATTGGTAGAGGTGGACTTCTAGGAGCTTGCTTACGGTGTGTTGAGGACCAGTCTGTCCCATTGGCCTTTGATGTCATCATCCTCAGGCTGCTCTGTGATGTAAAGACCATCAAACTCCAGCTTCCTGGCCAGCTCCTTCTCCCTCTTAAAGATCACCAGAGGGATCTGAGAGGAACGCACATTGTCTATTGTCATTCAGATGTTTATGTCCTGATAGAGATCACTCGTGTTCTTGATGAAAACTGTTATGGGGCAAAGATACACTTGATGTCTGTTGTTATTGTAGTTGTAGTAGTATGTAGTAGTAGTAGTAGTAGTAGTAGTTGGTGGTAGTAGTAGTGTGACTCGCGCAATACGGAAGCGGTCAGATGACGGGGATGCTACACTACAGGATTAGAATATGTTATGTGATTCATCCAATGGCATTGAGGAGTATACCACCTCAGTCACCAGCTTCATCAATAAGTGCATCGACGACGTCGTCCCCACAGTAACCGTACGTACATATCCCAACCAGATGCCATGGATTACAGGCAACATCCGCACCGAGCTAAAGGCTAGAGCTGCCACTTTCAAGGAGCGGGACACTAATTCAGACGCTTATAAGAATTCCCGCTATGCCCTCAGATGGACTATCACACAGGCATAGCGTCAATAAAGGACTAAGATTGAATCCTTCTACACCGTCTCTGACGCTTGTCGGATGTGGCAGAGCTAGCAAACTATTACGGACTACAAAGGGAAACAGCCGCAAGCTGCCCAGTGACGCGAGCCTACCAGACGAGCTAAATGCCCTTTATGCTCGTTTCGAGGCAAGCAACACTGAAGCATGCGGGAGAGCACCAGCTGTTCCAGACGAATGTGTGATCACACTTTCCTTTACACAGGTCAACATTCACAAGGCCGCGGGGCCAGACGGATTATCAGGGTGTGTACTCAGAGCACTCGCGGACCAACTGGCAAGTGTCTACACTAATATTTTCAACCTCTCCCTGAATAAGTATGTAATGCCTACATGTTTCAAGCAGACCACCATAGTCCCTGTGCCCAAGAACGCAAAGGTACCTGCCTAAATGACTACCACCCCGTAGCACTCACGTCGATAGCCATGTAGTGCTTTGAAAGGCTGGTCATGGCTCACATCAACACCATCATCCCGGAAACTCTAGACCCACTCCAATTCGCATACCGCCTCAACAGATCCACAGATGACGCATTCTCAATTGCACCCCACACTGCCCTTTCCCACCTGGACAAAAGAGACAGCCAATTGCTGTTCATTGACTACAGCTCAGAGTGCAACACCATAGTGCCCACACAGCTCATCAATAAGCTAAGGACCCTAGGACTAAACACCTCCCTCTGCAACTGGATCCTGGACTTCCTGACAGGCTGCCCCCAGGTGGTAAGGGTAGACAACAACAATCTGCCACCCTAGTCATAGACTGTTCTCTCTGCTACCACACGGCAAGCGGTAACGGAGCGCCAAGTCTAGGTCCAAGAGGCTTCTAAACAGCTTCTACCTCCAAACCATAAGACTCCTGAACATCTAATCAAATGGCTACTCAGACTATTTTTATTGCCTCCCCCACGTCTCCCCCTCTTTTACACCGCTGCTACTCTTGTTATCATCTATGCATAGTCACTTTAATAACTTTACCTACATGTACATATTACCTCAACTAACTGGTGCCCCCGCACATTGACTCTGTACCGGTACCCCCCTGTATATAGTCTCGCTATTGTTATTTTACTGTTGCTCTTTAATTACTTGTTACTTTTATTTCTTATTTTTATCCGTATTTTTTAAATTGCATTGTTGGTTAGGGGCTCGTAAAGTAAGCATTTCACTGCAAGGTCTACTACACCTGTTGTATTCGGAGCATGTGACTAATACAGTTTGGTTTGATTAGTATGTAGTAGTAGTAGAAGTAGTAATACAGTAGAGGCTGATGAGGGGAGGATGGCTCATAATAATTGCTGGAATGGAGTAAATGGAATGGTATGTTTGATACTCAGCGGCCTCCACTGTAGTAGTAGTATATGTATGTATGTATGAATGTATGTATGTATGTATGTATGTATGTATGTATGTATGTATGTATGGATGGTAGTAGTAGTATCTACTATTGCATGAACCTCACCTTTAGACAGTTATAGCCGATGATGCAGAGGAAGGCGATGACTGTGTGCAAGGCGGCCAGGAATGTGAGGGTGGGCTGCATGTAGCCAGTGCTCTCCTCCAAGAAGAAGTAGACTGGGCCCTCCTCCTCCTCCTCCTCGTCTCCTCCTTCATCCCCACCAGATCCCTCCATCTCTTCTGCTGAGCCCTCAAACAGCCCACTGCCCTCAAACAGCGCCCCCACCCCCGAGCCCTCAAACATGCCAGAGCCCTCCACCTCATCACCTTCTCCAGGGGGGCTGTCCGACACCTGAACAATGGACACAGGCAGAGACACAACACAGATGCATTTGAACATTTAACACTTGACGTGTTATGCAGGGATGAGGTCAATTTCAATTGAAGGCAGTCAATTCTGGAAGTTCTTTGAATTTAAAAATCTAAAACCCTGGCTATCTGTAATGTTTAGGTCAGAACACTATACAACCACATGTCACTTCCCACCTGGAGAGGGTATCACACATAAAACAAATCAAATGATGGTCAGATACACTACATGACCAAAAGTATGTCGACACCTGCTCGTCAAACATCTCATTCCAAAATCATGGTCATTAATATGGGGTTTTCTCCATTTTACTGCTATAACAGCCTCCACTAGATGTTGGAACATTGCTGCGGCCGGGGACTTGCTTCCATTCAGCAATGAGCATTAGTGAGGTCAGGCACGGATGTTGGGCGATTAGGCCTGGCTCGCAGTCGGCGTTCCAATTCATCCCAAAGGTGTTCGATGGGGTTGAGGTCAGGCACAGATGTTGGGCGATTAGGCCTGGCTCGCAGTCGGCGTTCCAATTCATCCCAAAGGTGTTCGATGGGGTTGAGGTCAGGCACGGATGTTGGGCGATTAGGCCTGGCTCGCAGTCGGCGTTCCAATTCATCCCAAAGGTGTTCGATGGGGTTGAGGTCAGGCACGGATGTTGGGCGATTAGGCCTGGCTCGCAGTCGGCGTTCCAATTCATCCCAAAGGTGTTTGATGGGGTTGAGGTCAGGCACGGATGTTGGGCGATTAGGCCTGGCTCGCAGTCGGCGTTCCAATTCATCCCAAAGGTGTTCGATGGGGTTGAGGTCAGGCACGGATGTTGGGCGATTAGGCCTGGCTCGCAGTCGGCGTTCCAATTCATCCCAAAGGTGTTTGATGGGGTTGAGGTCAGGCACGGATGTTGGGCGATTAGGCCTGGCTTGCAGTCGGCGTTCCAATTCATCCCAAAGGTGTTCGATGGGGTTGAGGTCAGGCACGGATGTTGGGCGATTAGGCCTGGCTCGCAGTCGGCGTTCCAATTCATCCCAAAGGTGTTCGATGGGGTTGAGGTCAGGCACGGATGTTGGGCGATTAGGCCTGGCTCGCAGTCGGCGTTCCAATTCATCCCAAAGGTGTTCGATGGGGTTGAGGTCAGGCACGGATGTTGGGCGATTAGGCCTGGCTCGCAGTCGGCGTTCCAATTCATCCCAAAGGTGTTCGATGGGGTTGAGGTCAAGCACGGATGTTGGGCGATTAGGCCTGGCTCGCAGTCGGCGTTCCAATTCATCCCAAAGGTGTTAGATGGGGTTGAGGTCAGGCACGGATGTTGGGCGATTAGGCCTGGCTCGCAGTCGGCGTTCCAATTCATCCCAAAGGTGTTTGATGGGGTTGAGGTCAGGCACGGATGTTGGGCGATTAGGCCTGGCTCGCAGTCGGCGTTCCAATTCATCTCAAAGGTGTTTGATGGGGTTGAGGTCAGGCACTGATGTTGGGCGATTAGGCCTGGCTCGCAGTCGGCGTTCCAATTCATCCCAAAGGTGTTCGGTGGGGTTGAGGTCAGGCACGGATGTTGGGTGATTAGGCCTGGCTCGCAGTCGGCGTTCCAATTCATCCCAAAGGTGTTCGATGGGGTTGAGGTCAGGCACGGATGTTGGGCAATTAGGCCTGGCTCACAGTCGGCGTTCCAATTCATCCCAAAGGTGTTCGATGGGGTTGAGGTCAGGGTTCTGTGCAGGCCAGTCAAGTTCTTCCACACCAATCTCCACAAACCATTTATGTACGGACCTCGCTTTGTGCACGGGGGCATTGTCATGTTGAAACTGGAAAAGGCCTTCCCCAAACTGCTGCCACAAAGTTGGAAGCACAGAATCGTCTAGAATGTCATTGTATGCTGTAGCGTAAAGATTTAACTTCACTGGAGCTAAGTGACCTGAACCATGAAAAACAGCCCCAGACCATTATTTCTCCTCCATAAAACTTCACAGTTGACACTATGTATTGAGGCAGGTAGCGTTCTCCTGGCATCCGCCAAACCCTGATTCGTCCGTCGGACTTCCAGATGGTGAAGCGTGATTCATCACTCCAGGGAACACGTTTCCACTGCTCCAGAGTCCAATGGTGGCCAGCTTTACACCACTCCAGTTTGGCATTGCGCATGGTGATCTTAGGCTTGTGTGCGGCTGCTCGGCCATGGAAAACCATTTCACGAAGCTCCCGATGAACAGTTCTTGTGCTGACGTTGCTTCCAGAGGCAGTTTGGAACTCGTTAGTGGGTGTTACGACTGAGGACAGATTTTTACACTCTACGCACTTCAGCACTCGGTGGTCCCGCTGTGAGCTTCAAATCAAATGGTAGGCTTGTGTAGCCTACTGTACCATGTTTCCACTTCACAATAACAGCACTTATAGTTGACCGGGGTAGCTATAGCAGGAATGGAAATTTCTCAAGGGGTGTCCACATTCTTTTGCATATATTGTGTATTTCAAGTGACAGCTATTTTTTATATATAACCTGTAAGAATTTGTTCACCTTGTAGAAGAGTAGAATGAAGTTTAGAGCAAATGCAATGAACAGTGCCAGAAAACGCAGATTGTAAAAGTTCCGAGAGAGGTAGTTCTGGGAAAGAAAGAGACAAAACGTTGTATTAAACCGCAGGTGGTACAGGTGGTACAGAGGAATTGACAGTATCCAAATTGCCACATCAGCAAGTCACAAAAACTATTAGAGGAAATCAATTATTGAATTGCCATGTCTAACCAAGAATTTGTTTCTTTGGATGTCCAGCTCAGTCCAGAGTTGGAACCCTTGCTCCCTGTGTTGTTTCTTAGTTTTCTTATCCTTGGCCTTCTTTTCCTTCGGTTCCTCCTGTTTCTCCTCCTCTTTGGTCTCAGCTTCTTTCTCAGCCTTCTCTCCATTTTCGGTGCTGAAAATTAAGTAAATGGGGTGTTTGGTTTATAGCACGTTCCAACAAACACCAAAAGATGAACGCATGTACAGTATTGGTTAATAAAGGGGGATGGGAGAGTGTAGGGAGGCAGGACAGGTTTATCTACTGTACATGAAGGAAGATGGCCTGAGGTACTCACTCTGCCTTCTCAGGCTCTGGAGGGGGCTCCTCTATGGCAGGAGCAGGAGCAGGAGCAGGTTCAGCAGCTTGGCCATCAGCAGCTGCAGCAGCACCCTCCTCTGGTTGCTGCAAACCACAAGAAAAGCTAATTAGTATAAGTAATGTAGACATACTTTACTGGAAAGCTCACAATGCACTTTTTAGTCTCTGCATTAAATAGGAAAGGTGCCTCACCTGTTTCCTCCTGGTCAAAGGAGTACCCTCAGGAGTAGGAGGCTCAACAGTGGCCTCAATTCCCATGTCACCAAGTCCTCCTGGAGCATCAATGCGTGGAGGCCCCCCACCTTCCTTGTCTTGTTTGTCCTCCTCCTCCTCCTCTCCACCACCTGTGTCCATTTGGTCAGTCACCCCTCCTGCCTCCTGCTCCTCCCCAGTCCTAGGCTCCCCTGGCAGGTCCCCGTGCACCTCGTCCTGGGTCGGGTCGGGCATACTGGCCAAGATCTCTGTCACTGTGATGTTCTTGGCTCCCTCCACCAGGCCTCCTCCAAAGAGAGTTTGCCAAATGAGCAGGAAGAAGCCCTTACATACACTGTAGATGAAGTGCAGGATGCCAATGAGGATAGTCCAGAAGAAGGTGGCCAGACCCACCACTATCTGCTTGATGGTCATCTTCCTCACCCTGCGGTACTGCCTGCGCAGGTTACGGAAGGTGAAGATACTCAGGAAGTTTAATAAGCTATTGATGAAGTCTGCAAAGGCAGAGCTGGACTCTGGCTCTCCTTCCTCTCCATTGCCCTCTTCATCTCCCCCTCCACCTCCTCCTGCCTCAGCTCCTCCTTCAGCCGGCTCATCATCATCCTCCTCCTCCTTCTCTTCCTCCTGCTCTGAGATCTGGGAGGCGATGTTCATCTCAAAGATGGTGTCCTCGCAGAAGTTGACAAACATCTCCATCTTCTCCGACTCGCCCCCCTCATTGACAACATCAAAGATGAACTGTCGTTTAGACTCTCTGACCTGAGGCATCTCCCACTGTGTGCGGTTGACCTCGGTGATCTCAAAGTAAATACGCTCTATCTTCCTGCTGGCACCCATGATCTCAATACGGCCCAGGAAGGGGCGGAAGTAGTTGAGTACACTCTCTGCCTGCTCTAAGAAGTTCTTCAGCCTGAGGTCATGAGGGACATGTTCAGACAGGTTGGTCAGCAACACTGCAATGTTAAATCCAATGTCTTTAGCTGGCTCCTGGAAGCGGTCGGCAAACTCCTCAAAGTTGATCATGTCATTCTCATCGGCCTCTGAGCAGGACAACAGGAATTGGATCTCAGAGGGAGAGTACTGTTTCTGGCTGTCCATTGCCTTCTGAAAGTCCTTCTTAGAGATCAACCCTCGGGGGTCGGTCACGTAATCACGGAAGGCGTCCGACGCCACAATGTCCTTCAGTTTGAGAAACATGTCAAAGAATTTGAGGATCATCTCCACGTTGCTGGACGACTCCACCAGCATGTCCACCATCTGACGGGCAATGGTGCCGTTCACCACATTACCTGAAACATGGCATAAAATGGAGGCAAATGATAAAGAAGGTGAGAGAAATGAAAGAGAAAGGGCAGAAACAGCAGAAAGATTGTCATAAAAATTCATTTTTACCCTCAAGTAGAGAGAGCAGCATAACCACCATGTCCTTTTGGAGGTCCAGTAGCTCCTTCAGCAGGCCAATCTGGCTGGAATCCTATGAGACAGTACAAACACATACAGTGCCTTCAGAAAGTATTCACACCCCTTGACTTTTTTTGTTGCGTTACATAGTGGGATTAAAATTGATTTAATTGTCTTTTTTGGTCAATGCTCTTCACAAAATACTCTGTAATGTCAAAGTGGAAGGACATTTACTTTAAATTGCAATATATATATATATATATATATATATATATATATATATATATATATATATATATAAAAAGTTTAACACTAATATATCTTGATTAAATAAGTATTCAACCCCAAGTCAATACATGTTGGAATCACCTTTGGCAGCGATTAAAGCTGTGAGTCTTGCTGGGAGCTTTCCACACCTGGATTGTGCAATTATTCTTTAAGAAATTATTCAAGCTCTGTCAAATTGGTTGTTGATCATTGCTAGACAATCATTTTCAGGTCTTGCCATAATTATTCAAACAGAATCAAGTCAAACTGTAACTCGGCTACTCAGGAAAATTCACTGTCTTCTTGGTAAGTAACTGCAGTGTAGATTTGGCCTTGTGTTCTGGTTATTGTCCTGCTGAAAGGTGAATTCATTTCCCAGTATCTGGTGGAAAGAAGACTGAACCAGGTTTTCCTCTAGGATTTTGCCTGTGCTTAGCTCCATTCTGTTTATTTTTTATCCTGAAAAACTCACCAGTCCTTAACAATTGCAAGCATACCCATAACATGCTGCAGCTACCACTATGCTTGAAAATATGGCGAGTGCACTCAGTGCCCCAAACATAACACTTTGTTTTCAGGATGAAAAGTTAATTGCTTTGCCACATTTTTTGCACAATTACTTTAGTGCCTTGTTGTAAACAGGATTTTGGAATATTTTTGTTCTGTAAAGGCTCACCTTCTTTTCACTCTGTCAATTAGGTTAGTATTGTGGAATAACTACAATGTTTATTCATCCGGTTACCTCCTATCACAGCCATTCAATTCTGTAACTATTTTAAAGTCACCATTGGCCTCATGATGAAATCCCTGAGCAGTTTCCTTCTTCTCGGGCAACTGAGTTTGGAAGGAAGCATTTGTGGTGACTGGGTGTATTACACTATCCAAAGTGTAAATAATAACTTCACCATGCTCAAAATGATATTTAAATGTCTGCTTCTTTGTGGGGCATTGGAAAACCTCCTTGACCTTTGTCATTGAATCTGTGTTTGAAATTCACTGCTCGACTGAGGGACCTTATAGATAATTGTATACGTGGGGTACAGAGATGAGGTAGTCATTAAACAAATGATGTTAAACACTATTATTGCACACAGAGTAAGTCCATGCAACTTATGTGGCTTGTTAAAACCTCTTAAGGATTAGCCCCTTTTTTCAATTTCCATCTAAAATGACATACCCAAATCTGCCTGTAGCTCAGGCCCTGAAGCAAGGATATGCATATTCTTGGTACTATTTGAAAGGAAACACTTTGAAGTTTATGGAAATGTGAAAGGAATGTAGTAGAATATAACACACTAGATCTGGTAAAAGATAACACAAAGAAAAAAAACGTTATTTTGTATTTTCTTTGTACCATCTTTGAAATGCAAGAGAACAGCCATAATGTATTATTTCAGCACTGTATGTGCAAAGATTTAGACTGATCCAGTGAACCAATGCATTTCTGTTCAAAATGTTGTATCAAGACTGCCCAAATGTGCCTAATTTGTTTATTAATAACTTTTCATGTTCAAAATTGTTCACTCTCCTCAAACAAAATAGCATGGTATTCTTTCACTGTAATAGCTACTGTAAATTGGACAGTGCAGTTAGATTAACAAGAATTTAAGCTTTCTGCCAATATCAGATATGTCTATGTCCTGGGAAATGTTCTTGTTACTTTCAACCTCATGCTAATCGAATTAGCCTACGTTAGCTCAACCGTCCCATGGAAGGGACACCGATCCCGAAGTTAAGCACATTTTTATTCCTCAACTTATTTAGGCTTGCCATAACAAAGGGCTTGAATACTTATTGACTGAAGACATTTCAGCTTTTCATTTTTCATTTGTAAACATAAAAAAATACTTTGACATTGTGGGGCATTGTGTGTAGGCCAGTTACAAAACATCTAAATGTAATAAACTTTAAATTCAGGCTTTAACACAACAAAATGTGGAAAAAGTCAAGGGGTGCAAATACTTCTTCAAGACACTGTGCAGAACATTTTAGGCCTGTAGACTTATAATGATAATGAAGATAATTCTTATGCCAATGGAATCTAGAAGTATTCATGCAGTATGACAGTAGTGGGATGGCCTGAACCCATATGGTTTGGATTTCAGTGCAAACACCTTTCATTAAGGAGTATTCAATGAGTTCACCAGCACAATGAGTCTCCAAATCTAAAATGTCCTTTCCCACCGACTATGTGCTCCACTACTCCTGAGAGTCATGCTATATCTTCTTTGATAAATTCACCCACAGTGGTTAAATAACTACTCCTCTACGTCATCTGGGGTCTGCGCTGAAAATACACGTAACTGCCAAAATAAAGGAAACACTTGACGAAATGAGGGATACAAAGTATATTGAAAGCAGGTGCTTCCACACAGGTGTGGTTTCTGAGTTAAAACAAATAAAACATCCCATCATGCTTAGGGTCCTGTATAAAAATGCCCAGTTGCCCATTGATTTGGCTACCATGGCAGAAGAGATCTCAGTGACTTTGAAAGAGGGGTCTCACAGGAGTATAGGGGGTTTAAATCGTGTGTGTCTCAGTCACCAGATCTCAACCCAATTGAACACTTATGGGAGATTCAGGAGCGGTGCCTGAGACAGCGTTTTCTACCACCATCAACACCAAATGTTGGAATTTATCATGGAATGAATGGTGTCACGTCGCTCTGATAGAGTTCCAGAAATGTATGCGAAAGGCGCATTGAAGCTGTTCTGGCGGCCAACGCCCTTTAAAGACACTTAATGTTGGTGTTTCCTTTATTTCTGGCAGTTACCTCTATATGTACTCCAAGAAATACATTATGAACTAGTACGAAACGGCCATTAGAGTAAATGTCTCCATGTTAAGACATAAGAGGCTGAAGGTTAAAGGGATATATCACCTTACCCTGAAGATGATCCTTTGCTTGCATTTTATTTGAGACACACATTTAAAATATTTACAATTATATTTTAATATTAACAATAATATTAACAATTAACAAATCAGGAGAAAAAAAGAAAAAATGTACCACACACACATCAAGTTACATTTGACATGTACGGAACTTACAATTCAAGAGAACCTGTATGTTCACTTGTTTTTTTTTGGGCCAACAACATTAGTTGAAAAACTATTAAAAAGTGAAAAAGAATATTAATTGAACACAGAAAGACTAGAGAGTAGCATGCAACTCCGACTTTATGCCGGGGCAAAGTTAGAATTAGTCAGAAAGCATCAGGTCAGAAGTGAACAGTATACAGCCAACCATCCATTACTGTGTATCGAGGTCATCCAAGACATAAATGAGGTCACACAGAGGGGCAGATTAATACAGTGTATGCTCCATCAGGGATTGTTAAAGGGCTGTCTCTTTTCTCAGTTAGCTTTACATTCACCTGCTTTAAAGCCTTTCATGTTACTATGCCTAATGCAGACCGTTAAAGGGGCAAGCAGCAGTTGCTACATCCATTTTATTTAAATGAATCATGTAAATGTAAACAAAAACATGGTGAAACCTGTAATTTTGATATAATGTATGGTCAATCCTTGCATCCATAGCTCGGTCTATGAATTTGAGAGTGGTTGCATTTCTCCAGCCCCTTCCCTCAGCTTTTTACCCGAAACGGGGCAGGGAAAACGCTTTGTTATGGATTCTACTGCTGATTGCCACTTTAATAAAGAAGTTGAGTAAAGTCTGGAATGAGAATCCAATATACAGCAGGTAGGTTAGTAATGTAATTTTATAAAGCACTTTGCGTTAACCAAATAAAGCAATGTGGACCTCTGCCTTTTATTGTCACAGTAGGTTGTTTTCAGTTGTTTTAATTGTTTTGGATGTTGCATTACAAAAACAATGAGTACTTTTCTAGTTCTTATTCCAGCTTTAAAGGCAGGTGAGTATAAAACAAACCGGGGAAAAAAAGGAAACCAGGGATGAATCAGGAAAAAAAAAACTGGTAAACACTCAATCACGTCAATGATAGATAAATAAAATGAATACATACTTTACCCTGCATAGACCATGTGAAAGACAGTTTACATAATCATTATCTCATACGATTTTGTAAGCAGAGTAAGAACGCAAAGACAGTGCTACATTTCAAAGTACTTTGGTTTTTCCTGTGAAACTTCTATCAAGGTGTTATGTACTAACATGACATCACTAATATACGTAACGCTAAGTACTTTACATATACTTCACCAATCTGCTAACTACGATACAAATATGGTGTTCATTTCTTCAATTACCACTGCCATAGTCATATAGGTGGGATGTCTGCAAGCCAGTGCATTTGAGTGAATGTCAGGTAAAAAGAGAGCATGAGGAGATCTCTGTGAGGAGGGGGGGGGGAGTAAGAGCGGACACTTTGATGTAGCAGAAGTTTTAGCATCACACTAATATTTAGTTCACCATTCCAGATTCAGTTTCTACAAACTACTTCTACCGTAAATATATATATATATTTTTTTTTAGAAATGACAGACTCAAACAATGCAATAAAATAATTCAAGTTGTGTACTTGAAAAGTGTTTGTCAAGTGCAAAGTTGGCAGTCAAGTGTAAGTTCATAACAAATGTTCACCCCTGCAATGGTAACACAGATCACTTTTGATTGTGAAACCACAATCTTGTAGGTGCATTTGCAAGCTGATCGTGTATGTTGTGCACAGCAAGCAGTGTATACTAGCTACACACAGGTTTGCACGAGAACATATCAGATACATGTGTGTGATATTTCAACTGTGTCATTTCCTCATGCACAACAAATCAATGTTCGCTTAAGGTTGATCATTTGTGGTTTCTAAATGCTGCTGGCGGTGTTTTGTATGGTGAGAGATGGGTACAGTATGTGTTGAGGTAGGCAGCTTGTACCTGTGCCAGCTTCATCATCATGTGGGCAAAGACGTGGAGGAAGCCCACCACTGCATCCCACAGCCTGCTGTGGGTCAAGGACTGCTGGTTGCCTGTACATGGACCCTGAGGGGTGGGGGGCACCAGGTACAGTCACACACATAGTTTTGGAATTGTTAGTTAGATTACTTGTTATTACTGCATTGTCGGAACTAGAAGCACAAGCATTTCGCTACACTCGCATTAACATCTGCTAACCATGTGTATGTGACAAATAAAATTTTATTTGATTTGATTTGATTTGATTTGATTTGACATACCATACCCAGTAACATCCAGTCATCTACATGCTGTACAGATGAATGGGTTTATACTCACCTGGATGTACTCAGTCAGACTGTTGAAGATCTGTTTAGCCACTGTCATGGCCTTGGAGAAGTTCTTCTTGCCTGGCTCATCAATGATATCTTTCCCAGAGTAATACCAGTAGAAATCACTGATTGACTCCTTGAGAGAGTAGAGAGAGAGAAAGAGAAGAGAGAAGAGAGAGGAGAAGCAAAGAGCGAGAGGAGAAGCGGAGAGAGCGAGAGGAGAAGCGGAGAGAGAGAGAGAGAGAGAGAGTGAGTGTGTGAAAAATGTGCAAGGTGAAAGGGATAACAGGACACCTCTTTAACAGGTACAGTGCCTTGCGAAAGTATTCGGCCCCCTTGAACTTTGCGACCTTTTGCCACATTTCAGGCTTCAAACATAAAGATATAACACTGTATTTTTTGTGAAGAATCAACAACAAGTGGGACACAATCATGAAGTGGAACGACATTTATTGGATATTTCAAACTTTTTTAACAAATCAAAAACTGAAAAATTGGGCGTGCAAAATTATTCAGCCCCCTTAAGTTAATACTTTGTAGCGCCACCTTTTGCTGCGATTACAGCTGTAAGTCGCTTGGGGTATGTCTCTATCAGTTTTGCACATCGAGAGACTGAATTTTTTTCCCATTCCTCCTTGCAAAACAGCTCAAGCTCAGTGAGGTTGGATGGAGAGCATTTGTGAACAGCAGTTTTCAGTTCTTTCCACAGATTCTCGATTGGATTCAGGTCTGGACTTTGACTTGGCCATTCTAACACCTGGATATGTTTATTTTTGAACCATTCCATTGTAGATTTTGCTTTATGTTTTGGATCATTGTCTTGTTGGAAGACAAATCTCCGTCCCAGTCTCAGGTCTTTTGCAGACTCCATCAGGTTTTCTTCCAGAATGGTCCTGTATTTGGCTCCATCCATCTTCCCATCAATTTTAACCATCTTCCCTGTCCCTGCTGAAGAAAAGCAGGCCCAAACCATGATGCTGCCACCACCATGTTTGACAGTGGGGATGGTGTGTTCAGGGTGATGAGCTGTGTTGCTTTTATGCCAAACATAACGTTTTGCATTATTGCTAAAAAGTTCAATTTTGGTTTCATCTGACCAGAGCACCTTCTTCCACATGTTTGGTGTGTCTCCCAGGTGGCTTGTGGCAAACTTTAAACAACACTTTTTATGGATATCTTTAAGAAATGCTTTTAACGGACCTCTGAGACTATCACAGTGCAGGTGCATTTATACGGAGACTTGATTACACACAGGTGGATTGTATTTATCATCATTAGTCATTTAGGTCAACATTGGATCATTCAGAGATCCTCACTGAACTTCTGGAGAGAGTTTGCTGCACTGAAAGTAAAGGGGCTGAATAATTTTGCACGCCCAATTTTTCAGTTTTTGATTTGTTAAAAAAGTTTGAAATATCCAATAAATGTCGTTCCACTTCATGATTGTGTCCCACTTGTTGTTGATTCTTCACAAAAAAATACAGTTTTATATCTTTATGTTTGAAGCCTGAAATGTGGCAAAAGGTCGCAAAGTTCAAGGGGGCCGAATACTTTCGCAAGGCACTGTATGTGTTAATAGTCAGAGTCCCAGTACCTGCAGTCGGAGGAGGTAATCCACAGTGCAGATGATGATGTTTATAGTGGTGGTGCTGCCTGTCTGTGTCCGCAAGTAGTTCTGGAAATCTGAGACAAAACACACAGTAAGAGTCCACTCAAAGACATTACAGCGAGTCATGATTCAAGTCCTGATTCAATGATAAATCTGTCGTTCCTTAACTAGAACACCATTGTCATAATTCCTCTCACCGTTATTGTGGCCCTCACAGAGCAGCTGCAACATGCGGAACAGATCACAGGTGAACTCATCATCCGCCATGACTTTCTCACCTGGGAGGGGGAGAGACAAAGGGACAGAGCATCAGACTAGTTCTAGGAATACTGGAAGTCTTTAAAGGGGGGGGGGGGGTTCAGTCAGGCTGCCTCTATTTGTATGCGGTGTAGGCTGGAGGCTAACTAGACAATTTGCGCCATTCATCGGAGTGTTAGCCTGTGCGCGCCATGGTCAGCAGCACACAAGCTTGCAGCAATAAGATGAGTGTGATGATCATTGCACAGCTCTCCATCACGTCTGGGTAATCGCATTTGTAAGAGCTGCAGTGACCTCCTTACAGACCGTCCATCTTCCTGATCCCCGTGGCAACATAGACGAACAACCGTTTTAGTTGGATACCGGGGTTGCTCGCTGTGTGACTACAAAACAGGAAACCTCAAACACTTGCTGGAATCCCGGCCAAGAGGTTGACGTGTAAAAAGCACATTCACAGCAACAAGCAACGATAAGAACTTCTGCACTTTTATACACATAATCAAACACCATTAGCGTCACATACATAAAACACGTACAGAAACAGTTGTCCATAAACACGGAAAAACACAGTATACTATACAGTGGGGCAAAAAAGTATTTAGTCAGCCACCAATTGTGCAAGTTCTCCCACTTAAAAAGATGAGAGAGGCCTGTAATTTTCATCATAGGTACACTTCAACTATGACAGACAAAATGAGAAAGAAAATCCAGAAAATCACATTGTAGGATTTTTAATGAATTTATTTGCAAATTATGGTGGAAAATAAGTATTTGGTCACCTACAAACAAGCAAGATTTCTGGCTCTCACAGACCTGTAACTTCTTCTTTAAGAGGCTATTCTGTCCTCCACTCGTTACCTGTATTAATGGCACCTGTTTGAACTTGTTATCAGTATAAAAGACACCTGTCCACAACCTCAAACAGTCACACTCCAAACTCCACTCTGGTGTCAAAGGACACCAGAAACAACATTGTAGACCTGCACCAGGCTGGGAAGACTGAATCTGCAATAGGTAAGCAGCTTGGTTTGAAGAAATCAACTGTGTGAGCAATTATTAGGAAATGGAAGACATACAAGACCACTGATAATCTCCCTCGATCTGGGGCTCCCCGCAAGATCTCACCCCGTGGGGTCAAAATGATCACAAGAACGGTGATCAAAAATCCCAGAACCACACGGGGGGACCTAGTGAATGACCTGCAGAGAGCTGGGACCAAAAAAGCCTACCATCAGTAACACACTATGCCGCCAGGGACTCAAATCCTGCAGTGCCAGACGTGTCCCCCTGCTTAAGCCAGTACATGTCCAGGCCAGTCTGAAGTTTGCTAGAGAGCATTTGGATGATCCAGAAGAAGATTGGGAGAATGTCATATGGTCAGATGAAACCAAAATATAACTTTTTGGTAAAAACTCAACTCGTCGTGTTTGGAGGACAAAGAATGCTGAGTTTCATCCAAAGAACATAATACCTACTGTGAAGCATGGGGGTGGAAACATCATGCTTTGGGTCTGTATTTCCGCAAAGGGACCAGGACGACTGATCCGTGTAAAGGAAAGAATGAATGGGGCCATGTATCGGGAGATTTTGAGTGAAAACCTCCTTCCATCAGCAAGGGCATTGAAGATGAAACGTGGCTGGGTCTTTCAGCATGACAATGATTCCAAACACCCCGCCCGGGCAACGAAGGAGTGGCTTCGTAAGAAGCATTTCAAGGTCCTGGAGTGGCCTAGCCAGTCTCCAGATCTCAACCCCATAGAAAATCTTTGGAGGGAGTTGAAAGTCCATGTTGCCCAGCAACAGCCCCAAAACATCACTGCTCTAGAGGAAATCTGCATGGAGGAATGGGCCAAAATACCAGCAACAGTGTGTGGAAACCTTGTGAAGACTTACAGAAAACGTTTGACCTCTGTCATTGCCAACAAAGGGTATATAACAAAGTATTGAGATAAACTTTTCTTATTGACCAAATACTTATTTTCCACCAAAATTTGCAAATAAATTCATTAAAAATCCTACAATGTGATTTTCTGGGAAAAAAAATCTAATTTTGTCTGTCATAGTTGAAGTGTACCTATGATGAAAATTACAGGCCTCTCATCTTTTTAAGTTGGAGAACTTGCACAATTGGTGGCTGACTAAATACTTTTTTGCCCCACTGTTTGCACAGTATCCACAGATAAAAGTACATGGTCACATCAACATGGATAGGTACAATGGACATCACGGTATACAGACATACAACGCAATGGAGAAGTTCACTCCCCTTCCTTAGTCAGTGCATGCAGAAACACAGAGTCATGCAGCACAGACCTGCTATACTCCTCTAACTTCCCTGAGTGTAGGTTAGGGCCAGAGTTTGGTGTTCTGTCCGAGCAAGGTAAATTCGAGGGTTGATGCCATTGCGGGGGGAGGAGGATTACAGCGTAAGTCATGTGAGCAGACACAAAGGGCTTATCGGGGAATCATGGCCAGGGACCAGGGTTAGCGAGTTAACACTAAGGGTGAATTTGAGAGATCAATGGATTGAGATATTGCGCTGATTCCGTGCTCATGAATTCTTATAAGTCGCAATAGTGGCGAGCTTCGGAGTTTCAGTAGATCTGCGGTTAGACACTCAAGGGGAAAGAATGCTTTTCAGTCACTGTCTGTTGCTAGTGCAATGACCTCTTTGAGAGTTTAATAAGTTTGCCATGTATACATAGACATGTATTTACCTGAAGAAAACAACGGCATTGGCATTACTTGACATGACTGAGAAGTTATTTCATAAACTCTTTGAGTGTGAAATTGAATAGGGGTGGGGGCGCCACAACACGAGATCATTCAAAAGAGCTGAAGGAGATGAAGAGACAGGGAAGGTGACAGGGAGAGAAAGAGAAAAAGGTAGAAAAACAGAGGTATCATTTACCCCGTTCGGACTTCATGTCTGAGGACCAGCAAAGGATGGAATGGGAGAGGGGAGGGAGGGACGCAATGATGGCAAGGTAGGGAAAGAGAGGGGTAGTGAGTTGACAGACAACAGTAGAATACTTAGGAGTTGGGAGGGGAGGTTAACAACAGTCTATAGTCAACAATTCTAATTTAGAATTAGTTTACAAGTACATTAGACTTACAAAAATATTCTACAAATAAACATTGAGTGTAAAGAACACAAAATATTAGCAGGTCAAAATACACTACTAGACAAGACACTCTGTAAATTCAAATCAACATCTGACAAAAATTACACAGTTAGATCACAACATCGAATCATTATTGGACAGCAGAGTTGATGGATGTTACTACTCGTTAACACTCGTAAGATGAGGAATGAAGTGGAGGAACTATCACTCAGTGACCATAGGCCCTGATACTGAACAAGTGTGTGTGATTGCCTGGACAGGACATGGATGCAAAGGTGGTGCAAGGTAAGGCAAAGGTGGAGAACCAGCGTCCTGTACGGTCAGAGCTTTAAACACTTACTTGTTCCCTCCTCCGACACCATACCCAGCCCCTCTGCCTTGTTCTGTCTCTCAAAGGCATTCAGGTCCAGGACACTGCCATGAAAAACCAACACTTTTCTAAGCATACATAGTCACCTTTAATCAAACTTTGTAAGCTGTTGACTCCGTTTTCCAGTATGTATGTAAGTTCTATTCTATACTTGAGTAATTCAGGGGTGAAGACAAAAACCTGCACGTCTGCATTAGAGCCTGGACACTCAAAAAGAAGCCGACGTCCTTCTTATCCTTCAGGTATTCAAGCATTTTCTGCAAACAGATAGTGAGACGAGTCAATAACGATTATAACCTCAGGTCAGATGGCCAGAGCCCACTGGGGTGACACTAACCTGTTGAACCTCAACGTTACCACCGTTTAGGATGGAGATGCCCAGTTTAAGAGTGGAGGACACCATGCAGCCAGTCTCACCTAGATGGAGCAAAAAGTACTCTTTACCATTCTAGATGACGGGTATAAATAGTCTTCGTAATGTGTCGACCATGACAGGCATCCTTCAAATACGCGCACCATGACTGAGAGACGTTGACTTGTAGGGCTAGCCTGTAGGGAGCGTGCATGATGTACTGTACAGGCCGGGGAAGTACCTTTGCAAGCGCTGATCATCTGCAGCACCATCTCAGCCGCCCCACGGTTGTGGAGACGGGACTGCTGGTATAGGAGCCTCTGTTTCTCCATCTCTTTTTCCTGCGATAAGAGACACAGATGCTGTGACTGTGTCCTGGTGGTCACGCATCCCACCCCGCAGTCACTCTGCATTCACACAGCTAGTTCCTAGCTGGCTAGACGTTCTCCCTAACCTCCACGGACTTACAGCCGTAAATGTTTTAATAGTGCAGGCCTATAGTTGTACATGCTACATGTCACAGGCGGCTGGTGGCACCTTCATTGGGGAGGACGGGCTCAACGGAATGGCTGGAATGGAATAAATGGAACGGTATCAAACACATAGTTTCCATGTCATTATTATGAGCCGTCCTCCCCTCACCAGCATCCTGTGCTACATACTGTGTCTGTCTACAGTTGATATGGTTTCTCATTCTCAGTCTCTGTCTCTATTTCTTTGTCATTTTCCTCTCATTGTGTGGAAAAAAAACGAATTCAAACCTGCATGCTTGGTGTGCTTTTTGACTCGTTTTTCCACTTTTCATTTGCTTTATATCACCTGTCTGTCTCATTCTCTCTCCCCGGTTAATTAGTCATGGAGTCGTTACACTAGTTCTTCACGTTTGCCGACTTGAGCAAACGTTCGACTACAGCAAACAGCCCCGATGGCCTTGCATAATGCAGTGGTAGCAAATGCAAAGGGACCATACAGGATATATTGAATAACCACAGCTTCTCCCCTGGTGTCTTATAATCACATTTTGAACTTCACACAGCCCTCAGAGTGGAGCTGTTCTGCTCAAAGGAATATGATGACGTTTCTATTTTAAAAAACCCAAAACATCTCTTTGTCACAGAACCACATTTACTGTAATGCAGTTCAGCATATATAAAAAGGTATAAAAACGAACCAGATGTAATACTGTAACCAACATTTTCTTTAAAACAAGATTGAATTCAAACAAAATACAGACATGTTTTATCAGTATCCCCACCCACAGCCCCCCACCCTCCTAACCCACCCACACCCACCCAAAGCACCACCCACCGCCCGCGTATGCCTGACCATGGTCTACCCAGTAAGTGTGGTGAAGGTGCACTTGGCATTACTTAGAGGTTTTCCAATCCATGGAAACAATAGTTTTTGGGGGGATAAGCCCTGCCTGAGGTATAGTATACAGTCTGTCTACCAGTGAAAGTGCTGTAACTATGTGTACACATACTGTTACTGTATGTGTCTGCCTATGTGTCTAGGAGAGTAGACTGGCTTTCACTGTAGTCTATTGGTCAATACGCTAAGTAAGTATGGAAAGGAACAACATTGATTAGTAACATTCCGTCAATAGAAATGAACGTGTTATGCCAGAGTAAGTGGGAGAGCGGAAAGAGAACATGGAACTGCCACGGACAGAAGTCAGTCAAAGGTTCATTAGTTGGTTACGGTGTGAGAAACAGACAGGGTCAGTTCTGTTAGAGATTCCCATCCGAGAAACAGACAGGATCTGTTCGGTTAGAGATTCCCATCTGAGAAACAGACAGGATCAGTTCTGTTAGAGACTCCCATCTGAGAAACAGACAGGATCTGTTCTGTTAGAGATTCCCATCTGAATCTACATGAAAGACCATACAGTACACAAGGGGTATGAGCTGACAGTGATAGGCTAGACTTGGGACAATGTGTAGTAGCATACATGTACCTAACAACATGGCTAATGACCTCCTCCACTCTAAAAGGTAACTATTTACAGAATTCCTATTCATCCAAACATACCACTTACTATATATAAATATTAAAATATACCGATATACACTACCAATATACACAATTTATTAGGTACACCCATCTACTACCAGGTCGGACCCCCCTTTGCCTCCAGAACCAACCGAATTCTTCGGGAATTGACACGTTTCTCAATAGGTATCAAGGGACCTAACGTGCGACAGGAAAACATTCCCCACACAATTAACACCAGGCAGGATTGGGCCATATAATTTACGATATAAAGGTAATGTCGCATACGTCAAACCCTGACTCTGCTTGGTCCGACAAATCCCAGTTCCTGTTGCGTCATGCCGATGGCAATCTTTTTCCACTCCTCAATTGGCCTGTGTTGGTGATCACGTGCCCACTGGAGCCTCTTCTTCTTGTTTTAAGCTGATAGGACTGGAACCAGGTGTGGTCGTCTGTTGCAATAGCCCATCCGTGACAAGGATTGACAAGTTGTGCGTTCCGAGATGCCGTTCTACAAACCACTTGTTGCACTGCGCCTATATTTGCCTGTTTGTGGCCTGCATGTAAGCTTGCACAATTATTGTCATTCTCGTACGACCTCTCATCAACAAGCTGTTTTCCCCCCACAGGACTGGCAATGACTGGATGTTTTTTGTTTTTCTTACCATTCTCTGGAAAACTCTAGAAAATGCCGTGCGTGAAAAGCCCAGGAGGCCGGTCGTTTCTGAGATACTGGAACCGGCGCGCCTGGCACCGACGATCATACCACGCTCAAAGTCACTTCGGTCACTCGTTTTGCCCCTTCTAACGTTCAATCGAACACTAACTGAATGCCGTGATGCCTGTCTGCCTGCTTAATATAGCAAGCCACGTTACTCACTGTCTGTAGGAGCGAATCGTTTTCGTGAAACGGGGTGGTGTACCTAACAAACTGGCCACTGAGTGTATATACTGCCGAAAAAAAATGGAGGAGGCATTATATCTTGACAACATTAATTTGACCCATGTAAACACATTCTGCCTGCCAAAATGAAGGAATATACATCAGTGGAACTTTGTGCTTAGCAGGTAGGTCGATGCTTTAGGAGGGTCCACATGATTTTTGTATGGTCTACAGTAGGGTTGCTGAACTGGCGGCCGTAGTTGGCCCGCAGGTGGTTTCTGAGCAAACATTATTTTTTTATAATATATATATATATTTTTTGGGATGGACATAAAATAGTGTAAAAACACCAGGAAATCAGCTCCAAGTGATTTTCATTTTGGAAATCTGTTCCCAAATGTAAGCAAAGTTTGAAATGATTGCTTTAGTCCACTATTATATCTGTTGGGGCATCTTTCAATCAATTTGCAGCCTACAAATTATTTGTAATTATGTTCCAACCCCCCCAACCATCCACTCAATCATTTTTTCCCCTGCGGCAGAATCTAGTTGATGATGCCTGGTCTACAGAATGTGTTTTTTTTTCCGGATCACTTTGTCATGCAACATCTCCAGAATGTTAACCACGATGTTAACCACAATGGCAAGGTACAATCCAGAAACATTTGGGTTGACGCAAAACACACATAAGGAGAAAGAGGGACAGAACATTTTTGATGAAGCAACACACATACAGTAGAAAGAGAGATGAAACAGACAGGAGAGACAGAAGAAAGACATATGCATGGGGGCTGATGTGCAGTGAATGATGTGGTCACTCGATGCGTCGAGAGCTACCGCTCCAGTGTCTCCCCGGTCCCCTGTCCCTGGTCGCCCCATACCAGTTCTGTCTGTCGCACCTCAAAGGACATCTCATCCTCAGCCCCTTCCTCCACCTCCTCTCCCCCTTCGTCCTCCTCACCAATGTGGCAGCTCTACAACACAAAGAAAATAAAAAATAAATGAAAAAACATTACTTACTGTAAACAAAACAACAACACATTAACATACAAATAACCATAACACGCTAAAATGTCATTCAAACAGAAAGATAACTCACCTTTGCCATAATATCCGCGTATGCCATATATAGGTAATCTGTATCAAGTTTACTGTAACAAACAGAAGGACCAGAGGTTTAGGCAACATATCAAAGGTGGAGATTTGTTGAATTCAATCCAAAAACTGCTCAACTAAAATACTTGAGGGAGAAAAGGAGTCCCACCTCTTTTCTGTGAGAGCAGTACGGCTGAAATGCAAAATGAGCTGGTGAAGGGGGTCTGGCTTGGTCTCCGTCTCTTCCTCCTCCTCTCCTTCCTGCTCCATGGCTTTCTGTGTTAGAGAAAGAAATGTGGGAGTAAAACTATAGGAGGAAACTCTCAGATCCTGAAATCCTCAAAAGGTGAGTCAAGCATGCGGCGGCAGAGCTTACAGACAAGTCGTCTATCATTCTGTCCTCAAAGGAGTAGCCCTCAGTATGGATCCAGTTGCGTTTGTACCCTTCCAAGAACATATTGGAAGCTCTATGCCTGTGAGTCAGACAGAAAAAAATGTTAGTATCTGTATTTTACTTGTGGCTGGGTGTTATTAAATATACAGTGGCACCAAAAGTTTAAAAAGTGTTGATAATGGACAGAATGCGGTCGGGCCATCACATAATTGGCATATATATTACTCCTACAGAATTTCCACGTGGGCAAGGATATTGGAAATTTTACCAAAGCCCATTGGATGATAACTTGTTTTTAACTAGGAAAGAAAAATGTATAACCAACTTTTTCCGACATAACATAGGTACAGCAGATCCCCTTATTGTATGGGACACTTTTAGCATTTACATTTGGAGGCCATGCAATTCCGTGCCCATCTCTAAAGCAAAAGCAATTTAGGTCGAAAGAGTCCATAGGAAAATGGAAGGACTAACAGTACAGATAAACAGCAGTAAAAGCAAAGGTACCATAGAGGCTCAGAATAAATTAGAGGTAAAACAAAAAGAAATGGAGGAACTTATTCAAGAAAGATCAAGTGACTGACTACACACTACAGTTCAAAAGTTTGGGGTCACTTAGAAATGTCCTTGTTTTTGAAAGAAAAGCTCATCTTTTGTCCATTAAAATAACATCAAATTGATCAGAAATACAGTGTAGACATGGTAAATGACTATTGTAGGTAGAAACATCTCATTTGTAATGGAATATCTACATAAGCGTACAGAGGCCCATTATCAGCAACCATCACTTCTGTGTTCCAATGTCATGTTGTGTTAGCTAATCCAAGTTTATCATTTTAAAAAGGCTAATTGATCATTAGAAAACCATTTTGCAATTATGTTAGCACAGCTAAAAACTGTTGTGCTAATTAAAGAAGCAATACAACTGGCCTTCTTTAGACTAGTTGAGGATCTGGAGCATCAGCATTTGTGGGTTCGATTACAGGCTCAAAATGGCCATAAACAAAGTACTTTCTTCTGAAACTCGTCAGTCTATTCTTGTTCTGAGAAATGAAGGCTATTCCATGTGAGAAATTACCAAGAAACTGAAGATATTGTACAATGCTGTGTACTACTCCCTTCACAGAACAGAGCAAACTGGATCTAACCAGAATAGAAAGAGTAATGGGAGGCCCCGGTGCACAACTGATCAAGAAGACATGCACATTTGAGTATCTAGTTTGAGAAACAGACTCCTCACAAGTCCCCAATTGGCAGGTTCATTAAATAGTATCCAAAAAACACTAGTCTCAACGTCAACAGTCAACTCCAGGATGCTGGCCTTCTAGGCAGAGGTATACCAAACCTTTTTTGATATACTCAGAGGACTGTTATAGTATCGGACGGTCTGCTTTCATTATTACTGAAACAGGATCCAAGTGGTACATATAAAGATATAGTCCGTTAAAAAAATTGGAGGCCTCTTACACTACAGTGTTGTGATGCAAAAATGATAGTAAAATGCTTAGCGCATAGAATTAAAAAGGTGTTGTTGGATATTATTAATCCTAATCAGACAGGTTTTTTACATGGACGATACATTGGAGATAATATAAGACACGCACTGGAAACAATAGAACACTATGAAACATCTGGGAAACAAGGCCTGGTATTCATAGCTGACTTTGAAAAGGCTTTTGATAAATGCCTGGAATATTTCAATTTTGGAGAATCTCTTATAAAATGGGGGGTTAAAGTTATGTATAGTAACCCAGGTGTAAAATAGTAAAATAATGTCTACTTCTCAGAAAGTTTTAAACTGTCAAGAGGAGTAAAACAAGGTAGTCCACTATCGGCATATCTATTTATTATTGCCATCGAAATTTTAGCTGTTAAAATTAGATCCAACAATAATATTAAGGGGTTAGAAATCTATTGTAAGCTGATGATTCATGTTCTCTTTAAATCCACAATTTGGATACCTCCACAGCCTCATAGAGGATCTAGGTACTTTTTCTAACCTCTCTGGATTAAAACCAAATTATGCTAAATGTGACGTATTGGATCACTAAAAAAGACAACTTTTACATTACCGTGTAGTTTACCAATAAAATGGTCTGACGGGGATGTGGACATTCTCGGTATACATATCCCGAAAGAAAGAAATGATCTTATGCCATTAAATGTTAATCAAAAGTTAGCAAAAATAGATAAGATCTTGCTACAATGGAAAGGAAAATACCTGTCTATTTGTGGGGGGAAAAAATCTCAATAACTCCGTAGTCATATCACAGTTCACCCATTTGCTTATGGTCTTGTTTACACCTAGCGATCCTTTTTGTACTTACACGAGCAAAAAAATATCACATTTGATTTGGAATGGCAAGCCAGACAAAATTAAAAGGGCCTATTTATATAATGAATATGAATTCAGAGGGCAGAAATTAAATAGTAAAGCATTAAAGGCATCAATCATAAAAAAGTTATAATTCAATCCAAACGGGTTCTCTAGCAAATTAGTAAGAATGTCTCCCCCATGTTCAAGAATGGCCTTTTTCCCTTTCTTCAGATTACAACCTCTCACTTTCGTTTATTTGAAAACGATACAAAATATTGTTATTTTTAAAACAAGCCATAGAAAGTTGGTTGCAATTTCAGTTTAATCAACCAGAAAAGACTGCACAAATAATACAACAAATATTGTGGTTACTCAAATATAACAGAACCATTCTTTTTTTATAAAAAAGTATAAACTTTGTAAATTATATCATAAATAGAACTGGTGGAGTTTTGTCACACATGCAGCTAACAAAAATATATGGAAATGTTTGCTTTACCCAAAATTACAACCAACTAATTGCAGCATTATCGCAAAAATGGAAGAGGAAAGTGGAAAAAGTAAGGAACTGGTCTGTCGGCCCTGCAATAAAGACCAAAATGTGTTAAGGAAAATTGTGAAAAAATTAAAATATGTACCAGTTTCATTTAAGGACCAAAAAATAAAACAGCTGTACCCTATAGATTGCAAAATAGTTGGGAAGAGATTTCGATGTATCGATTCCATGGAACGTGGTTTATGAAATGATATGGAAAACGACACCGGATTCAAAACTTTTTCAATTTAAATTATTATACAAAAATCTTGCAACCAATAGAATGTTGAATAGAATATGTCCACATATATGGGGGATACAAGCTTCCCAGCTCTGCAGATTTTGCTGCGAAGAAACAGAGTCATTAGGTCATTTATTTTGGGACTGTCCATATGTAGCTAGTTTTGGGTCACAGGTCCAGGAATGGCTGAAGAATTGCAACATTTACCTGGAGCTAAATCTGCAGATAGCACTACTGGGTGATTTGAAAAGTCATCGTCAATCAATCAATAATACTTTCAGCAAAACATTTTCTTTAACTTACAATCTATAGAAACTATGAAAATAGAAAGGTTCACAACTTTTGTGAAGCATCACAGCGCAGTTGAAAAATATACGAAAAATAGAAATCCAATATGGATGGTGTTAAGAGATAGATGAGAGGAGTTGAACGGAGCTGAAGGGTGCGGACTAAAACAAACTAAATATAACTATTGTAAAATAGATTGTGTACGTAAAATGAATATATGTATAAGCTAGAAGTAGAAGCCTAAGTGTTGTTGTTCATTAGTTTACTCCAATTAGGGGAGGGGGATGGTAGTGGAAAATATATTTTAAAAAGATGCGTGTGTATACACACACATACACACACATATATATATATAGTTGAAGTCGGAAGTTTACATACACCTTAGCCAAATACATTTAAACTCAGTTTTTCACAATCCCTGACATTTAATCCTAGTAAAAATTCCCTGTCTTAGGTCAGTTAGGATCACCACTTTATTTTAAGAATGTGAAATGTCAGAATAATAGTAGAGAGAATGATTGATTTCAGCTTTTATTCTTTCATCACATTCTCAGTGGGTCAGAAGTTGACATAAACTCAATTAGTATTTGGTAGCATTGCCTTTAAATTGTTGAACTTGGGTCAAATGTGTTGGGTAGCCTTCCACAAGCTTCCCACAATAACTTGGGTGAATTTTGGCCCATTCCTCCTGACAGAGCTGATGTAACTGAGTCAGGTTTGTAGGCCTCCTTGCTCGCACATACTTTTTCAGTTCTGCCCACAAATTTTCTATAGGATTGAGGTCAGGGATTTGTGATGGCCACTCCAATACCTTGACTTTGTTGTCCTTAATTTTACCACAAGTTTGGAAGTATGCTTGGGGTCATTATCCAGTTGGAAGACCCATTTGTGACCCATTTGTAACTGATGCCTTGAGATGTTGCTTCAATATATCCACATAATTTTCCTTCCTCGTGACGTCATCTATTTTGTGAAGTGCACCAGTCCCTCCTGCAGCAAAGCACCCCCACAACATGATGCTGCCACCCCCGTGCTTCACGGTTGGGATGGTGTTCTTTGGCTTGCAAGCCTCCCCCTTTTCTTCCAAACATAACGATAGTCATTATGGCCAAACAGTTCTATTTTTGTTTCATCAGACGGGAGGACATTTCTCCAAAAATAATGATCTTTGTCCCCATGTGAAGTTGCAAACCGTAGTCTGGCTTTTTTATGGCGGTTTTGGAGCAGTGGCTTCTTCCTTGCTGAGCGGCCTTTCAGGTTATGTCGATATAGGACTCGTTTTACTGTGGATATAGATACTTTTGTACCTGTTTCCTCCAGCATCTTCACAAGGTCCTTTGCTGTTGTTCTGGGATTGATTTGCACTTTTCGCACCAAAGTACGTTCATCTCTAGGAGACAGAATGCGTCTTCTTCCTGAGCGGTATGGCGGCTGCGTGGTCCCATGGTGTTTATACTTGCGTACTATTGTTTGTACAGATGAAGGAGGTACCTTCAGGAGTTTGGAAATTGCTCGCAAGGATGAAACAGACTTTTTTTTGGCTGATTTCTTTTGATTTTCCAATTATGTCTAGCAAAGAGGCACTGAGTTTGAAGATAAGTCTTGAAATACATCCACAGGTAAACCTCCAATTGACTCAAATTATGTAAATTTGCCTATCAGAAGCTTCTAAAGCCATGACATAATTTTCTGGAATTTTCAAAGCTGTTTAAAGGCACAGTCAACTTAGTGTACTTGAAATTGTGATACAGTGAATTATAAGTGAAATAATCTGTCTGTAAACAATTGTTGGAAAAATGACTTGTGTCATGCACAAAGTAGATGTCCTAACCGACTTGCCAAAAATATAGTTTATTAACAAGAAATTTGCGGAGTGGTTGAAAAACAAGTTTTAATGACTCCAACAAATGTATGTAAACTTCCGAATTCAACTGTGTATAAAGTTTACATACATATAGGTTGGAGTCGTTAAAACTGCCAAGTTCTCATTTATAACTGCGACCTGGCCAAGATGAAGTAAGTGCGGCACAAACAACAACACAGAGTTACACATGGAATAAACAAACATACAGTCAATAACACAATATGAAAAAAAGTATATATATACAGTGTGTGCAAATGAAGTAAGATAAGGGAGGTAAGGCAATAAATAGGCCATAGTGGCAAAATAATTACAATTCAGCAATTAAACACTGGAGTGATAGATGTGCAGAAGATGAATGTGCAAGTAGAGATACTTGGGTGCAAAGGAGAAAAAAAACAGTATGGGGATGAGGTAGTTGGATGGGATATTTATAGATGGGCTGTGTACAGGTGCAGTGATCTGTGAGCTGCTCTGACAGCTGGTGCTTAAAGTTAGTGAGGGAGATATGAGTCTCCAGCTTCAACTGTAAATACACACACACACACACACACACACACACACACACACACACACACACACACACACACACACACACACACACACACACACACACACACACACACACACACACACACACACACACACACACACACACACACACACACACACACACACACACACACACACTATTTTCTACATTGTAGAACAATAGTGAAGACATCAAAACTATGAAATAACACATAGAATCATGTAGTAACCAAAAAAGTGTTAAAACAAATCAAAATATATTTTAGATTTTAGATTCTTCAAAGTAGACACCCTTTGCCTTTGTTGACAGCATTGCACACACTTGGCATTCTCTCAACATATAGGCTCTTAATGTTCATATGTGTTCTTAATACGTTCTTAATGTTTTGTACATTGTGTATATGTGTGTATATGTGTTTGAATACAAGGCTGTAGTAGTCTCTCTGACCTGGGTAGGTTGTAGAGTGGCGTCATCCTAAAGCAAGCTACCACAGCCTTGCGTCTCTGCTTGGACAGCAGTTTGTGCCACACCATCTTCTTGGATTTGAAGGGGTGCTCCGTCTAAGTGAGAGAAGAAAGAACTGAGAGAAACGGCACCACTGACATCATGCCATGTGTGTCAAGTAGGATTATAGGGACGCTGTAGGATTATATTGATGCTGTAGGATTATATTGACGGTGTAGGATTATATTGATGCTGTAGGATTATATTGACGCTGTGGGATTATATTGACGCTGTGGGAATATATTGACGCTGTGGGATTATATTGACGCTGTGGGATTATATTGACGCTGTGGGATTATATTGACGCTGTGGGATTATATTGACGCTGTGGGATTATATTGACGCTGTGGGATTATATTGACGCTGTAGGATTATATTGACGCTGTAGGATTATATTGACGCTGTGGGATTATATTGACGCTGTGGGATTATATTGACGCTGTAGGATTATATTGACGCTGTAGGTTTGAACATGGGTGTATTACTCTACTCACCACCTCAATGTGATAGAGCACAGCTGACACCTCCTGCACCCTCTTCACCACCTTCTCTGGAGCGTCAGCATCCTCAGCCTTCCCTGCCATCTCCTTATACAGGGACATCTGCCAGCGCATGGACGGGTTCTCTACCTGGACACAACACACACACACACTGCAGCTGGGGGAACACACACTGCAGCTGGGGGGAACAACATGTATCACTTTCCTGTACCTACCCACTCCATCTTACCTTGCCTTGAAGATGCAGGTTGTTTTGCAAGAACTCCCTTACTTCCTCATCAGTGTCCCTCTGGAAGAAAATGTTTTGATATTTATTTTGGGAACAATTTCTTTGTCTAGATATACAGCCCTATGGTCCGTCACATAAGACTAGTCTACATGGTTACTATGGCAGAGTTATTCAAGACAGCCGAGGGAGGGCACACTACCAACGAGTATCGGATCTTGGCCAGGTTGATAAGCTCATGATCAGCAGGGGAGCACATGTTGAGGCCGATGGGGAGCATCTTTTTCAGGGCAGCCACAATAAGTGACGTCTGCACCGAGTAACGGTCTCCCCGTCTCTTCTTCTTGGTACGCTCCACGTCTGAGCCACCAGCCTGGAGAACATAAGGAGGGACCAAGGCGTTACGCATGTCTTCCTCATACATACGGTTGGCGCCACAACCACTATGCGGGGGCACTGTACCACGTATCAAGTAACACTGCTTAGCATTGAACCCATGACAGCACTGATTCAATGTCACAACACGCATTATTCCCAACTTGCTACTTGTATTCCAGTGGACATGTGACCATTTCTTCTCATTTGAATGACCTGTTGAGTTAGACAGTGTCCCCCTACCTGTTCACCCGGACAGTAGCTATCACAATACCAATAATTAACACCCTGTAATATCAAGAGCCATGGACTCCTCTCTGAACCCTTCAGTCTAGGTCACTTCCTTTACATTATCATATCCTTCAGTGTTTGCGGCATGTGGACAAGCAATGTACTGAATGAGCAACCTACGGATACCCGGAATGAGGGCTACATCTCAGCACCATAATGATCTGAATCTCTGAACTCCTGGCTGGTAAGGGGAGGGGAATGTGAGAATGTAATAGTGTATTGAGAAGGACTGGGGGGGTTGGGGCTGGGGGGGGAAGGTGATGGGGTTGGGGGACGACAACTGAAAGGAATCATTCTAATCTGTAGGACAGGAAATCAGTCAAACTGCACATATAAAAACATGCTTACAACACACACATTACGTCCACATGAAAAACCATCCAGCATTCGATGGAAACACTGGTGAAAAACAACCTTCTACGGTATGTTTCTCAGGTGAGTTTGGCACCAGCAGAACTAGGTGAAGAATGAATATGTTATACGGTGTCGGAGAGTAACAGACGCTCCTGTTGAAAACACACAAAACAATTTGCTGTTAGTAGCATCATGTTGATGGGAACTAGAATCAGACTGAAGGTGTTAGCTACCAACTAGCAAATCACACAAGCAAACCAAATGTCCATGGGATACGTTCCGTCGCCCCTGTGCTCTACTCCCGCACTCCTGTGCTGTTTCTGTGAGGGAACATTGTCTGTTGTCTGCCCTTTATGACGTCCCCAGCAAGCTTGTATGTGTGTGTCATACAGCAGGCTGAGGATGGCCAAAGGAGTGAAGATAACAGAGGAGCCCATAGTAATGGCCGCCCCACAGAACAGGAGAGGATGCAAAGCCCATAGAGATCCTATTAAATTAGTATTCTAACTGCTACTTCTATGGCAAAGTTCATACGAACAGAGAACGTGTCGTAGATAAATGCACTGAAGGACTAAGGGACTCTGCAGTGGTGAAAAGTGAGAACAATGTGTTACAGTTAACTGCTCTATGTAGATGCAGCTCAGAGTATGCCCTACATGCCGAAAAAAGTGCATCTAGCTTTTCCCCGTTACGTTTCCCTGGGAGTGTGTGTGTGAGTGGTAGGAGTGTTTCAAAGCCACTGATAAGTCCAGGCAGATTCAACCGCTTCTCCAAACCAGTCCTTCAATGCAAGGAGTGTGTTACGAATAAGGCTCGTTTAGAGGAAGGTGGGTGCGATGGTTTTAGGGGAGATTTTAGAAGACAGGTTTGATTAAAATAGAATGAGGTGAGGTAAAGTCACATCAGGCATATTCTACATAGGGTAGTATAGAGCTTGTCCCAGAGACCTGCTTCAGTCCTGTTAAATATAGTGTCAGGTCAGGGTTAAAGTGGGACAGGTGGGTGGGTGGAGACTGACTGGGGGATATGAAGAAGCTAAGCCATGGTCTGACACAGTTAAAGGGAGTGAGTGCTGAGCGCAGAGAGGGGGGCTAACATCCCCTTGCGGAGTGAGCTTGATCACAAACGCTATAGACCAACCAACCTTCAACAGAAAAGTAAAGACATGACAGGATGACTCCAACCCAACTACAATCAACTAAGTGCAAACTCATTGGCAGGATGATGGCACTCTGCTCCCACTGCTGCTTTGGGCAGGCCTAGTGCGGAGCCTAGTGCCATGAGCCCGACTCTAAGGCAGAGTACTTTCATCAAGCTCCTCCAGACTCCCCCCGTCACACACTGGCAGGACTGAGGGTGGCCCACGATGGCCCGGCCCTTCGTCCAATAATGTTGTATCAGTATGCTGCTTTTCTCTGGCCTTTTCTACTGTGCCTGTCACACACTCGGTCACACAAGTGTGTTTATGAATGTAATTCTATGCAGATGACCAGTAAACGTTTTATGAGAGATTAAGAGCTGGACGTTTAGCTGAGTGTATGTCACCGTCTAGATATGTGAACACAAGCCTGTCCCCAGTGTTGTCGACAGTGTAACTGGATCTAAAGCATATCAGTGACGCATGTAAGTCAATTCAGACCAACTGTTTTCTATTTCTGTGTGTCATCGTGCAGATATAAACATGTGAAATGCTGGACCCAGTTTTGTCCCATTGGTGTTGCGGTAGAGTGCGAAACACGTAGCTAGTTACCAAGTGGACATGCACACCTGTCTCTATATACAAAGTATTTGGCCGCTAGCTGTGTGTGGGTGTTGTATTGGAACACGCTAGAAGTGTGGTTGTGGTGTCCCGGTGTGCCAGTGTGTCGGAGGGGTTGATGAAAAGCCCCTCAAAAGTGAGGTGCCATGCGGTCAGCACAGCGGTCGTGCAGAAACAAAAGTCTAACCTCTGAGTCGCTGCCCTGGAAACCCAGCATCAACACAGAAAAAGAGGACAAGGGTCAAAGAGAGAACACTTAACACACCTGCTATCGCTACAATACTCGACCTCTCTACTGGCATATACACGGACTAATCTTATAGATTAGGATCGTATGCTTCTCTTAGTCCTCAAACGGAGAGAGAGAGAGAGAGAGAGGCCAAGGCCGGCATGAAAAACATGGCTGAAAAGTTGCCAAAATGATCTAGCAAAAAAAATTAACATTTTTTTAAAGGTTTCTAATATACAATACCTGCTGAAGATGTCGTAGGGAAAAGACTTGAAAGAAGAGCCTTTTCTGTAGGGTTATTGTCAGTGATGATACAGCATTGTGCTATGCAGATATTAAGTACACAGTTTTGAAAAATATACACCCGATTTGTATAGGTATTTTAAACACAACACGGTTTGCTCCAATAGGCTAGGAGAAGATCAAAAAATGAATTGACAATTAAGTACGTCAGACATCTTTTTTTGTTTGTTGTTGCTGTTGAAACATTTGAAAGCAAATGATGCAGGACGTGAAATGAAACGCCGGCTCCATGACCTCATTTATGACCGCCGTTTCAGAAATCCATAGTCTCCCCCAAATCCGCTGGCATCAGTCTAACGTGTCACAACATTTCAACGCTGAAGGTAACTGAACGGCTCTTTAACCCCAGATGGTCTCACCTTGCTCATCTTGCTCTTGCTGTCAGCAGTGAGGAAAGACATGTTATTAATCTCATTCATCACCACAAAGTTCTGCTCCTCTCGCTTGAAGTTCTACAGAGACACAAGAAAGAGAAAGAAAAGGAATAACAATAACAATAATAGTAGATTGGGTTTATATAGCACCAACTGAGGTACTCAAAGAGCTTTACACAGTAAGGGGGAAACTCACCTCATCCACCACCAATGTGTGGCACTCACCTGGGTGACGCATGGCAACCATTTTGTGCCAGAACGCTCACCACACATCAGCTAGCATGGTGGAGCGGTAAGGAGTGATATATGCCAATTAGGAATGATTAGGTGGCCATGATGGAAATGGGGCCAGGTCGGGAATTTAGCCAGGACCCCGGGGTAAACGCCCCTACTGATACGAAAAGTGCCATGGGAGTTTTGAATGACCGCAGAGAGTCAGGACACCCGTTTAACGTCCCATCCGAAAGATGGCACCCTACACAGGGCAATGTCCCCTTCACCTCCCTGGGGCATTGGGATTCGATCATTTTAAGACCAGAGAGAAGTGTGCCCCATACTGGCCTTCCAACACCACTTCCAGCAGCATCTGGTCCCCCATCGAGGAACCGATCAGGACCAACCCTGCTTGGCTTCAGAGGCAAACTGGCAGTGGGATGCAGGGTGGTATGCTGCTGGTGATATGACAGAGAAAGTGGTCACCTTTCAACCATTTACTCACATGAGATTTGGACCAGAAGATGAAGACCTCTCCAACCATTCTGAAGAGCTCCTCTGCATCTGGGTCAGGGCATGTCAACCACCTCGCCCTGCAAATGGAGGACATCTCTTTAAGGTTTTAGTGACCAAGAGACCGCCAACACCACAACACACGTTGGCAAAGACAACTGGCAGGGGGAATGGTGTCACGACTTCTGCCGAAGTCGATGCCTCTCCTTGTTCGGTCGGTGCTCGGCGGTCGACATTACCGGTCTTCTAGCCATCATTGATCCATTTTTCATTCTCCATTGGTTTTGTCTTGTCTTCCTACACACCTGGTTCCAATCCCATTAATTACATGTTGTGTATTTAACCCTCTGTTTCCCCTCATGTCCTTGTCAGAGATTGTTTGTTTTTTATGCTTGTGTATTTTGGATTGGTGCGCAACGGGTTCTTGTACCCACTTTTATTTATTATTGTACTTTGGCTTTGGAGTTTTGTTAAACGTTATTAAACTACTCCATTTATACCAAGTTCGGTTCTCCTGCGCCTGACTTCCCTGACACCTACACACACGGCATTACAAATGGCTTCTGACATGGAATGTTAGCATACAGTAGAATACTGGACATGAAAGGGTGTACATTTCTAAAGAAAAAAACATGACTGGCCACTGGTTTGCCTGTGTGCTGTACCTGTTATTGTCCACATAGCGGATGAGGAGAGGGTAGAGGGCGTACAGGTCCCTGCAGAGCACAGCAAACTCATCCCTGATGGTGCCCTCCTCCTCGTCCCCCTCGGCCTTCCCCTCCATACGCAAGTGGTCCTCCTCGGCCACCACCTTCCCTGTCCTCTTCTTCAGCTTCTCCATGGTGGGGATGAAATGGGACTTGAGCATCTCTGGCCTGGCCCTGCTCACAATAGGCTGGGAGAAGACTAGGGATAGAAGAGGAGTGGCCATGGTGAGATGGCAAGAAAACACACACAGACCGGCATAGTACACACACAGCATTGTGGCAACCTCACCAGCCAGCCTCTTCATCCAGGAGGCCTCATCAATGCCCAGGTTGTTGACCACGATCTTCATGATGCTGCCCAGCAGCTGGTTGAGCTGGTCAGAGGTGACGTCGGTGCAGATCTGGCCCTCCAGCTCAGGGAAGTTCTCTAATCCTCTCTCCCACCAGCGGGGCAGGTAGTTACACAGCATGGGCAGAGTGATCTCGATCACATGGGGCATCTCAGTGTAACGGGCACCTGACTCTGCCAAGTCCCCGATCTCTTTAAGCAGAACGTCTAGCTCTGGTATGTCCTGGCATAACTCCTGGACCTCGTTGGGCAGACCCAAGACTATGGACATGGACAGAGACAGAGCGAGAGAGACAGAGAGAGAGACGGGAGGTTAGAGGAGAGAGTGTTGAGGAACTAAAAAGTCAGGGGTTGGACAGAGAACACGTCACAGGAGCAGATGGACACTCACTGGCTCTTTCTCTGGGGCTCTTGGTGGTGTAAACCGAGAAGGCATTGTACTCATTGAGATGGGGCTCGAGGTAGGCCACAGGCATAGCAGCCGCCAGATGGGCCAGACACTCCCCCAGGGCTGGCCTCTGCCTGGAGGAGGGATGTCATGGCCAGTCAAACTCACAGATGATCAGGTTTGTATTGCTGTACTGTTAACACAGAGAAACAGAGCCTGATCCAGACTCACCTCTCCACATGAGGGTTCTTGACACTGCCCAGGGAGTAGATGGCGCACATGATGCGGTAACACGACATCTGGAGATCATCCACTGACCACCACGAACACACACAAAAAAACAAAAATGTTTTTTTTTATTTTTTTTATTTTTTTTTTATCAACAAGACACCTTTTCAAAGTTTTGAGAGTAAGTAAACTGGAATGTTGTGTCATCACATGAACGCTGTGTCATGAATGCTGTGATGGCATATGACTCACACATGACATCATCTCCAAACTGGTGCTGAGAGATGTGGTCGAACAGGGAGGTGAGGACTGGGAGCAGAGCAATGGTGGTGTAGTTGATGTTCTGGGACACGCCTTTCACCTGCTGTAGACGGACCATACAGTAGGACAAGACATTTCAGGCCAAAAGGCAAAAGTTCTGGAATTGTTCAATTCCTACCTGTTCTCTTGTAGACACTTTGCTCTTACCTGGTTGCCTTTAGACACCTTGCCCAGTTTGAGGTTCTCCACCATCTTCTCGATATCATCAGCTGCACCCTCAAAGAACGACCGGAGCCCTGCCTTCACAATCTCAGGCCCAGACTTCATCACCGTCCTGAGGAATTCAGAGCAGGGAGGGGAAAAGTACAGCTATGAGAAAATCTTGATCCAATACCTTTGTATTCGGATTGTGAAAACATTTCAGACAAGTGTCCGATTACCTTGCATCGAGTGATCGTGCCAGGATGTGAAGACAATTGACAATAGCAGCAGCGTCGTTCCCTGAAATAGTGCAGAGGAAAACATAAGGGAAAAGACAACGGCTGACTGGACCAGACAGAACTAAATCATCAGGACAATGCAGATGTCTTACCGAAGAGAGAAACTCTGTGTCTCACCAGAGCAGCCATTTTACAGAAGATACTACGACAGGAGAGAAATCCAACAGAAAAGAGGCGGAAATGCAGAGAAAGGGAATGAATTATGAAAATAAAAGGTAAGAGAAAAGGAGAAATTACAGCACAGGTTCAAAAGAGAGACTTGAGAGGATGAAGAGAGATAAAAGTGCCTAAAGTCGACTAACTAAAGTGAGGCGTAACAATATCCTTAAGACGATGTGACCGAGAGTTACCTGGCAATCATCTCTTTCTCCTTGTTAGAGGAATGTCCTCCACTACCCAGGACTTTGGCCGGTGTGGACAGGAAGTACAGACAGTGGTTTTTAAAGTACTGGTTGATCAGGGGCAACAAGATCTGAGACAAACACAGTTCATCATCACATATATCGTTATACCCCTGCAGGAAACATGTAACAGCTGAATCAAATGTCATCTGTCCTCCCCTCGAAAACGGGCCTGTTTCAAAGTGATTCTGCTCTCACCTTGGCAAAGAATTTGATCTCCTGCTCATGAGGCGACTTCTCCACTCTGCCACTGCTCACCACAGCCTCTGGAAAAAACACACAGGGAAAAGATATTGGAGTGTTGTTAACAAGTGAAATGTCAACGCTGACATTAACTGAGCACTATTTCATTGGTTATTATCATCCACCCTCCTCCCAGAGTGCACTCTACCAAGATGAGCTATGAACTCTTGGGCGATCTCCATCCACTTCAACAGCTTCTGCAGGAAACCATAGGCAAAGCGCTTCTCGATAGATGAGATGTCTGACTCCATGTCTTTCATTCCTCTAGAGAAAGCATTGAAAAGCATGACTTGTTAATACATAGGCGGTTGCTTCGATGACGTCAATGACTTCTCCTTTTACCTGGTGACTGCAAATCCATTGAGTTGGAGAAATTTGAGAAGCTCGTGAGCCTTTTCCCTGTCTCGTGCCTTCTCCTTCGCTGTCAGGGTGTCATAGGGCACAAGCAAAGGGTGGGCGCCTCCTCCTACACACAGTCAAAACACACAAGAGTTGCCATTAACTTTGCTAAAAGTGACTGGTAATTCCGTAGTCTATATTCTCCCTTTCACCCCCCCCCCCCCCCCCCCCCCCCCGCAAAACAGAATGACCTCTGACCTTTGGACTGCAGCTCCATCTTCTTTTTTCGACCCCAGGTGTTGTGATAGTTCTCTGCAAGTTGTTCTGCCATTGACTGGGCAAATGAGACATTAAAAGAAGAAAAAAAAACACATGGTAAAAAAAGTGAAGCAAATAAGACGGACTGTCCAGACTTCAGCGTCATCATACCTGCAGCTCTCTTGACAGTGCCGTGTGGGAGATTTCAATTGGTTGGGGACTGTAGCCATGGCTGGGGTCATATGTTGCCTGAAATACACATATTTGTATTCGTAACATTCATTAAGACTTTTCATCATCTCTGTCTGATCTGAAAAACGTTTTTTCCCCATCCTTTTTTTTGATCTTCCCACTTCTCTGTACCTGCGCAGTCTGAGAGATCTTCCGGGCTGCCTTCTTCTGCTCAGTCTTGGCTTCATCCCCTTCCCTCGTTTGATCCAGAGTCCACTCCCATGCAATCATGGCCTTCATGGACTCTTTGATGGGCCAACGGTAGATCTCTTTGTCCTATAAAGGGAAGAGATCGTTACAGGCTGAGGGCATCAGTGAGCAGCAACATAAAGACCTTCCGGTGGTTGACAGAAATCACTGCATTGCGGAAGAAAATGATCAACTGTGCCTCTTACCTTCTCGGAGAATGTTTTGTACGGTCGGAGCATGGGGTGAGTTTTCGAATTTTCATCCAACATCTCTCCATACGTCCAATTATTCTGAATCTGCAGGTGAACAGACATGCAGCAAATTACTTCAGTTGCACAGCACATTGTACTGATACACAGACACTTCAAGTTGATCTTTTTTTCTGACCTTTTCAAACGCCCACTTGTCATGTGTGTACTCAGCATATCTGTTGATGAAGCCATCCAATCTCTCAGGGATGATAGTACTAGAATACAAAACATCGTAGACTTCAGTACGCCATAGTCATAACTTACTATTCAGTAGCTAAAAGCAGAGGATATTGCGTAATATTTATGAAAATATCAACACTGTCCGTTGATACGGTGTCTTATCTATTTAAGCTATAAGGCCAGAGGAGGTGTGGTATATGGCCAATACCACGGCTAAGGGCTGTTCTTAAGACGCAACACAGAGTGCCTGGACACAGCCCTTAGCTGTGGTATATTGGCCATACATCACAACCCCCTGAAGAGCCTTATCGCTATTATAAACTGGTTACCAACGCAATTAGAGCAGTAAAACAAATGTTTCGTCATACCCGTGGTATACGGTCTGATATACCATGGCCTTCGGCCAATCAGCATTCAGGGCTCAAACCACCCAGTTTATAATTTGTTTTAGAGTATTCTCCTATTGGTTTACTGCCTTCTCCCATTCCAGGGTCTTACTTTGTGGTCTCCACTGGTTTGGGATCAAAGTTTCCCTCTGCATCCACCAAAGCTTTCTTCTCAGTCTTGGAGGAGTAGCTGGCATCTACATAATCTGGAGGGATGGCCCCAGCAATGGCGCATATGCACGGCATGGCAATTTTGAACAGCTCAGCATCAAATTTCTGAAACCAGAACCAGAGGACATAGCGAAATATTTGTCTATACAACGATATACCATATCAACGTTTTCTTATTGGAGGCAAACATTTCCTAGGTTTCCATGCAGCTGATAGAGTAGTGTAATAGTGTAACCTTGTGGGCCAGGGACTCAAAGATGCCCCAGAAGAGTTTGCGGGTGAGATGCAGCTCCTCCTCGGATGACACTCCAAAGTTGCCCCAGCCGTTGGGCAGGCAATAGTACTTCCAACAACGCTCATAGTGATTGGTCAAAAGCTGCAGCCAACAAAATAACATTATGAAATCAGCTTAATCTGGCATACTAACATCTGGATGATAAATTCATTGACTATCTTGACGTGGCCATCTTCATTTAGTTGTTTTGTTTCTATAATGTTTTGATTGTCCAATGACAGGTTAAGACATGTCCATACCTTGAGTGGCATTTTGGCATATTCATTGAGAATTGGCACATCAAATACCAGCCTTCTCAACAGGTGTTGTAACATGGATGGCCGCAGATTCCTAAGAAATAGAGGCAAATAAATAAGCGCATGTAAATAATCTGAATAAATAATAATAAATAAATAAATAAATGCATCAAGCATGGTTAATCAACTCACTAAAAGTGCACTGTGCAAATAGCTTACAGAAGAGGACATCCCAATGTCCAGGAGACATTAACATTAACTTATAGGGGAAACAAAGACAGAAATTCCACTTACGCAATGCAGAAAGACAGATTGTTAGATAACGACAGTTAGAAGGTGAACCGTGCCAGGCTAATAAGTCCAACTCACTTGCACAAAGCCATGAGACACTCCTCTATGACATCTCTCTGGGCCTTAGTGAAGGCTCGTCCGCGGGACAGCCGGTAGATGGTGTGCAGCATAGAGTCGATCATGATGGCCCGGTGGTCAGTGCCGGCGAACAAAAAGGCACACTTGGTGATGAGGGGCAGCACGGCCAGAGAGAGGTAGCGGTTCAGAGCCAGGGCCATCTCTGTGGTGCAGAAAGCCGCCTAGTGGGGAGAGATCCATTTAAACGGTCATATTCTCTGCATTCAAAAGACCACACACTACCTTTTCAATACAAAGCAAGTGTTCATATGACGCCTTTAATCAAAAGAGGAGCATAAGAGCAGACAAAGTGAATGCCTTATGTAGTGTATATGAGTAGTGAGAGAGAGAAAGGATGACTCACTGTGTCCAGAGAAGCAGCTGCCCTCATGTCAGGCAGGAAGCCCACCTCCAGCACATGAAGCAGGAAGTCTTGGTTGTCAATACCATACACTCTGTCAAGGAACAGCACCATGGGAGCCTTGTGGTCCGGCACAAAACTGGAAGACATCTTGGGTTCAATGACGCTGTTATCTAGACATCACAAAAAGACAGAGGGAAGTTGAAGAGGAGAATAATGTTAGGATTCACATTATTTAACGATTCTGACTAATTACAGATATAAAATGGAATATATTATGATCAAACTAAACTTAAACCCTCTTTAGTTCCATTTCCTCATCAAGACGTTAAGATTCTCTTTCCTTGAGCCAGCACAAGAGTTCATTGAATCCGAACGGTTTTGCCTGACTCACCTTTTCCAAAGTCTGGTATCTGGACAGAGAGGCTGATGACTCCCACAAGGTCCTCCATAGGCACCAGGGACCTCAGAATGGCCCTGATCCTCAGAGCCTCGCCCTTCCCAGCCTGGATCAACTGCGGGGCCAATCAAAAAATAGCAACGTCTTAGAATGAACCGCAGCAGCTTGCCAGCTCCATTTCATAACCCTTGGCTTCTCTCTTAATGTTTTCCAACGCTCAGTACTCACATGCATCTCTGGAGCGCAGCGTCCCAGCAAGTCAATGAGAGCTGAGTAGAAGGACATGATGGCATTCCCCAGGTGAACCTTGTTCTCCTCATGCTGCTCCTCCCCACCAGGGAACCTACCAGTGAAAAGGAAGAATCAACACGCAGGCCCAAAACTTGTCAAAGGAGAACGTGTTCTCATCTACTACACTAGTAAATACTGTAGATATTCAATCAGTCCCTCAGTGGTTTGGCTCTTACATGCCGGGGAAGCGCCTGTCTTTCTTCACAGTGGGGCCGTCCCTGGCAGGGTCTTCAGAGATCTTGATGGCCTCCTCTATAGCAGCCAGCAGGCCGTTCCCACCCTCTCCTCTCAGAGCCGGGCCAAAACACTCTGGCCGACGGATCAGAAGACGCACCACCACATTGGCATTCTCCTCTACGCTCTCTCCTACAAGGGGGCATAGAGCCAAACCACGGTCAGTGATGAAAGGTAAACAGAAAAACATCATCCCAACAGTAGTGTATTCCATTACGAGGTCCGCAAAACAAAGACCATTGACGAAGACAGCGAAGCGGAGGAAGTCCAGGTATTTCTCCCCGCCACACGGGTTCCAGCCAATGTCAGGGTAACCCTTAGCCAGGAGCTGGGGACAGCTCTGGAGCCCACAGCCTGCGAGGTACTTCACCACCTGGGCGGAAAAACACAGGACAAAAGAGGCAGAAAGAGAGATGACCAATGTGCTGTATGCGGCCGCATCAGAGAAACTGCACGTGTTTGTTGAGGCTGTCCAACCTTCTCCAGGTCTTGTTCCTGTAGAGCCAGAGCCAGCTCATTGTTGTCAATGCAGGATGCTGCAGCCACGTCTAGAGGGGTGGAGCCGCGCATTCCTGAAAGACATACATGACATGTTCAGTTCCAACACACAGCAAAACTATTCTGCCTTTAGAGGGATTATGTCAACCTAACCTTATAAGAATACAAACTTGTATTGGCAGAAGATTTTTGATTTAACCCTTATTTTACTAGGTAAGTTGACTGAGAACACGTTATCATTTACAGCAACGATCTGGGGAATAGTTACAGGGGAGAGAGGGGGGGGGGGGATGAATGAGCCAATTGGAAGATATCAATGTCCCTCACCAAGACCAATGCCACTGTTTTGTAGCAGGTAGCTGAGGTGGTCGAACATGGAACGCTGGTTCTGGCGACTGATACGACAGAAGTAGCACAGGAAACGACAGCAGTTGGTGACCATGCGAGGGAATCTGATCTCCTGCGGAGGAACACATGCAAGGGGGAATCCACTGACTACGGTGTAATAACATTCAACGCATTCCCATGTTCAGCCAAGCATTGATCCTGTTGTTATGAGCCAAGTAACCACTTTACCTTGGAGTCGCCACCACCCAGCACGTTGACCATCACCTCCATGACAGTCTCGTGCATGCCCAGCGCTCGCATCAGGTTGGGGTGCTGATAAAACACTTTGTTGCTCATGATGTTTCTGACGGAGAGAGAAGGCTCATGTTGACTCTCAGTTCCTCCTCAATCCATCCAGTTCTCTGTATAGTAAATTATTTTACTGGTCTACTGTGTACTACTGACCCGATGCTCTGGATCATGAGTCTCTCCTCCTCGGGGCCCATCTGGACGATGAGCAGCGAGCGGATCTGTCCCAGGCACTCCAGCAGGTCCATGGTATCCTTTATGGAGATGGCGTTGATGGTGTAGGCCTTGGGCAGGGCCCGGATCAGCTCCCCCAGCCCGTCATACTGACGGTGCAGCAGGCTGAACATCAGACGCACCAGCTCAGGGTTCTGGATGAACGACTCCTGGGCCCAGTGGATCATAGTGTGGGAAATGAGCTCCTGGAGGGTGCCTGGAAGAGAGAAAGGGGAGGTTATAAACAAGAGGTATCACTTGATCGATTGATTGTTGAAACCGAATTAAATTATCCCATGACTAGACTGACATTTCAATTTTGTAATGTTGTCTCCAGCTGGAGCAGCCTACTGCTTTTAAAGGTGCAATATGCAGGAATCGCTTTGCCATTTGCTGGTTGCTAAAATTCGAATAGCTCGCCAAATGTCAGTTTATGTGACAAAACAAGCACTCAGAGTCTAGAGAATCATTGTAAAACACTGCGAAATATCTTTTCAATAACCAATTTTTAAATTTATTTGCAGCTGTTTGAAGCTAGTGTACAAAATCAAATGTAATAGACGCAAAAACTAAACTTACAGTTGAAGTCTGAAGTTTACATACACCTTAGCCAAATACATTTAAACTCAGTTTTTCACAATTTCTGACATTTAATCCAAGTAAAAATTCCCTGTCTCAGGTCAGTTAGGATCACCACCTTATTTTAAGAATGTGAAATAATAGCAGAGAGAATGATTTATTTCAGCTTTAATTTCTTTCATCACATTCCCAGTGGGTCAGAAGTTTACACACTCGCAATTAGTATTTGTTAGCATGGGGTGAATTGTTGAACTTGGGTCAAATGTTTCGGGTAGCCTTCCACAAGCTTCCCACAATAAGTTGGGTGAATTTTGGCCCATTCCTCCTGACAGAGCTGGTGTAACTGAGTCAGGTTTGTAGGCCTCCTTGCTCGCACACACTTTCAGTTCTGCCCACACATTTTCTATAGGATTGAGGTCAGGGCTTTGTGATGGCCACTCCAATACCTTGACTTTGTTGTCCTCAAGCGTTTTTGCCACAACTTTGGGAGTATGCTTGGGGTCATTGTCCACTTGGAAGACCCATTTGCGACCAAAATGTAACTTCCTGGCTGTTGTCTTGAGATGTTGCTTCAATATATCCACATCATTTTCCTTCCTCATGATCCATCTGTTTTGTGAAGTGCACCAGTCCCTCCTGCAGCTAAGCACCCACACAACATGATGCTGCCAACACCGTGCTTCACGGTTGGGATGGTGTTCTTTGGCTTGCAAGCCTCCCCCTTCTTCCTCCAAACATAATGGTCATTATGTTTCATCAGACGAAAGTACAATCTTTGTCCCCATGTGCAGTTGCAAACCATAGTCTGGCGGTTTTGGAGCAGTGGCTTCTTCCTTGCTGAGCGGCCTTTCAGGTTATGTCGATACAGGACTCGTTTTACTGTGGATATAGATACTTTAGTATCCATTTCCTACAGCATCTTTACAAGGTCCTTTGCTGTTGTTCTGGGATTGATTTGCACTTTTCGCACCAAAGTACGTTCATCTATAGGAGACAGAACGCGTCTCCTTCCTGAGCGGTATGACGGCTGCGTGGTCCCATGGTGTTTATACTTGCGTACTATTGTTTGTACAGATGAACGTGGTACTTTCAGGCGTTTGGAAATTGCTCCCATGGATGAACCAGACTTGTGGAGGTCTACAATTTTTTTTCTGAGGTCTTGGCTGATTTTCCCATGATGTCAAGCAAAGAGGCACTGAGTTTAAAGGTAGGCCTTGAAATACATCCACAGATACATTCCAATTGACTCAAATGATGTCAATTAGCCTATCAGATGCTTCTAAAGGCATGACATCATTTTCTGGAACTTTTAAACCTGTTTAAAAGGCACAGTCAACTTAGTGTATGTAAACTTCTGACCAACTGAATTTTTGTTACGGCTGTCGTCGGAATGAGACCAAGGCGCAGCGTGGTAGGTGTACATTTTGAATTTATTAAATGAACAACCCAAAAAAACAAGAAAGATAAACGACACGTAAAGTAATGTAGCACTAAACCAGCAACTAACAAAAACAAGATCCCACAACAGAAAGTGGGAAAAAGGGCTGCCTAAGCATGATCCCCAATCAGAGACAACTATAGACAGCTGCCTCTGATTGGGAACCATACTCAGCCAAAAACAAAGAAATAGACAACACAGAATGCCCACCCCAAATCACACCCTTACCTAACCAAATAGAGAAATAAAACGGCTCTCTAAGGTCAGGGCGTGACAATTTTAAGAGAAATAATCTGTTTGTAAACAATTGTTGAAAAAATTACTTGTGTCATGCACAAAGTAGATGTCCTAACCGACTTGTCACGTGTAACTATAGTTTGTTAACAATACATTTGTGGAGCAGTTTATGTAAACTTCCGACTTCAACTGTATGTGAATTTGGTCAGGTCGCCCAAAAAGTTATCCAATAAACGTAATTATCCAATAAACAAAATCAAATCAATCAATCATTCAGATTGTCTTCTGGCATTGAAGGTACATCGTTGGCTTGATTTGACTGTTTTTCAGTGGGACAAAGAGTGATAAAGAGTGAGACTCACTGGGTTTGGTCTCTTCTACAGGTTCTGGCGCCTCCTCTACCTTCTTCTTGCGAAGGTGCCTCAACTTGTCCAAAATTCTGAAGAGTCGTCCTTTGAGAGACATATCCAACTCCTCCTCCACCTCTTCCTCTTCAATGTGTACTCCTGAAGGTGACATGAGGGATGAAAGACCATTGCCACTAGCTGCTCACCTCAGATTTAGGCTATATACATGTGTATAAGTGGCGTTCTAAGTTACATTGGGCGATATAAGTACTGAATTAGTTTGACTGACCGCAGTGAGCAAGCAGGTTCTTGTGAAAAGACAGAAGGGCATCGCGGACCTCATCAGGCACAGGACACTCCTCATCCTCCGCAATGCTCTTAAAGTTCATCAGCATGTTGACCTGCGGGTGAAAGACAACACGTTGTTGTCACCGTTCATGTACTGTTACAAGTGGGACAGTACTCGGAGGCTGAAGGTACCTGCTCCTGCGGTGGGGAGCGGAACTCGCGGGTCTTGCGGGCCGTCTCGGCAGCGCTCATGGTAAACGCCAGCATGAGCTCGTTGTAGCGGGCTCTCTGGTTGGCCTGCACCTGGCTCACAAACTGGTCTGAGAAAGCTATGATGGCCTCTACCCTGTGGCGCAACTCACAGTCACAGAAATACTGAAGCAGAGTGCACATCTGACATACAGAAAGGAAAAGACATGAGATGTATCAATATTGATTAGTATAATTGGTCAAACTTGGGAGGATTTTGAAAGTTACAGTGAAGTGATAAGAGACACACACCAACCTGTAGCTTGACAGACTCTGGCAGCTTCATGTGCAGTAATCCCTCTTCCAGACCTACTTGTTCTTCTGCCTCTCCGTCTGCCTCTCCAGGCGTCGCCTCCTTCTCTGTCTCCTCAGCACCTTTCTCTCCATCCACTTTCTCTCCGTCCTCCTCTTCCTCTACCAGCTCCTCCAGCTCTGCCTCCAGTTCCTCATCTTCCTCACCCATCCCCTCGTCCTCCATTTCTGTTTCATGTCCGCTCTCCACTGCTCCCTCCTCTTCCTCCTTCACCTCCTCCCCCCCTTCTTTGAGCGCCAGCGTTTGGCTCCCCGCGCCCTTGGCTGTGGCTTCTGCTTCTTCTGCAGCAGCCTCTGCCTCTCCACTGAACACCGTGGGCTCGATCATCTTCAGGATGTGCTTGACATCTTCATTCTCGAACACGCCCATGATGAGCAGGGTGCTGATGAGCTTGAGGATGGGGACAAAGTGGAACTCAACACTGCCTCCTACAGGATCCCTCATGGCCTGACCACCGTCTTGTACAGCTTCTGTCAGCATGGTCAGGGCCTTCGCCTTCAGCACCTACAGGAGAAAGAAAGACATTAATCACCATTGGTCAGTTCAAACAGAAAACCCGTCCTCTCTCCTTTCATCTGCCTGAGGCTTTTTACCTGTAGGGGGATGAATGGGCTGAGGGTGTAGATGTCCAGGTCTGTCCCCACAAAGCCAGTGGGGGAGAAGTGGAGTTTGGGGCGCAGGCAGGTAGTGAGGCCCACCCCTGGTAAAGCATGGGAGTTGTCAGTGTCTGAGTAGAGGTTGATGCTGCGCGTCTCGTCTGTCATGGGCACGATGAACTCCTTGTTGGTCATGAGGCGGTTCCTCTTGGCCGACTCCAGGTGCATGCTGATGAGCAGGTCGTAGTAGCCGCTCCTCATTGGTCCAGGCAGGTAGGTGTTCTCTATGGCGTAGAACAACTGGGACTCATCAACATGACTGCATAGGGCGTGAGCCACGCGGTTGTTCCCCAGAGCACAGACCGAGCCGTACAATTTCAGAGTGTGGTAGTGGAACTTCAGCAGGTCCATACGCTCCGACAGCTCCAGGACGTCAATACATCTAGAGGGGACAGAGGGAGAGAACTGTATGGCACAAGGCAGTATAGATTGACAAATCTATTGCATCAGAGCCAGAGTGGGTGGCTATTGGTTATATTTATTTTCCAATACTATAGCAAACACTGAAATCCACAAATCATGTGATCTTTGTTAAAAGCTGCAGTGCCTTCAGAAAGTATTCACATCCCTTGACTTTTTCCACATTTTGTTGTTTTACAGTCTGATTTTAAAATGGATTGAATTGAGATGCTTTGGTCACTGGCCTACACACAATACCCTATAATGTCAAAGTGGAATTACATTTTTACAAATTAATAAAAAATTAAAAGCTGAAAGGTCTTGAGTTAATAAGTATTGGCTCACAAGTTGCGCAGTAGTCTAAGGCACTGCATCTCAGTGTTAGAGGCATCACTACAGACCCTGGTTCAATTCCAGGCTGTATCACAACCGGCCGTGACTGGGAGTCCCATAGGGCGGCGCACAATTGGCCCAATGTCGTCCGGGTTAGGGTTTTGCCGGGGTAGGCCGTCATTGTAAATAAGAATTTGCTCTTAACTGACTTGTCTAGTTAAATAAAGGTTAAATAAATAACAAATATTTAACCTCTTTGTTATGGCAAGCCTAAATAAGTTCAGGACTAAAAATATGCTTAACAAATCACATAATAAGTTGCATGGACTCACTCTGTGTGTGTTTTTGAATGACTACCTCATCTCTGTACTACACACATACAATTATCTGCAAGGTACCTCGGTCGAGCAGTGAATTTCAAAGACAGATTCAACCACAAAGACCAGGGAGGTCTTCCAATGCCTCGCAAAGAAGGGAACCCATTTAATTGTTTTATTTCACATTTATTTAACCAGGTAGGCCAGTTGAGAACAAGTTCTCATTTACAACTGCGACCTGGCCAAGATAAAGCAAAGCAGTGTGACACAAACAACACAGAGTAACAAATGGGATAAACAAAAGTACAGTCAATAACACAATAGAAAAAATATATATACAGTGTGTACAAATGGAGTAAGGAGGTAAGGCAATAAATAGGCCACAGTAGCAAAGTCATTACAATTTAGCAAATTAACACTGGAGTGATAGATATTCAGATGATGATGTACAAGTAGAAATACTGGTGTGCAAAAGAGCAAAAAAAGTAAATAAAAACAATTTGGGGATGAGGTAGGTAGTTGGATGGGCTATTTGCAGATGGGCTGTGTACAGCTGCAGCAATCGGTGAGCTGCTCAGATAGCTGATGCTTAAAGTTAGTGAGGGAGATAAGTCTCAAACTTCAGCGATTTTTGCAATTCGTTCCAGTCATTTGCAGCAGAGAACTGGAAGGAAAGGCGGCCAAAGGAGGTGTTGGGTTTGGGGATGGGTTTGAGGGGGGTCTATTACAGGCGGCAACAGTGAGACTTATTTCTGGAGAGATTAATTTTTTTAATTAGAAGCTCGAACTGTTTAGGCATAGACCTGGAAAGTATGACAGAACTCTTCACGCTATCTCGGCAGTAGATTGCAACTCCTCCCCCTTTGGCAGTTCTATCTTGTCGGAAGATGTTATAGTTAGGGATGGAAATTTCAGGATTTTTGGTGGCATTCCTAAGCCAGGATTCAGACACGGCAAGGACATCAGGGTTGGCGGTGTGTGCTAAAGCAGTGAGTAAAACAAAGTTAGGGAGGAGACTTCTTATGTTAACATGCATGGAACCAAGGCTTTTACGGTTACAGAAGTCAACAAATGAGAGCGCCTTGGGACACACAGGGCCTGGGTTAACCTCTACATCGCCCGAGGAACAGAGGAGGAGTAGGATGAGGGTACGGCTAAAGACTATCAAAACTGGTCGTCTAGTGCATTGGGGACAGAGAATAAAAGGAGTAGATTTCTGGGCGTGGTAGAATAGATTCGGGGCATAATGTACAGACAGGGGTATGGTAGGGTGCGTGTACAGTTGAGGGTAACCTAGGCATTGAGTGATGATGAGAGAGGTTGCATCTCTGAAGGCACTAGTTATGCTAGGGGAGGTCACGGCATGTGTGGGAGGTGGGACAAAAGAGGTACTGTATCTGAGGAATGTTGAGTGGGTCAAAGGGCTCCGCAGTAAAATAAAACAATGATAACTACCCTAAACAACAATATACAAGGCATATTGACATTAGAGAGACATAAAGCGAGGCATAAAGCAATCACAGGTGTTGATTGGGAGAGCTAGCTAAGACAAACATTTACAGACAACAATAGCGTGCAGATTTGGGCGCACACATTTGGCTGGACTCAATTCATGGCCAGATAGCATTTCAAGTTCATTTATGGAATAAGAGTTTATATGCAGTTTCACGCCCGGTTTGAGGTGGATGTCTACTTTACCTTTTTTAATTTTCTAAGACAACAACAACAGGTAAAATGGCGATGAATAGGCAGAGAGGGTCACACAGGGCCTGAGTTTGAGGCTGGGGCTGACAGATAAACAAAATAAACTAAATGGAGTACCGTGATTAATGAACAGTCCAGCAGGCATCAGCTACAGTGGGGAGAACAAGTTTTTGATACACTGCCGATGTTGCAGATTTTTCTACTTACAAAGCATGTAGAGGTCTGTAATTTTTTTGTTTTAGATTCAGTCTCTCACAGTTGAAGTGTACCTATGATAAACATTACAGACCTCTACATGCTTTGTAAGTAGGAAAACCTGCAAAATCGGCAGTGTATCAAATACTTGTTCTCCCCACTGTATGTAGCCAGGTCCAGTGAACAGTAATAGATGAAACAGGGAAGCGGTTAGGTAGTCGTTCCTACGCTAGCAAGCAGGAGACATGGCATTCATAAAGATAGCAGGCCGGAGCTAGCAGAAGCATTTTTCACCGACGTCCGGCAAAGGCCGGTTGAGGGCACAATGGACGGAATTACGTCGGCAGACCACTCGTGATGGATGGCGGGGCTCCGTGTCGACAAAGGGTCCAAGCCAATTGGCAAAAGAGGTATTGTAGTTGGAGTCATTTCGTTTGCAAGCCGGGAGATGAGCCTGGCTCGAGGCTAACTGGTGCTAGCTTCGGGACAAGGGCGTTAGCCACTATAGCCACTCGGTAGCAGCTAGCTAGCTGTGATGAACCGATGCTAAGGTCCAGAGCTTTCGGCAGGAATCCGGTGGTATAGTGGCTTCTAGTAGTGTTAGTGAAGAGTCCAGGAGGCATCAGCTGTGTAGCCGAGTGATCATAGGGTCCACTGAGCAGGCCGGAGAGATGGGCCTGGCTCAAGGCTAGCTTCGGGGCTGGGCCACTCGGTAGCAGCTAGCTAGCTGCTCAGGGATGATATCGCGTTGCCAGAGAGGAACGCTCAGGGATTTTTGCCATGAGGCCAATGGTGACTTTAAAACAGTTACATTAATGGCTGTGATAGATGAGAAAACGGATCAACAACATTGTAGTTATTCCACAATACTAACCTAATTGACAGAGTGAAAAGAAGGAAGCCTGTACATAATACAAATATTCCAAAAAATGTAAAAAATTCAAAAAATGTATAATGTTTGGGGCAAATCCAATAAAACACTCCATATTTTCAAGCATAGTGGTGGCTGCATCTTGTTATGGGTATGCTTGTATTCGTTAAGGACTGGGGAGTGTTTCAGGATAAAATAGAAACAGAATGGAGCTAAGCACACGCAAAAACCTAGAGGAAAACCTGCTTCAATCTGCTTTCAACCAGACACTGGGAGATGAATTCACATTTCAACAGGACAATAACCTAAAGCACAAGGCTAAATCTTTTCTGGAGTTGCTTACCGAGAAGGCAGTGAATGTTCCTGAGTGGCCGAGTTAGAGTTTTGACATAAATCTACATGAAAATCTATGGCAAGACTTGAAAATGGTTGTCTATCAATGATCAACAACCAATTTGACAGAGGTTGAAGAATTTTGAAAAGAATAATAGGAAAATATTGTACAACCCAGGTGTGGAAAGATCTTAGAGACTTACCCAGAAAGACTCACAGCCAAAGGTGATTCTGACTCAGGGGTGTGAATACTTATGCAAATGAGATATTTATGTATTACATTTTAATTACAGTTGAAAACATTCCTAAAAACATGTTTTCGCTTTGTCATTATGGGGTATTGTAGGTAGATGGGTAAGAAAAAAATATTTAATTTACGTGTAATAAGTCAAGGGGTATTAATACTTTCTGAAGTATTTGTAAGTTCTCAACATATGAACAATAGCTACCATTCTTGATTACTTGATAATCAGTTCATCAAATACAATAATCCTCTGCTTGGAGGTCAGTAAATGTGGCCGTGTTCTGACCTGTTCTCTTCAGGGATGTGCAGGGCCATCATGGTGAGAGGCTCTCTACACTCCACCATCCAGCCGTGCCTCTCGTTCACACGGCCCGTCTCTGGGGACAGGAAGTGGTTGGGCATGCGGCTCCAGATGACTGGGGTCAGCATCTGGACGTCCAGCCTGGGAGGACACTGGGGGACCGGGTTCTTACGCTCACTGCGGAACATGGCTGCCGAGATGGGCATGATGTTCTACGGCGAGAGGAGAGAACAAACACTTACTTTGGAGAGCAGAAGGGTGGTCGTTGAAGTGACATGATAGGTTGAGTGAGAGAATTAAAGGGAAAAAAACACATCCATAACAATTTAAAAGCAGACAGTAATGAGTTAACACTGTAAAAGCAGACAGTGACAAATGTACTTGAGGGATTCTCTGTGAGTCTGACCTTGAGCTTGCCCAGCTCCACTTGCAGCATGTTCTGACTGGAGGGCAGGACAAAGACAGCTGGGAACAGTTTAGTGTTGGGCTCCACCTGGAACAAACAACCAGTATCACAGACGAAGCCCATAGCAGTTTGTACTTTTCCCATTAAGTCCATTAACCCGTGACAAGCTTCCGAGTAAATAAATACATGCTTACACTGTGAGTACAGCATCTCACCTGGTAGAAGGTGTTGATCTCTTTCCCGTTGGCTGTGAAAGTCATGAGGCCAGTGTCCAGGTCAATAAGGCAGCCAATCACAAAGTCCTCCTGACTGACACGGGTCTGCTGGGAGCTGCTGAACTCCCCTCCCCACACCATGTAGCAGTTACTGCGCTTCATACTGAGGGAGACAGGTGAGAGAAAACAGTACGCTAAGATAATATCTTAATATCTCTGTGTGTTTGTGTATGTGTGTGTGTTTGTGTCTCACCTGTCATGGATGTTGCCTTTGTCATCTCCCACGGTGACAGTGACATTTCTGACTTTGCTGAGGTCAAAGTGCAGGTCGTACTGGTGGTAGTCCGGGGTGATCCAGCCCACCCACACACCGCTGGGTTCTTGTCCCGCAATCACTCGCACTGAATAATAGTACTGCACACAGAGGAAGTGGGCAGAAAACATGACTTAACAATGGATTGAACTAAACCCAACAACAAATAATAATCCTCACTCCAAAAATGTCCTGGTGAAGAGAAGTGATTATCCATTCAGAGAGTTAGGTTTAGACACTAGGGTCTGAAGAGGTCACACGTAAAAAGGTCATACTGTGGTGGTGTTGAGGATGATGTCGTCGTCATCTCGATCGTCTGGTACAACTTCCTCCATCAGGCGGGGCATGGTGGGAACAACAGGGGGCGGAGTGAAAGCTGCCTTCTTGGCCTTGAACAGGAACCTGAGGGGCACACAAACAACGTGGCAGTGGAGTAGGACCTCCTATACAAGACGACTGAGAAAACACGACGATGGTTGCAGTTAAAGTGCAGTTTTCAGCAGTTCAATTCAGGAAGTCAACTGAAATTCCAAGTTAATAGGGTAAAAAGGGCATCTGTGCTCAACGATTCCTCAATTAACTGATTTTCAAATTTTTTATTCAAATCACTTCCTGAATTGGCTTATTTCAATTCAAATTGACCCCAATCCTGGTTTTCAGCATTCACTTTCTACTTTTTTACAACAGAGTTGTTGTAGCCTGTCCAAAGACTACTGTCTTTCTCTTTACCCATCTGACCCCTGCTCAGTACTGACCCCTTCTTCTTGCTCTTCTCTGTAGAGGCATCTTTCACGTTCTCTCCTCCTTCGTTGACAGGGATCTCCTTAGGCACAGAGGGCTCCTTCTTCTCCTCCTCCTTCTCTGTGCGGCTGGCAGACTTCTTCAGCACCTCAAAGTCAGAGTCGGGGTCAACCTCCAGAACCTCGTCCTCAGGGATGGTCAGAGCTCGGGTGAGGGGCGTGGTCCCGGCCATAACCTTAAAGGTCTCGTGGAACTCCACGGGCATGCTGAGCCTCAGGAACAGCAGGTCTGTGTTAGCGTTCTGAGAGCCGAAGGTCTTGTGGGTCAGTTTCAGACACGGAGCGCTGTCCACTGTCCCATCCACACGGGACACCTACAAAGGGTACATGGGACGATGGATATCAAAGAGAACCTAACTTTGACATTTGTCAATTTACGATCATGTAATATGGGAACAGAAGTCATTTCTAAGTATAACAAGCCACTGTTACTGAACAAGATATGCTGTACCTCAATGTGAGGGTGTTCTGTAGGAACAGGGATGAACTGGGGCAGGCTCTTGCTGAACCACATGGTGATATCTCTCTTCATGTTGATGGCGAAAGGCTCAAAGCCCTCCTGCAGGCCACAGATGGTGAAGTAGCGCAGGCTGCTGACGTTCTGGCCCAGGTTGAGCCGGCCAACCTGAGACAGGCCCAGACTACACACAGGGATAAAGCCTGGAGAAAGAGAGACACAGTTTAATGAATGGCATAGATTTAAATGACACTGAATCATACTGAATCATACTATCCACCTCTTGGGCAGCAGATCCAACCTATAAGGATTTATCTGCCACAGCAGTCACTCACCATCTCCTGTGTCTATGTCCTTGAAGGCCATCTCAGAGCCAGAGTCGCTGATCAGCATCTCTCCGTTCAGGGTGAAGAAGATGTTCTGCTCTACCAGGTCGATCATACAGCCTACCACGTCACCTGGCAACCAGCTACGACCAAACGGCTCATTGCCCACATGCCAGCGCTGAGCCTACAAAAAAGAAAAGTCAAAGTTTTGGAGTAGGACACATTAGTAAATGTTTTCCCTAAAACAGACACAGAACAGATCCTTCATCACCGACCATACCTTGAAACCATTGAAGACATAGGCGAGCTCATCCGCCCCCAGCTCTGTGTCAGCGCGGACACTGGGTCTGGCCCAACCCACTCTCATATCCCCCACGGTTACAGCCTCAAACTCAAAGTACCACTTCCCCTGGGTCACCGCATATGACTTCTCAGCCCGGAACACACGGATCTTATTTCCACGGGAATGACCTTCTCCATTACCACCTTGCACAAACAGAGATACAGGTGTCATTATTAAGATGATATATATATATGTATATATATATATATACACATAGCAGTCAGGTACATAATTATTGGCACCCTTGACCAGTAGTATATATATGTATGTGTGTGTACAGTATATCTAGCTGTATTTAACAGGACTAGTAGCTAGTTCAGTACAGTACTGAAATATGAACAACTTGGCAGACAGACAGACTCACTGCTCTCCTGGTCAGGTGGCTCAATGTTGTAACCGTAGCCGATGAGAGTGCGGACAGCTGCACAGACAGTGTCTCTGTTGGTCTTCTTGGTCTTTTCGTCCAGCAGGTTGTACGGCACCAGGCGCGGGTTGCGCTTGCTCATAATGTCCTGAACATGGAAATAAAGACTTGAAATCAACTCAAATGATTGTGGGAGTCATAGATTTATTCTGTAAGTCATGGACTTACGTCTTGATACATCTTAGAAAGAGTGATACTGCACTAGCTCCAGAATTGTTTTTATTTTTATTCTATTTGTCTTGAACAGTTGCGTAAATGTTGGCTCCGAAAACATGACTCATGAGTCAGGTATGAATAATGCTTCACCCAGAGTTCAACTTTTCTAAAGTACTATAGCTGCGTCACTTTAGGTGAGCTTGTTGTGTGCCCACCTGCACGCCTACGTGCGCATTAAAACCCACCCCACAAAAACACTACTGATATTCAATAGTCCTTGTTTGAAAAGGACTTGAGCTACAGTATTACCACAGGTTTGGCCTTACTTGCTGTGTGCGAGTCTCCTGCAAGAACCAAGGACAGGCAGAGGGAGGAGAAGCTACCTGTACAATGCTGTAGGTCCATCCCTGGTGGACCCTGTCACGAGCCCACACGTTGTGCCCATTCTCTGCCAGTCTCTCCACTAGGTTGGTCTGGTTGGGTGTCAGCTTGACATGGTTGAGGTCCAGAGGGGCAGGCTTATATCCACTACTCATCATATACCTAATGGAACAAACGGGATGTCATGATTACACTAGTAAGTCAGATGTCATTATTGCTATTCATCTCACTAAAGTGAACAGGCATCAACTTAAATGACAATCCAACATTTCACAATGCCCATCTCAGATAATGTCAAACAGATCATTCACTTTTCAACCACGTAAGTGAATATCAGAGAATAATGACGTCATGCCTAAATAAGTCAGATCACAATCTTGAGGTATCGCTCACGTTTTGGGCATCTTGATGTTCTTCAGGTTCTCCTCTGCTTTCTCATCCCCCATGCCCACATGACAGCCCAGCGCCAGCAGAGTCCTTTGAGGAGCAGAAGGAGAGGTGGTGAACACCCAGCACATGCAGACATACTAGGCTGAGAGGGCGTGTCCAAGACCTTGAGAGGGCGTGTCCATGACCTTGAGAGTGCGTGTCCATGACCTTGACTCACTTGAGTGTTTCTCCAGACATGGCAAGGTTGTAATTCTTCTCTGGCTCTGGCAGGCTCTGGAAATCCACCAGGCAGGGGTGCAGTTTCTTGTTGTCATCTCGGAACTGGAGGAGTGGAAAGAATCAAGATATTGGATTAAGTAGATATCCTTAAGTCATGTGATCTGACTAAGGCAGTATGGGAAGCACTCACCGACCCGTAGGTCCATCCTTGTTCAATGCGAGTGGCGGCCCATAGCTCATGGCTGTTTTCCGCCAGCTTCTCCCGAATGCGCTCCAAGTGAGGCGGAAGCACAATCTGAAAGGACAACGCGGTGAATGGAGGCAATAGCTAGGAGAACGAGATGTGCACAGATCATTTGAGGGTTGTACCTGTACTGTGTCCACAGGGCAGGGGGTGAAGGCGGTGTGCGAGAGGGACTGTGTAGGCCCCAACAGATTGCGGACACCATTGAAATCATGCTTATACTCCTTGATGGGCTCAATACGCAGTCGGTCCTTGGGCAGCACAGCCTCATAGCACGGGGCATAGCCTGGCGGTGGGAGGAATTTGAAGTCCCCATGCCGCCCTCCCAGGAGAAAACGAACCCTTGGCGTTTGCAAGGAGAACATGAACAGTGATCACTCATTTGACATCACTCATTTTCTTAAGACTTGTAAAATGACAGCGGCTCTGTAAGCCCTATCGTCGGTTCTCACCTGACGCCTGCAGAGAAGCTGGCGACAGGGAAGAAGAGGCCGTCCAGGTTGAAGTTCTCAAACATGCCCTGCACCGGGTGCCCGTTGATACGGAACGAGATACTGGGCACGCTCAGATCCAGGCAGCAGCTGACCACATCGTCTGCCGCTAGGATGTGCATGTTGGGGGAGGCGACATGCCGGAGGACTCGTCCTGTGGAGACACACGGATCTATAAGACGTCAACCAGTAATAGAGTTCTGCATTCTAAAGCGAGGCCCTGCCTGCCGTACCTGACCACAGGTGGAGTCCATCAAAGGCGTAGGAGTAGAGGTCGTCGCCAACCCCGTTGCCGCCCCAGCCCTCACCACCCCCAGGGTAGGGGCTGTAGCCCTCGGTCAGAGCCCAGCCCACACGCAGGTGGAAGGCCTGGGCGGTCAGGAAAGGCTCCACATAATCCACCATCACCTCAAAATACCACTTCTTATACTGTGTGGATCCCTCACAGGTTCCGAGGAAGATGTTGGGTCTCACACTGAGATGAAAAAACAGTTAATGGTTGGAAGGAAAAAAGCGAATTGCCGTGGTTGTATTTTCACAAATGATATTTAGTACGGCCAGATGTCTGTATACCTGGTGACATAATTGATGATGTTGGACTGCAGGAGGAGGTCGCGACCTGGAAGCAGATTCTCTGTGATGAGATTCTGATTGGACCTTACAGCCACACCGTTACACACACACAAAGAGCAGAGCACATCCAACACCTAGGGAGAGAGAAAATTCTAAAATCAGCCCTCAAATCATAAGGAGATGGATTGTCAACAACATATGAACACTTCTCTGGATAAGCACAGGCCTAAATAATACAACTTAATAATATAAATAATAAATATAATAATAATAAACTTCAATGACCTGCACACGTATTCACTGACCTTGTGATTGCGTCCATGCTTATCCAGTAGAGAAATGATAGATTTAATGTGGTTCTCCTGGATGATGTTCAGGACCTCTGGACTCTCAATCAGAACGCAGTACAGCACCTCCAGGATGCCTGTGGTGAGCATAACACGCAATGAAACACAGAGGGCACTCCCGTAACACGTTCAAGTCAATGTGATTCAGTGCTGAAAGGTGATGGAGTGTGTTGTAGTGGGACTTAACCTGAGGAGGCCTCTAAACGGTCCAGTTTGCTGACCAGCCAATCCAGGTTATCACAGAACAAAGCACAGTTGGCCCGGTTACCTCTGATGAGAGAGGCTTCACAGGAAGAGAATGACAGAGATCATGACAGAGATGTCATGTTCAGATTGAAAGGGCATGTTGCCACAGTAACCACAGCCATGCAGAAACATGATGGGACCTGAAACAACGGGATGAATAGAAGGTCACATACCCAGCAGCTCGTACAGGAGATTAACGATTTCCTTCCAAGACTCGGCAGCTTCCTCCCCTGCAAACTCGGAGAAGTGGGCCGCCGTGTTGTAGACATTGAGTCGGTCAATACAGTCCAGCACCAGGGTGATCATGCCCTGTGCGGAATGACACATATAACATAGGAACACCAAAGGGAGGAGCAGTGCAGGAAGAATATTTTCAACATACAGTGCATCATCCTCATCTGTTGTGCGTGAGCACTGACCTCCTCTTGGAAGAGGTTCTGTCTGTTCTTGAGGGAGCGTAGTTTGGTCTGCTTCTCCTCGTGCTCCAGCTCCTCCTCAGGGGGCCGGAAGTAGAAGATGAGGTCCTGCAGGGAGAGGGCCACTGAGTCCATGGGCAGAGACGGGGGGCCTGAAGAAGACTTGTTCTTACCGCTCAGAGAGTCCAGCGCTCTGGAGACACAGGGAACAGGGGAAAACGTCACTGTACTGAGCACGAGGTCAAACACTAAACCAAGGCGCTCCGCCCCTCCTGAAGGATAACAGTAAGTCGAAGGGGTCTATACATACGTCCATAATGTGTACACACTCAAGAGATTCCTAGATAAGTATTTTCTCAGAGAGCCATAGGGAAGATATTGGGACTGGAGAGGGGCCATACTTAATGAACTGAGTGAAGAGGCCTGCTGTGTTGTAGATCATACGAGCAGCCTGGAACTCCTCTGTCTGGGAGCGGGCCACGGTCAGGGCATCGTCCATGTGGCCCTCCTTATGAAGGATGGCCTGAGAGAGACATTGACAACATGGATAAACACTAGTTGCACTCCAGGGGAAAGCGGAGCATTTGAAAAGCCTGAACAAAATGCATTCACAGTAGATCCCTATATTACGGGGGCCTTCATTATCTCTTAGCATTTCCTTTGCTGTTGTTCTTCCTGTCCTTTAGCTCAGGTGTTTTTAGGCATCTTGCCGCACGATTTCTCCATACCTTCCTCTTAAGAGGTCCCAGGCGAGCGGACTTGGCATCGACAGAGGCGTATGTAAGCCAGAGGCCAGAGGAGACGTGCTGTACAAAACACATGGACTCCCCATACTTAATCTCTGGTGTGCCCATGCCCTCCACATCTCGCTTCTGAGCCACCTCGATCTTTTCCTGCAGGTTGGAAGACGGAACAACAAGGAGAAAGAATGACTGTCAACAGCGCTAGGTACGGAGGGATGATATGATCGCTGCCAGAAGCTTTTGTTCCATTCTATGAAAAGGACCACGTGCGTTTTTTCACACTGCTCTTTATATGAACAGAGCACCCTGACCTTGGAGATTCTGAAGCAGAAGGCTGACATCTTGGCGTTGGCTTTTTCAGGGTCCACCACCAGCAGTCCTTTCTCTTCATCCAGGCAGAGGTAGCGGCCTGTGGTTATATGACGCACTCGGAACGACTGGCCCCATTTCATGTGACCTCCACTCCATCTACACAGAGCCATAAGTACAACCCCAAAGAGAGAACTCATGTAAGACAATTGTAATGTTTTTTTGTTACATAAAGCTGATGAACAGAAGGGCATCCACTCACCCAATCCGGAGGGGTTCTAGTCTCCATAGTGACCGGGCATGGCTACAGACAGCACCCCCTTCATAATGAGCAATTCTGAAAACAGAGATGGGCTGTTAGTGACAGGTGGTGTTTATGCAGTGTCAGATTAAATATCTGATTAACATCTGATTAACCTTCCTAGGTTCTCCCATGTCACACCGCTCCTCCGCACACTTCACTGGCTTCCACTTCAAGACCATGGTGCTTACCTACGGAACAGCAAGAGGCACTGCCCCTCCCTACATTCAGGCTATGCTCAAACCCTACAACCCAACCTGAGTACTCAGTTCTGCCACCTCAGGTCTCTTGACCCTTCCACCCCTACGGGAGGGCAGTTCCCGCTCAGCCCAGTCAAAACTCGTCTCTGTCCTGGCACCCCAATGGGTGCCAGGACAGCAGAGTCCCTGCCCATCTTCCCGAAACATCTGAAACCCTACCTCTTCAAACAGTATCTAAATTATCTCACAGCACCCCGCCCCCTCCCCATATATATATATATATAATGTCAAATGTAAATGTGGAATAGTTCAACAGTGTTCATCACCTGCGCTGGTCGTCTCCTTGTTCGGCAGCAGGGATAGCCAAGCACTCATCCATGTGACCATGGAACAGTCTAAGAACATAGCCTCCAGTCAGAAAGCCTGAGGGGTTGATGTTACACTGGCAATGAGAGAAAGACACGGCAGTCAAGTGTAGTGTTTCTAGATGATCAGCTAACGACTAGGAAATAGAAAAACAATAAAAACATATACACACCTTCAGCAAGCTCACAGCCAGACATCACAGGGCTCATGGTCCACAGCGTCTGCATGAAGGAGGCGTCCACCATGAGGTCACCACTGGCGTAGGAGAGATGCTGGAGCGAGAGAGAGAGAGAGAGAGAGAGAGAGAGAGAGAGAGAGAGAACATGTCAGCTCCATCCATAACCTGCTGGGGTTGAAAGTCCACTTGGCAGTGTGTCACCAAAGCGGCTCACCAGGTATCTTTCAGAGGACACGCTGACCAGGATGAGGTCATCTCCCACCCTGACCTTTTCTCCCTCTGACCTCTGCTTGGACGCAGGGTGAATAGTCCACCAGCACGCCTCCCCTGTGGGGGAACACTTGCGTCACTGAACGGAACACTGTGCAGAAAATTAATATGCCACTGTTCTCTATGGTAAAGGCCATACCGGTGGAATCTTCCTGTAAGCCCACATCAAAGGCCAGTTTGTCTGTGAGTGACCTTGAGGTAGTCAAACAGCTGAGGTACTGCAGCACACAGAGAGTAAAAATTACACAATGAATAATGAGGCGCTAATTGAAAAGCAAACCCATGTAACTGCAAAACTGTCTCCCACACTATCTCCCACACTACCACCCACACTAAAACCGTAAATGGCTGGTATAGTATATATTCAATGAATGGGACTTATGTGGTTATGACGAGTGAGATAGAGGTAGAAAGTGTGGTGTGGGTGGTAGTCTGGATGGTAATGTGGGAGATTGTGTGTGGATGATAGTGTGGGTGGAAGTGTGGGAGATGGTGTGGGTATGGGTGATAGTGTGGGTGGTAGTGTTGGTGTGGGTGATCGTGTGGGTGGTAGTGTGGGAGATAGTGTTGCGTGGGTGGTGGTGGGGGAGATAGTGTGGGTGATAGTGTTGGTGTGGGTGATAGTGTTGGTGTGGGTGGTAGTGTTGGCGTGGGTGGTAGTGTTGGCGTGGGTGGTAGTGTGGGTGTGGGTGATAGTGATAGTGTGGGTGGTAGTGTGGGCGATAGTGTTGGTGTGGGTGATAGTGTTGGTGTGGGTGATAGTGTTGGTGGCGTGGCGGAGGTCTTTGTGGGCTATACTCAGCCTTGTCTCAGGATGGTAAGTTGGTGGTTGAAGATATCCCTCTAGTGGTGTGGGGGCTGTGCTTTGGCAAAGTGGGTGGGGTTATATCCTTCCTGTTTGGCCCTGTCCGGGGGTGTCCTCAGATGGGGCCACAGTGTCTCCTGACCCCTCCTGTCTCAGTCTCCAGTATTTATGCTGCAGTAGTTTATGTGTCGGGGGGCTAGGGTCAGTTTGTTATATCTGGAGTACTTCTCCTGTCCTATTCGGTGTCCTGTGTGAATTTAAGTGTGCGTTCTCTAATTCTCTCTTTCTCTCTCTCGGAGGACCTGAGCCCTAGGACCATGCCCCAGGACTACCTGACATGATGACTCCTTGCTGTCACCAGTCCACCTGGCCGTGCTGCTGCTCCAGTTTCTTTCAACTGTTCTGCCTTATTATTATTCAACCATGCTGGTCATTTATGAACATTTGAACATCTTGGCCATGTTCTGTTATAATCTCCACCCGGCACAGCCAGAAGAGGACTGGCCATCCCACATATGCTCTCTCTAATTCTCTCTCTCGGAGGACCTGAGCCCTAGGACCATGCCCCAGGAATACCTGACATGATGACTCCTTGCTGTCCCCAGTCCACCTGACTGTGCTGCTGCTCCAGTTTCAACTGTTCTGCCTTATTATTATTCGACCATGCTGGTCATTTATGAACATTTGAACATCTTGACCATGTTCTGTTATAATCTCCACCCGGCACAGCCAGAAGAGGATTGGCCACCCCACATAGCCTGGTTCCTCTCTAGGTTTCTTCCTAGGTTTTGGCCTTTCTAGGGAGTTTTTCCTAGCCACCGTGCTTCTACACCTGCATTGCTTGCTGTTTGGGGTTTTAGGCTGGGTTTCTGTACAGCACTTTGAGATATCAGCTGATGTACGAAGGGCTATATAAATACATTTGATTTGATTTGATTTGGTGTTGGTATGGGTGGTAGTGTGGGTGGTAATGTGGGAGGTAGTGTGGGTGTGGGTGGTAGTGTGGGAGATAGTGTGGGTGGTAGTGTGGGAGATAGTGTGGGTGGTAGTGTGGGTGGTAGTCTGGGTGAGTTAGAAGTAGAAAGAAGTGGATGGTAGTGGGTTGGTGAAATGAGAAACATGTGAAACTGATAGTGGGTTGGTGAAATGAGAAACATGTGAAACTACGCAGTGAGACAGAGGAGTCTGTTTACCATGCTGGAGTGAGTGTGCTTCAGTAGGATGGCATGGCCATACAGCAGGGTACGGTGGCCCCCTCCTTGAGATGACTGGGCAGAACACAGGAGAGCGAGAAGTTAAAAATCCAACCGAAGAGAGTCGTGTATGATTCAACATTCAGCCTACTAAGGTCAGGCACACAGGACTGTTAAAGACCGAGGAGGGAGACAGGAGTTGAGCGAGTCATCCTCCTCGTACCAAACTGAGAACAACGTGGCAGGCAACAGAGAACCTGTGTACTGAACGTATCTGGCTGAGAGGAGTCAGAGAGCCCACCACAGAGAACCAACACAACAGCAAACATGTCCACATTGTGTCAATACAAACCAGGGGTGAGTGGAAAGGGAAATTGATTAACAAAAGTCAAATGATTAACAATACTGGAAGCAAGAAACAATACCACAGAAAGTCACATGTCACATTTAACTGGAAGGCAGAAAAAGTGACATTCAGACAATCAAACTATATTGTTTCTTCAACATTTGTTATAATTAGTGGTTATCATTTCCACCGTCAATGTTGTTATCATCTTGATTATTCCATGAGTAAGTGGAGAGTCAGAACACAGTGCAAGACTGACTTCTAGGTCAGATTTAGTGAACCCGTGTGTGTGTGTATACGTACGTACGTGCGTGCGTGCAGTTTGATATTCAAGGTTACACTTTGCCCTACATTCCAGACTTTCTGAAGATTAAGATGAATTGCCGTGATGGTTTGGTCAAACCACAGTAACTCACAGGGTGACGGAATAGCAAGGATTAAGAAAACGTAAAGGGCTGGTCTGGTTCCACATTCAATGAACGGGACTTATGTGCCTGTGAGGAGTGAAGATGGGAGTATGATGAAGGTTGTATAGGAGACATTCAGAGAGACAATGTCACAGGGCAGTAAAGAGCCTTGTTTCAAATGACACCATCCAACACTAGGTCTGTGGTCCACGTTTCTGCTGTTGGACGTAGTGTAGAGATTATACGGCAGCCAGAAGCCCTCGACGGCAGAGAGCTTCTTAGTTGCTCCTGTGTTGCTGACAGGAATCGTTCCTCGAGTGTCATCTGAAACGCCGCTCGGTATTTCAGCTATGACAACACTGAGCAAAGTGTGGAGTTAGGTAGTATGATTGAGGGCAGACGAAAGTGGCGCATCACTGTTTGAGACAGGGACATTGGGTGAGAGATGAGAGCACTCTCATGGTAGACAAAGGGTGGAGAGGAGGGGAAAACTTTGGGGAAACGTGACAGGAAGGGAAACATGAGCAGACATACCCATTTGTCCAAATCGACTGCCTATGGTTGGCAGGTGGGAGGTGAGGGGTGTGGGGTCAGAAAAGAGACAAAACGAAGTTAAGTTGCTAAAAAATACAAGAGGCCTTGACATAATATTCATATTTAAAATGCATCAGTGATGTGTCATTAGCACATAACTATTCACGACAATGCTACTTTTACAACTATGTGTCGATGACATAAGAGAGGATGTTCTCACTACCATATAAGGCATAACAGTATTTTCTGAAATGTTTAACCAAAAGTACTGATTCCCATATTATGGTAAAAAACATTACATTTGTTTGTATTAGTTCGATTCAGAAAGAACTAAGCTCACCAGACACTACACAAAGACCACCTCTATTTTCCAGCCAAAGAAAAACTATTTCCATGTACTGTACACTGAGTGATCAAAACATTAGGAACACCTTCCTAATATTCAGTTGCACCCCCTTTTGCCCTCAGAACTTCCTCAATTCATCGGGGCACGGACTACAAGGTGTCGAAAGCGCTCCACAGGGACGCTGGCCCATGTTGACTCAAATGCGTCCCACAGTTGTGCCAAGTTGCCTGGATGTCCTTTGGGTGTTGGACCATTCTTGATACACACTGGAAACTGTTGAGCGTGAAAAGCCCAGCAGCTCTGCAGTTCTTGACTCGAACCGGTGAAGCCTGGCATCTACTACCATACCCCGTTAAAAGACACTTAAATCTTTTGTCTTGCCCGTTCACCTTCTGAATGGCACACAGACACAATCCATGTCTCAATTGTCTCAAGGCTTAAAAATCCTTCTTCAACCCGTCTCCTCCCCTTCATCTACACCGATTTGAAGTGGATTTAACAAGTGACATCAATAAGGAGTCGTGGCTTTCACCTGGACTCACCTGGTCAGTCTATGCCATGGAAAGAGCAGGTGTCCCTAATGTTTCGTACACTCAGTGTGCACTGTAGAATTGTTTAACATCAGATGTAAAAGAAGCTCCTTTAATCCCAACACAACAGAACCATCAGCCCCTCTACTGGTCTCTTACCTCGTTGAGCTCCATGGTGTTGGACAGCATCTCCTGTAAGGCTCGTACCGACAGGGACTGCTCCAGGATGAAGCAGCAGATCGCCAAATCAGGTGGCACATTCTACAACACAACACATCCGTCAGCAAAACCCAGGGAACGGCAACGGCTGGAGTACAGACGTAATCAGAGTGGGGAACGTGGTTCTCTCTACCTGAGCATTGGAGGTGGTCTCCAGGAAGCAGAGGCGGTTCCCAAAGCCCTCACACGAAAGACACAGTTTGATCTGTTCTTTCAGAATGGAGGCAGTGCATTGTAGCACAACCTGGTCATCCTACATACAGGAGAGAGAAAAAAGGTCAAAGGCCAAAACAGATTATGTTAATCAGCTGAGCTAGTTTATATCATAATTATTATTTCATTGTTTTACATTAAGATGTTTCATCACTTGGGTAACATTTCAAAAGTAGTACTTTATATTTAACTTGCCATTCATAACCTTGATAGGCCCATATGGCATGAATAGAGGGGGTAGAGTTACAGCCAAAACCCATTTAGAGGGGCTTAAGTGTGGATGTGTAATGGTTGTAGTGGAAGAGAATATAGTAAAAGCGTGAATGTGATTCCTGTGCAACAAACAGGCATATTTTATGTCGCATAAGAACAAGGATGCAACACTGACCAACATATGGTAACAATAACGAGAGTAGATAGAGCCAGCAGAGTGATAAAGCCGTTGTAACGGGGAGCCGAAACATAGTAGGTCAAAAAGCAAACAAAGAGTGGTCAACAGACCCTCTCTGGTCTTGGATCTCACATTCCTAACCTTCACATCCACATTTTCTTTGTCATTCTTCTGTGCCGGGCCCTGCCCCTGTCCTAACACTAATCTCCTTGGTAGTCGGACTGTGGGTAAGCACCCGCTCCTCCCGGCCCTCTATTTCAGAACCCTGCACCTGCTGCTCCCACATTCCCCTCGGTGGAGCAGTGGATATTTGAGACCCAGCCTGGCATAATCATTTGTAATGCACTCACACAGAGAGCAGTGAGACAGACAGACCCGGTGTCAAACTATCATTCTTAGGCTGACAGCTCAAGTCACACTAAACCTGGCCAAAGTCAACCATAGAGACCAGCCAAAAGTGGGCAAAAGACATACTCCTTAGTTATGACAGAAGAACAGTGGACACCGATAAGTCGATGTAACAAGAAACCTTTTACAAAGCCTACAGTGCTGTAGAACTCAGTGTACTTCAGATCATTTGTACTAGTACTACCACTGTCAATCATACCAAAACTATCAGAACACATGACATATATATATACGACGCCATCACTCTGACCTGGCAAAAGATAATATAATCAAAAGCACTTCATCATACTCAATGTGTAGAGCGAGTGCAGTTCTCATTGGGCCAGAACTAAACAGGTGCTCCCATGGCCCTGGCTATAAACCTGCTAATCCCAAGACTCCGTAAATATAGAACTCAGCAGAGTTCAAGATGAACAGCATCAAAGCAAGTGACGGCCAGCCTCTCTCACAACTCCACATTCAGCTGGCCAGCTCAAGAAAATGGTTCCCTTCTTGGCGAGAGCGTCATCTTCCACACACTGCTATAACGATAGTCACGGCACGCTCACACACAAACGTGTACATGAATACAGTAGATGTCTTTACACTACTTTATGTTCGTAGTAAGTACTGTACTTTCACAATAAAGTACATGTCTGCGGTTCTCTAATTAAACTCCAATAAGAATCTAACCGACTCAAGTAACGATCCTGAGAGAAGCACGAAACAGACTTAAAGGCCCAGTGCAGTCAAAAACGTGATTTGCCTGTGTTTATAGAGACACTGAGTGCACAAAACATTATGAACACCTGCTCTTTCATGCCAGACTTGGCCAGGTGAATCCCAGTTAAAGCTATGATCCCTTGTTGATGTCACGTGTTAAATCCACTTCAATCAGTCTAGATGAAGGGGAGGAGACAGCTTAAAGAAGGATTTTTAAGCCTCGAGACAATTGAGACATGGATTGTGTGTGTCTGCCATTCAGAGGGTGAACGGGTAAGACAAAAGATTTAGGTGCCTTTGAACGGGGTATGGTAGAAGGTGCCAGGCTTCACTGGTTTGTGTCAAGAACTGCAACTCTGCTGGGTTTTTCATGTTCAACAGTTTACCGTGTGTATCAAGAATGGTCCAACACCCAAAGGACATCCAGCCAATTTGACACCACTGTGGGAAGCATTGGCGTCACCATTGGCCAGCATCCCTGTAGAACGCTTGAAACGCCCCCAGTTATTGACACTAACCGGTGCGCCTGGCACCTACTACCTTACCCCGTTCAAAAGCACATACATTTTTTTGTCTAGTCCATTCAGCTTCTGAATGGCACACACACACAATCCATGTCTCACACACACGTCTCAATTGCCTCAAGGCTTATATCTCATTCGTTAACCTGTCTCCTCCACTTCATCTACACTGGCTGAAGTGGATTTAACAAGTGACATCATTAAGGGACCATAGGTCAGTCTATCATGGAAAGAGCAGGTGTTCTTAATGTTTTGTATACTCAGTGTATATTTCCACACTCTGAGGTTGGAATACTACTGTGAAATTGCTAATAATGCCATTTTAGTGTAAGAGCTGTTTGAAAAGACTGCATGACATTTCAGCCTGTTGTAGTGGGATGGAGTTTTGGACTGACTGGTGATTGAATGAATAAACCAATAACATTTACATTTTTGTCATTTTGCAAACGCTCTTATCCAGAGCAACTTGCAGTAGCAATTAAGGTTAAGAACCTTGCTCAAGGGTAGATTTTTCACCTAGTCGGCTCGGGGATTCAAACCAGCAACCTTTCGGCTACTGGCCCAACACTCTTAACCACTAGGCTACCTGCCACCCCAATAAGAAAAAGAGTTCTAAACTTCTCGACCAATAACAGATCGTTTTCCATCTTCCCTTCCCCACTTAAGACCACTCCCAGACAGCCTTAGCAAAAGTATTGCCTGAGAATTTGCTCTTTAAAAAGAAGCTATTTTTGTTTTCAATTAAAATGGGCAAAAAAAAGAACAGTAAGGTACTTAATTGTTACCCCATAAAAATATTTGATATTGATATAAAAACAGCTGCTCTGGGCCTTTAACAAAGCAGAGAGGCAATGTAGGACAAAGCTCTTTATATGCAGCAGGCACTATAAAAAGAAAGTGTTCTGCTCTGGTGGTGAATAATACCTCGACAAGTACACACAACACTCCATCTCTGCCTGGCATCAGTCAGGTTTGACACAGCAATACATGTTATATAAAAACCGTGTGATTCAGCCTCACGTCAGCATGGGAGTCCCTAATGAGGAAAAGAGCTCTGCCTCAATCGAAACAGGAGAGCCTTTTTCAGAAAAGGCATGTTGCATGCCATGCTCTTTGTCAATGCCTTGTTGTGATTGTACATTCTATGTAGCTTACAGGTAGTCTTTGAGAGAGAGATATATTCACGTTGAAAATAATGTGTACAGTATCTAATACAGTATGCCAATGCCTGTTCCCAAAAATATCAGTGCTTAGCGTTATACTTGTTTCCACTAACTCGCTTCTCGGTGTATCTTAATATAACAGATATGAAATGCGACATGCTTGAGTCATCCGAGGCCTTCGGTCCCTGTGAGAAAACTGATGGGGTAAAGGTTTTCTTGTCTCTGCTCCACCATGTCCCCAGAGGTTCAGTGAGACGCAGTGCGAGAGTGTCTCTCCACACTGGGTCAGTGGTATGAATGGTCTAACCCTCCACAAGCAGGCCAGTCTGTAATTACTGTACAGCTGAAGACGGAACTCATTCTAAGAACAGGTCACAACACACCATTAGGAAAAGGTGTCTAACACAATACCTCTTCGCCATTCAGAAAACGAACAGTGTGGAAATCAGCATCTTTATCATGCTGGTCTCAAAATGTGCTGTAGTCTGTCACTAAATTGCTGTGAAGACATGCCTTCTCTTGACTGGACCAAATGCGCCGATGCACCAACGTAACCTACCACTCCTTTCCATCATGCTGCCACCTCATGACCTGATATGTCTGAAAACCCATATTACTGCACCTAAAAGTAAAAACCAACCAATGATAGTCAATCTGATTCCGCATCCCATTACATCTTATGTTCGTCATTCTTCGTTTTTTATTTTTGTATTACTACCCCTCGTTTTCATGCGTTTCTATTTGCCAGCGTCAGCTGTTACTTGGCACCCAGCAAACTGCCCAACTCCCAAACAGTAACATTTCAAGCTGCTCTGGTATAAAAATAGATAACAATGCAGACAAGCCCAGCATCTGTCCATGTCAATCTGGTCTTTCCAAAGTCAAAGGGAAGCCACTATCAAAACGTATGGAAGTTAATGCATTGGACTAGAAGTTACACCAAAGTCACACATTAGGCCTACGGCAAGATAAGGCAACTTATCGTAGTTATACTGCAGTATGGTTTCTCTCTCACAGCCTTTTTCAGTTACAATCGAAACGAACAGAGCCAATGGAGTCCAGCATCACTCACCGTACGCAAGAACTGAATCTCCTCCTCTCCATCTCCTCCTTCCGTCATCCTCGAATGTATTACTTATCACTCTATTCTCCCTGGTTGTTCCTCAGCAAGCCTCGCTGTCTCTCTCCCACCTCTTTTCTCTCACTCCCAGCGTCTGTCTGCGTGTGGGCGTACTGAAGGACAATGTGGGTTCAGTGGCAATGGCTGTGTTATGAGACAGAGTGACAGTTTACTAACTCCTTGCTCCGTGCAACATGACAAGGGAAAAGTGGGTGGAGCGAACTGTAAAACATGGTGCCACCTTTACGAAGTCCTATAGAATTGTTGTACCATATTAACAAATGTACTGGTAAACGTGTGTCCGATTTTAAATATCTACAATATGTGTCAGTGACCAAGCCATCGCCTAAAACAAAGGTAAAATAAAATAAAATAAAAAAACGTTAGTGTCGTTGCATTAGACCCAAAGGGTTGCCATTGGTGAGGTCTGCAACAGGTTTGTGAATACACAGATTTTTAAACCTTGCTACCTACTAGGTCAGAAAAATGAAGTCAACCTCTAAACAAATCAGGAAAACACCTCTAATTTTACTAAGAGGGATAGACTAATCTGATATCAATTAATACATCAAAAGATTAAAATAAATCATTTTATTCAAACTGAAATACATACACTTACACAAATTATATATAGTCAGATATGTAAAACGCAACTTCACAATAATAAAATCTGCAATCAGCAGTTGCTACATAATATAATTTACTTGATAGAATGATATTTACCCATTGATTGACAGCTTAGTAACATTTGTACACCATCAGAACCCAAAATAAGCTTATTTTACTCCAATGTTTGAAAAACAATGTAAACAAACACAATATAGTCTCAATACATGGTTAAAACTATAATTGTTATATTATGGACAGGCAGGCCTTGCATCTATAGCTTTGTCGATACATTTGAGAGTGGTTACATTTCTCCAGCCCCATCCCTCAGATTTGTACCGAAACAGGGAGGCCACTTTGTTATTGTTCTACTGTTGACTGCCGCTTTAAAATACACATTTTCTAAGATAACCTATTGGCATAACAGAAAATTACATTTAAAAAAAACACAAGGCATTCTTTGTGCGAGTGATCTTATTTTCCCATTTGTAAACCCTACTACTCAAGACCAATGCGCTAGTTACGGAGTACCATTTAGTCTGTCCTGTACCCCTCAGATCTGCAATGGGTCCCCTGTGGCCATGCTAATCTCATGGACGGGCCAGCAGGGCGAGTCTCTGTAGCGTCTCTTGGTGGCCGGGAGCTTGAACTGCAAGGCTGGTGATGGAGAGAGTTCAACGGGGAGAGAACCCCCATCACTCTCACTGACCCCCATGTCTATCTCTATAAAGCCTAAGGTCGTGACAGAGAAAGGGGAGCAGTTAGCCACCAAGTGTGCAGTGTAGAGGTCAGTTGATGTTCTGTCTATTGGTGTGGGAGAGGGTCCACTGGGAATGGGAGAGCATGTTTCTGTTTGAGAGAGAGAGGAGGGCTTCGTTGGAAAATGGAGAGGGAATTTGACTTCTGTACTTTTGGACTCCTGCTGTAGGGGGGCCATGGTCTGAGGTGGACCATCTAAGACCGTGTCGGTCAGAAACGGTCTATTCACCTGAATTGGAACTGTGAGGTGTTTGTCTTGCTCCTCCTTTGGATTGCATGTATTCAAGTGCATCTCCAGCAGATCATGTAGCTCTGACTCCTTAGGTTGTTCCTCCACCGGTTCCAATTGTCTTTCTTTGAGATTCAATTGTGATTCTTTAAACGTCACTTGGCAGGAGTCCTTGTCCTGCTTTGGATTGGGTGACGGAGGAGCGCACAAATCCTGGATGGTCTGCATGAGGTGTTCCTGTTGTAGTTGAGGAGTATGTTGGATGTCAAACTGTCCCTCTTGGGCAAATTGATAAGCACTAGGAGTTGGCTCTGGAGGTGGACATAGGACTGGCTCACTGAGGCTTTGAACAACCACTGGCACCTCTTGATGATTTTTAGAGGCTTGTCCTGGCCAAGGTCCGGGAACACCATCATGACTGATGGAGCGTCCAAACCGCCGTGCTCCCTGCCGGCGCAGACGTACAACGCTCCGCTGACCCCCCTCCCGCTGACTCTCATGCAGGACATCATTGAGCTGAGGTTCAGGGGGCCTTGGAGGAACCCTGGGGTTACGGAGCAGCGTTGTCAGAGCGTTAAAGCGCCTGATGCGCTCTGCTACAGACATGTGTGTCCTCTTAAAACCCAGTCCTGACTCTGTCATCTTCTCTTTCTTCACCGGCAGTTGAAGTGTGTCCCCAGAGACTCCATCTTCTTTCTCGATCATCCAATCTGTTTTCTCTTTCTTGTAAGTTTCATCTTGAATCCTCAGTTGGTCCAATGTCACCTCTGGCATACTGATGGAGCGACGAGGGTGACGGGGCTTCTGACTGACAGATATATCCACTTCTGACTGCTTCTTGCTTAGACCCACGTCGTCAGGGTCCTCTTTTATCCCAACCTGCTCTGGATCCCTCAATACATGGTTTGTTTCATTCTGTCTAACGGTTTCCACTATCGTCTCGGTTTCCAACTTGACACCAGAGCATTCACATGATTCCCCAGCTTGTGTCCTGGAAGGTGAGTCCAATGTCGCGAGATCCAGGAAGTGATCGGGATTTTCAGCAAAGCTGTAATTTGGCAGATCAGGGTCATCCTCCACTTCACTCCTCACTAGAACTGAATACAGATAAAATGTCACATTGAGTATTTAAGTGACTAACATGTAGATACATGGATGTAACTGAAAAAATATTTAAAAAAATATAAACCTTGCCCTGGGCCATCAGTCATTATGACAGGAATCCTGGATGGTTCAGTCATTATGACAGGAATCCTAGATGGTTCAGTCATACCATCAGTCATTATGACAGGAATCCTGGATGGTTCAGTCATTATGACAGGAATCCTGGATGGTTCAGTCATACCATCAGTCATTATGACAGGAATCCTGGATGGTCCAGTCATACCATCAGTCATTATGACAGGAATCCTGGATGGTCCGGTCATACCATCAGTCATTATGACAGGAATCCTGGATGGTCCAACCTCAGAGCTGGATGCTTCAGTCATACCATCAGTGACCATTATACTGCCCATGATCCAATTCTCAGTGTCATTCCCAATGGATGTGGGGGAAGGGTCCTGAGAATAAAGTCGTAGAGAAAGTAGATAAGTCCAACAATAGAGATCAGCGTCAAAAGACAAGCATGAGCAACGTGAAGACCCAGTGTTAGGACAGAATATTGGACAGCGCCAGACTTACAGGGCTGCTCCAGACTGTCATGTTGAAGAATCTAAGAGATGTCCTTCGATGAGCCTTGTCCTCCTGCACCGGATGCCTTCGGGAAACACAGACACAGTCAGACACAAAAACAAGGCGATAGACAAACAAAGGTTAAATAGAAGAACTAGAATCAATGCTTATGATGCTTTAGATTAACTTGTTTGATGTTTTATAATCTTTCTTGTGATTCCTCCTCTTCTCTGGGGCAGTGAGAGTGACAGAGCGCTCGTGCTCCCTACTGCCCTCCACTCCACTCAGGACAGAAGTGTGACTACGGGTAGGGCTTTGGCCGACTGCCGCCTCGAAATCTGCTGGGACAATCAAAACATAGAACTTCTCATACCGTATCTTATGCCACTGACTAAAAGCTATACTGCAGTACAGGCTATAAATACGTGACCATTGGAGGGTTGTTTGCTCATGGATTGGTTTTCTTCTCTAAGGTCATGGATTGAGCGTCTGTATACAGAGAAGGATAATATTAGCTCCATAAAGCATTTAAAATAAAAATCTCAGAGACGTGGTTCATCAAAATATACACTTCCGTTCAAAAGTTTGGGGTCACCTAGAAATGTCTTTGTTTTTGAAAGAACACATTTTTTGTCCATTAAAATAACATCAAATTGATTAGAAATACAGTGTAGACATAGGTAATGTTGTAAATGACTATTGTAGCTGGAAACGGCAGATTTTTTATGGAATATCTACACAGGCGTACAGAGACCCATTATCAGCAACCATCCTTCCTGAGTTCCAATGGCACGTTGTGTTAGATAAAGAAAGGTCTTTGTTTCTGGCCATTTTGAGCCTGTAATCGAACCCACAAATGCTGATGCTCCAGATACTCAACTAGTCTAAAGAAGGCCAGTTTTATTGCTTCTTTAATTAGAACAACAGTTTTCAGCTGTGCTAACATAATTACAAAAGGGTTTTCTAATGATCAATTAGCCTTTTAAAATGATAAACTTGGATTAGCTAACACAACGTACCATTGGAACACAGGAGTGATGTTTGCTGATAATGGGCCTCTGTACGCCTATGTAGATATTCCATTTAAAAAATGTTTCCAGCTACAATAGTCATTTACAACAATAAATGTCTACACTGTATTTCTGATCAATTTGATGTTATTTTAAAATGAACCAAAAATGTGATTTTCTTTCAAAAACAAGGACATTTCTAAGTGACCCCAAACTTTTGAACTGTAGTGTGTATGTATTTCTTTTTTAAAGACAGTTAAATGCAAGTACCTTTTTTTAGCAGAGCTCTCGACATCAGGGACAGGATCTTCAGTCGACTTTCGTTTAGATGTGATTGGTGATTCAAGTGTGTTGTGGTGAGCGGTCTTTGTATTTTGCTGGCCTGTGAGGTCAAGGTTATAAAGTCAGAGGCAACACACTTATTGGCCCTTATTGACGACAATCCTTTCTGCATCACTTTTTACTAACAGCATTTGAACTTTGCAACCAGTTAACAAGCAGCAAAAATAACATCATTACCACAACATTATGCACGTACTGTCTGGGGGATGTAAAAGGTCAGTGTGAGTGCGGCCTGTCTTCAATTTACTGAGAGCATCCACAAATATCTCTGGAGAGATCAAGCAAAAAATTATAATAATCTGAATTGAATTCATACATTTTCCAGCAATGTATTTATTCTGAAATTATTATCACAGTATAAACCTCATTATCCAGTCATTGCAAAACTCTCACCTCCAACACTGCGCCTCCTTTGATGTCCTAAAAGTCTATACACACCAAGTCCTGCCCTCTCCTGAAACCTCCCCCCATCAACTGGGGGTGTGGAGGATTCTGCTACTGTTGCCATGTCCATAATAGAAGGGGGGACAACACCTGGGGACATAGAAGAGTGAAATTAGTATCAACTTTAAACCTAACATCCGTCATCAGCTACTATACAAATGTATATTTCTCTAAACTTACCAATGCGATGAGCATGTATTATGAGTTTCTTGATCACTGCTGCTTGTCTATGCAGTCGTCTCTCTGTACCTGCGGTCAGTTTAGAGCCCCCAGCTGGACAATGTAGCAGATTGGGTGCAATCACAAGAGCCAGATTGCCCACTTCCATACGATTCTCTTTACATCTAGTGAATGTGAGTGATAGGAGAGGATGGAGAAACTTAGGCACAGAGAGACACAGACCTCCCGCTCTCTTAGCCCAGATAAAAGAAGAAGTCCTCCTGAACTTCTGGAAACAAACCTTTGAGCCGTCTGTCTCAGGAAGGTGCAGAAGTATCGGAGGGCCCGTGAATGTGACGGGGGGAACAGGGCTGTGAGAAGAAGAGCTCCATCCTCACCCTGCTCCTGCCGACCCTCCTCCTCGTCGAAGCCCTGTGCACGACACAGTGGCACCTGTAGATCCATAGGGATGAGGGGCGAGGGCAACTCCCGTAAGAACTGCTTCACAAGAGACGCCACATCACAGGGCTGCAGAGTGGCTGAATGTGGCAGAGAAAAGACTGGCTCCCCCTGCTCCAGGCCAGCCTGTCATGAGGAGGTAGAGCGTCAACATAGAAAAGATAGACCCATGGAGGTAAGAAAATTGACATTCCTGCACATCCCTCCTGTGCCGCCTCACCCTCAGAGCTCGCATCCGACTAAACGACCCGGTCTTTCGAAACAGCCCTTCAGTATGAAGATGCTGGGATAAAAATTCACAGGCATCCACCAAGAACCTATGGAATAGTTAGATCACTCAAATGGAAGTTAAGTCATGACCAACCAAAACGTTGGGCTTTCAGTTGTTCATTGTAATCAGAATAGGCCACATTAGATTTTGTTAGATTTTTTTATCACATCTCCCAGTTATGACTGTATTTAAAGCAACCATACAACTCAAGTTCACATACTTTGGCACTGTCCCACTCAAATCAGTTAAATCACACTGTGGCAGCAATATCAGGTCCCGACCAAAAGCAAATTTAGATTGGTTCTCCTGAAAGACATCCATCAACAACAAATCATGGTGATGTGCTAAAAAGGCTTTCTACAACAAATCAATACCTCAACACTGGTAGTTTGCAAATTATGATAAGTACATGTGAATATTTAAGAAACGTGACCTTGACAGTAATCAATCAAGTAATCAAAAGTCTGTGACAGCATATCGTGTTGTGGACAATGGAAAACATGCTCTATTGACGCATTGAGATTGATTGTTGAGAAAACATATTGGCCTTGTTGGTTACCTGTCTGACAGGGTCGCTCGTGTATGGCCCATTCAAGAAGTTCTTCCAGTTTTTCACGCGAACTCCAGATGCTTTCAAAGCGTGTATCACCGCCACCACGCGCAGACGGTCGTCCATGGGGTTTGGCATTGGTAGATCCAGTTAGGATGTCTTCTTTAAAAATTAAATAAGTTGAAAGTAGTGGCTTTTGAAAACTCCATCACTATTAAAAACCGACATTTCGTCAGAGCTAGGTAGAAAAATGATGTTGCCTACGTTGTTGCACGTCTTTGAGCCTTTCATCCCGCCGCCATCAAATTAGATACTTCCGGTCACCTGTGCCCAAATAAGGCGTAATGTAGGTGTGATGGGCACGGTTCACAGAGACGCTTGTCTGTTCTGAAGTCACAAATATTGTTTGAAATGGTCAGTACATAATGAAAAAGAGCCCCATACATACACGCCATACATAATGAAAAAGAGCCCCATACATACACGCCATACAGAAATTGACATATTTCACATTTATTGACATTGATTCATAGGGCCTTTTCTTAAAAGCGTGTTAAACCTCGCAAGGCTGCCGGCCCAGAAGGCATCGCTAACCGCGTCCTCAGAGCATGCGCAGACAGGTTGGCTGCTGTGTTTATGGACATATTCAATCTCTCCCTCTCCCTATCCCAGTCTGCTGTCGCTACATGCTTCAAGTTGGCCACCATTGTTCCTGTACCCAAGAAAGCACAGGTAACTGAACTAAATTACTATCGCCCCTTAGCACCCACGTCTGTCATCATGAAATGCTTTGAGAGACTAGTCAAAGATCATATCACCTCTACCTTACCTGTCACCCACTTCACTTTGCTTACTTCCCCAATAGATCCACAGATGATGCAATCGCCATCACACTGCCCTATCCCATCTGGACAAGAGGAATACACATGTAAGAATGCTGTTCATTGACTATAGCTCAGCATTCAACACCATAGTACCCTCCAAGCTCATCGTTAAGCTTGAACCAACTGGGTCCTGGACTTCCTGACGGCTGCCCCCAGATGCTGAAGGTAGGAAACAAAACCTCCACTCCGCTGATCCTCAACACTGGAAAGGGAAATACCTAGTCAATTGTACAACTGAATGCCTTCAACCAAAATGTGTCTTCCGCATTTAACCCAACCCCTCTGAATCAGAGAGGTGCGGGGGGGCTACCTTAATCAACAGCCATGTCTTTGGCCCCTTGGAACAGTTGGTTAACTGCCTTGCTCAGGGGCAGAATGACAGATTTTTACCTTGTCAGCTCAGGGAGGCTACCTGCCGCTACTGGGGCCCCACAAGGGTGCGTGCTTAGCCCCCTCCTGTACTCTCAGTTCACCCATGACTGTGTGGCCAAGAACGCTTCCAACTCAATCATCAAGTTTGCAGACGACACAACAGTATTGATTACCAACAATGACGAGACAGTCTACATGGAGGAGGTGAGGGCTCTGGGAGTGTGGTGCCTGGAAAATATCCTCTCACTCAACAAAAGAAAGGAGATGATCGTGGACTTCAGGACATAGCAGAGGGAGCACCCCCTATCCACATTGACAGGACCGTAGCGGAGAAGGTGGAAAGCTTAAAGTTCCTTGGCGTATACATCACTGACAAACTGAAATGGTCCACCCACACAGACAGTGTGGTGAAGAAGGCACAACAGCGCCTCTTCAACCTCAGGAGACTGAAGAAATTTGGCCTGGCACCTAAAACCCTCACAAACTTTTATAGTTGCACAATTGAGAGCATCCTGTCGGGCTGTATCACCGCCTGGTGTGTCAACTGCACCGCCCGCAACCGCAGAGCTCTCCAGAGGGTAGTGCGGTATACCCAACGCGTCACCGGGGGCAAACTACCTGCCCTCCAGGACACCTACAGCACCCAATGTCAAAGGAAGGCCAAAAAGATTATAAAGGACAACAACCATCCATCCCACTGCTTGTTCACCCCGCTATCCATCAGAAGGCAAGGTCAATACAGGTGCATCAAAGCTGGGACCGAGAGACTGAAAAACAGCTTCTATCTCAAGGCCATCAGACTGTTAAATAGCCATCCCTAGCACATTAGAGGCTGCTGCCTATATACATAGACTTGAAATCCCTGGCCACTTTAATAAATGGAACACTCGTCACTTTAATATTTACATAGCTTGCACTACTCATCTCATATGTATATATTCTATTCTACTGTCTCTTAGTCTATGCCGCTCTGACATTGCTCATCCATATATTTATATATTCTTAATTCATCATTCCTTTACTTAGATTTGTGTGTATATGTTGTGAAATAGTTAGATATTACTGCACTGTCGGAGCTAGAAACACAAGCATTTCGCTACATCCGCAATGACATCTGCTAAACACGTGTACAGTATGTGACCAATACATTTTGATTTGATAAAAGTTAACAGATCTTACTGTGCAAGTTGTTTTCTCATGATGACAAAACAAGAAAAAAGTACAAGGAAGTACTTGTCTTTATTTAAACAGATACAGCTTGATTACTTTCTATTTTGAGAAATGTCAATCAAACGATGAATAGACACTCCCGGGGTGGTAGGTAGCCTAGCGGTTAAGAGTATTGGGCCAGTCACCGAAAGGTTGTTGGCTCAAATCCCTGAGCCGACTAAGTGAAACATCAGTGGATGTGCCATTGAGCAAGGCACTTAACCCTAATTGCTTCTGTAAGTCGCTCTTGATAAGAGGGTCTGCTAAATGATTCAAATGTAAAGATATATATATATATCACATCTTTTTTTTTTAAATACAATGACTTGTATCCATATACTCAACTTCCTATTTGTCCAACAAAAATAATATTATATAAAACAGTTATAGTCCATTCTTATTTACACATGCATCATCAAACATAGTACAATTTAATTGAAAGTGCACATTCAAATCTACACAATGTTTATGAATTTGACTTTTAGTAAAATGTCAGGATGCCACTTTTGTGGATCTGCATGAATTATGTAATCTCCCCCCTTGTGGGTGTCTTTCTATCTCCATTTTTGATCAATTCTGTCACATAATTTCAGTCGTGCGTTTCTTTTTTTCCAGAAAAGTTCTGATGTTGCTCTCCACGTCCTCCTCCATGCCACCTGCCTCCTCCCTCAGTCCGGCCCTCCCACATGGGCGTGGGGGCCTCAATTTCTCTTGGCCATCCACCCACAGAATGGTACACCGGCCATCAATACCGTCAACAGAGACAGAAGAGAATCAGTTTCTCTCTTTATCTTAATTTTTTTTAAAGTCAAACACAAAACTCAGAGTTACTCAGCTATAGCATACCTTGTAGACTGCAATGCTTTCCCCCTGCCTTTACTAGCAAAATGTAAGACTGGTCCTTTCTTGCTGCAAGCGGAAGAGACGGGATACAAGGTGCACTGCGCTGCGCAGCTGTGGAGAACATGGAAAAAGGTTCATCATTAATATAGCTATTAACAATACAAATAAATATAACTAAACAAGATATGTTTGGGATATATAAGCGTTACTGTGAAAAGTCTACATCCATATGCACTTCATATAATTATGCTAAATGTTCATGCTGACTGACTTACACAGACGTCCTCATACTAATTTTCTTGCTGACTCTGTGGAGCTGTACTCATCTTCTGGTTCTGACTTCCTCACTGCACTTTGCTGTGCCCTCTTAAGTGCTCAAAATTATGTTGCTCTCCTGTTCTCTTCCCTGAGCTCACAATCTGAGGCCAAGCTTTGCTCCTGACTAAAAATATGTATTTTAGGGCTGTAAGGATACAGGTCAGTTGACAGGCCCGAGCCCAATTTCCCGATAGTTTGGAATTTAGGCTTAGGAATGTTTTAACTATGTTAAGCTACACATCATGAAATATATTGAGACAAATTACAGACAGCCTACAAGTAGAAAAATATAACGTAATTGAACATTAAACGTATTTCAATATGATTGAAATAGGCCTATAGACTACTGTTTATTGTATTTCTGTTTTCATTTGAAGCATATTTTATACATCGCTTGTTTGTATCAATTGCAAAGACATTGGCAACTTTGTATTTGTTGTCAACTTTGTTCTGAAGTTATCCGTGGTCCAGAGAGACAAATAAACCATGTGATGTTATGTTTAGCGGAGATCTAAATATGTATATGTGATGCCGGAGGGCAACAAAGCATCCACTGATGCACTTCTATGGGTAGTCTGAGGCAAGCGTTATACACCGAATCCAAACCGGCTGCATGAATTAATTTTGTTCCCCAACACCAAACGCGATCACAACACGCAGGTTAAAATATCAAAACAAACTCTGAACCAATTATATTAATTTGGGAACAGGTCGAAAAGCATTAAACGTTTATTGCAATTTAGCTAGTTAGCTTGCACTTGCTAGCTAATTTAACGATTGTTTTGGGAAACAGCTCGGAGATGTAACGAAGCTCTAACGATGTACTTAGCCTTAAAATGCTTTTGGGAAACCGGGCGCTGATTGAATACGGCCCTTAGAGTTGGACAGGTAATATCTTATCACACTATCATATTTAGCAGATATGATATGTGCCTTGCCCAGACTGCTCAGGGTGGTGAGCGTGCAGCTCTACAAGTGATAATAGGAACCAAATCCATTTCTGTGCTGCGCACACGCCTCTGAGCTGCACTGGCTCGTTCTGCCCGATTTGAGAATATGTTTGCGCACCATTGACTAGAATTCAATCTTTGCGCTCTAGTGCTTTTAATGTGGACATAGATTTAGCCTGCATATTACGTTACTTTTAGTATACAGGCGATATTGCATATTTTTCTTCTCTCCCTAGGCCAAGGACTGAAGCGTAACCTGAAAACGTTTGATTATCATTTGGCATTGACACTAATAGTCCTCCAATAGATCTTGATGTATCTTATGGATTTGCCTGTAAATGGGTTTAAAAAACATATGGAGAAATGAATCATGTTGATGATTGAATTACAGGAGAGTTGAGACCAAATCACAGACGCTGGACAGAGTGGATTTCAGTTGTAGCAAAATGGCAGTTTATTGAGTCAAAATATATCTTGTCCTGCCGTTTTAGTGTGCACGGACCTATTCAAATAACTCAGTAGGGAGTCAGGTGAAAAAGGGGCTTATACAGGGGTTACAGTGGTTTTTATACATTGAATAAAGTAGGTAGAGTCTTGTCGTGTTGCCTTCTGAATGGTCCCGAAGGGTTGGAGGCAGACCTGCTCTAGCCAGAGCAGGAGCCCCATTGGTGCACAGCAGAGTCTTCTGCTCTGGGCACCCGACCAGTAGAGGGGGGGGATTAAGTGTGTGTGTTTATGCAAGAAGGTATTTGTGTGTCAGGGGATCGTGAGGTAGGGAAAACTGAGAGGGGCAGTTTTATGGCTGGGTGTGTGTGATCGTGCGATGGAATGTCTATGTGTGTCCTGGGGTCGTGAGACAAGAGAACTGAGAGGGGCAGTTTATTGTTGGGTATATGTGTTCGTACCTATTTGGGCAGGGATACGTGCAATGACTTGAGTCAGGCGGATTAATTTGGTGCTGTATAATATATGAGCTATGTGTATGAATATATGTATATGTGACAATCACCTAGTGAAAAGTAAGGCTTATAAAACTGAGCCATTCTTCAGCACTGTCATGAGGAAAACCAACCCCCTCCTTTGACAAACTACCAATTGCTCAGGGTTGAGATTGGTGTCCAGCAGAGGCTCTGTCATATCACAGCAATACGTGACTCCACCTGAACCGAAGTCAATGCGAGAAATGTGCATCCACAGCACAATTCTGCTGACACTTTGAATATCACATTCCCGTTGGAGTCTGTCTCATCCTTACCTGATGGCACACATCTGTAAGCAGAGCAGACTCCTCCATGTTTAGCTGTCAAGCTCCCGCCTGTTCCTCTTTGGATTAGTAGATACATCTCGTTATTTTAACACTTTTTGAAATATTCGATGAGGGGTGTTGACATCAACCGTATTACAGTTTGGACTTAAATCGGCTGGGAAATATATGGCAATACGTAAATGGCTGTCTAGCAATTACCAACTTAAAAGTTTGAAGAATTTAAAAATGTGTAAATATTGTACAATCCATGTCTGCAGAGAAAGATTTACCCAGAAAGACTCACAGCGATAATCACTGCCAAAGGTGATTCTAACATGTGTTGACTCGGGGGTGGGAATACTTATGTAAATTAGATATCTGTATTTAATTGAATACATTTGTTCATTTCTAAAAACATGTTTTCACTTTGTCATTATGGAGTATTCTGTGTTGATGGGTGAGAACAATTGAAATCATTTTGAATTCAGGCTGTAACACAAAATGTGGAATAAGTCAAGGGGTAACGTTATGAGTACTTTCTGAAGGCACTGTGTGTGTATATATCATTTTACTTTGCTACAGCAAATAGTGTTTTATAAGCTCATGTGGGCTGGGGATCCGTGAGAAGAGGCATGACACCATAATAAAATAAATAAGTCAACATTATCTAATCAGTTTTCAATATACTCGCCCATATAGCGTATTGTTCCTATCTCTCCCCATTATATTCACAAAACCCTGAAACATGTAACTAGCTATTGTACTTACTGAGAGTAATGTTCTTATTCAGGCTTTCGCAAATGTTTTGTTGACAAAGATACGGAAACTGTAACTTCCTGTTTCCATATGTCGATAATTGAGTCAAGATGATGCACCGATGCGAATGTTAAATAAATTGTATCAAATCACCACACATGACATATGAGATATCCACTTCTGTGTAGTTCTAAATTTACCTAAATTGCAATTAACTCATGTGCATTAGGGCATTTGTAATCATATTAGTTGTTGCCTGCAGTGTTGTAGGGTGTTGGGGGGAAACGACCCCTTAATGTATTTTATGAGAACCAAAAGCAACCTTTGGTAAGATTTAGATATGTACATACAGTACTAACTATCCGGAAGCAAACACATTTTAAAGAGAAGTGGGCAGAATAATTTTTTTGTTGTTTTAGATCGGGGCAAAACACACCCCCCCAAATATCAAAAGTAAAAATGACATTACACATCTCACATCTATTAATATCCTCATTATGATGGGGGTGGGGGGAATGATTATATCAATGTACATCAAAAAAATTTGAGATGAGACAAATAACATTTTTTGTTAAGCAAGAGTAGTGGCAGCCAATGAAAGTGTGGAAAAAGTGGTTTCTGTGAAAATGACAGGAAGTTTAACCCAGTGAGGTGTTTAACCCCAAGCCACCTAATTACTTCTTTACAATGTGCCTTTAAAAACACTAACTTTTAAGTGTCCAATGTTATAGCTGTGTGGTTCTTGTAATGATCCATAATTAAAATCTGGACTTTTGTGAGCCGTACTCAAGGAAACAAGACAGAAAGAAAAAGAGATTAAATTTTGAAGTAAAAATCTTCAGATTATATTCTCAAATACAAAAAGATTACATTTTGTTTGAACACAGAACCATATGCAGATACTGTTTGACATACATTTTATACAGTTTTACAACCACACAAACTAGTTATTGATCACAAGATTCAAAAACGACTTTAGGGACATGTTACAGAATATTTTAAATGGTGTGAAAAATGCTGGTAAATGTGGTTTTACAATCTCTCTTTTTATAAAAAAAAAAAGTCATCAAAATGTCAGTCTTCAATTTCAATAAATATGGGCAAAATATTAATGGTTAAATCAAAACGAGAATAATAAGTCCAGACTCCACCAGTTTCATTAAAACTTATGGTTCTTTGATCTAAAACTAAAAAATGTCTTGTCAATAGCAAAATTTGAAAACAAAAACAATGTTGTCCAAAAATATTCCATCTCTTAAAAACACATTTGAAATGTACACATGCAAATCCCAGCTACCTTTTATGAGCTCTAATAAACAAACATTCACTGCGCAACACTAAACTGTCCTACATCTGCATGTTAAACTACACCTCTGTTGCTCATTTCAAATAGCCAACATCGAGAACAGGCAAGAAAAATAAGCTGCGTGTTACTAAAGTGTTGCAGGACCTACTGCAAACATAATGCTAACGTCGTGGCGTGGCAAGAATAAAAATCCTGTATCTAAAAAGGCAGGGAAGAAAAACTGGACCCTTAAACATTTTTGAAAATGTAAGCTATAAGAAAGTGCAGGCTAATCATTAAGGAGATGTATGACAATGAAAAGGCAGAGGTCTAGCCTGCAGGCAGGATAAGCAATGGAATGCTGCTGAGGGAATGAGATCCGTCTCATCAGCGCACTACTTTATGCCTACTGTGTGCCCTGAGAACCCTGGCTGTAGTTTCCATATTGGCTGTAGTACTGATTCCATTGGCTCTGGTTCTGGTAATACTGCTGCCACTGCTGTGCATACTGGATCAGAGAGAGCAAGACATTATCAACAGAGCTTTAGACAGGTGAACATGATATATGGGACAACCTAAGAAACTAGGTTGGCCCGACTCACCTGTTGATACTGCTGGTTGTAGGTCTGTTGCTGCTGGTTGTAGGTCTGTCCAGTGGCAACAGGAGCAGCGGAGGCGGCAGGAGTTTGGCTGTAACCTGGGTACTGGCTGTAGCTGCCGTAGTTGTAACCCTGGTTGTAGTTGCCCTGATTGTATCCCTGGTTGTATGTCTGTGGCTACAAATTAAAACATACGATGTCAGAAAGTTTGAAGGACTGGTGAAGAGTTGACAGAGGAACAAATTCCAGAGGGAGAACCACATGTAGGGAGATGCCATTTAACACAGTTTACCTGTCCTTGGCTGTAACTCCCAGTGGCTCCCTTGTTATATTGTCCTTGGCGGTGCTGATTGTAGCTCACTCCAGATTGCTGGTTGCGGTTGTAGCCATGTTGTCCTCCTGCAGCACCATCACGGTTGCTCCCCCAGCGGTTCTGCTGGTAGCCTCCATGGTTATACCCTGTAAAGTTTAAAGCAAAAGCAGTTAAGTAGGCTCACTAACATGCAAAAAAAAATACAAAATTTAAACGAAATAAATTCCACAGAAACCTTCCACCTCACCTCCTCTGAAGTTGCCACCTTGACTCTGATAGCCTCCCCTTGCCCCTTGGGGACCACCACGGTTGTCATAGCGCTGGTAGGGTGCACCACGACCACGGAATCCTCCTTGGCGGTTGTCGAAGCGTTTGTCTGGGGGTGGGCCGGCCTTGCGGCCCTCCTCGTTGTATTGCTTTACCAGCGTGTCAGCCTCTTCTCGTTTCAGCTCGATGAAGGTCACGTCGTCAAGAAACTCACCAGCTTCTGGGAGCACAAAGTTGGCTACAGGAAGCAGAGGGGTTGGACGTTGTCAGGACGAGTATAGCGGCACCGTCGAAAGAAAGAAAATCATTATTACTATCTGATAGACAATACTAGGACGAAGGGGAAGAGGGAAGTGGGGGAGAGTTATACCAGAATTATAGCAAAACATTACCTCAAGGGAACAGGGGAGAATTTGCTCCAGTTTAGGGAGGAATTGTATTTAACTAGGCAAGTCAGTTAAGAACAAATTCTTATTTACAATGACGGCCTACAACGGCCAAACCCTAACCTGGACGACACTGGGCCAATTGTGCGCCGCCCTATGGGACTCCCAATAATGATACAGCCTGGAATCGAACCAGGGTCTGTAGTGCCTTAGACCGCTGCCCCACTCAGGAGACCATAGAAAAATAACAAAACTAAGGAGAGTGATGAATATGTAGAGTTTTCAGTTGTAAACCACAAGCATAGCTTACGGAAGGAAGCATAGCCTGTGGGCGTATGTCCTCAGTTAGTCCTTAAGTAATAAATGTGGATTTTCTTCCACTCCCCTGGTACTGGAAATTGCACTGCCAATGGTTTTGTTAAAATGTTCAATTGATAATCTATTAAAAATCTCATCCTTCAAGGGTCAGAATCCAAACCAACACTTGAAATGGACATCCCCCTGCACCCTGAGTTTGCAGTGCTAAATAGATGAATGAGAAAGATGAAAGAAATTGTTAAAAAAAATAAGAGAATGATAGATGATAAAGGGGGAAATAGTGGGAATAGCTCTTTGAAGGGGGGCGGGGGACGGGTGGGATCTTCCAAGTTTCGATAAAACAACAAACAAACAAAAAACATAGGAAATGCATTGTCTTTGTGTGGTTTTTTTAATTTTTGTTATCCATGGAATTCCTACCTTTCATTTCTAATACAGCATGATCGGGCACATCCTTCCCTTCCTCATCAGTTCGCTTTAACGTTCGCTCTTTTAAATCCTCGTCCGTGGGACATATTACAATAGCCTTGCGTTGAAAACCTTCAAAAGGACGCATTTTTCGTCTCTGGGCTGATCCATATACATTTGTCTAGCAAAGTTGACAAGAAAAAAGTAGAAGCTGTTTATTATTGTTCACTTGTCTGCTTTTGTTATGGCTTTGCGTTCCATAGGAAGGAAATTGGATTCCTGCAACGGTGAAAGTGAGAGTTTTTACCCCCCCCCCCCCCATACTGTTCTGGAACTACATATGGTTCTCTCACAACTTACTTTTGTGTCTGGAATACATTTCCTGGGAGAAAGAACTTTGAGGACCCATGTTAGTCATCTATTGGCTAAATTCTTGCAAGTTCTCAACTGGTCAACGTTTCCAATGAAAAGCTGAGAGCGTTAGCTACTTAAGGCCAGATTCAACATTACAAAATAACAGTTGCGTTTAAAAAAATATATATTACAAAAATATGCTGCATCCTTTAATACATTTTTGCCATGTTTACAACGCACCCTTACAAGGTTGAGCAAATAGATGAATGTGCCCATTAATCCCTTCTGCCACACAGCTCACATTCACTTCCATATAATTAACAGTAGAAAAAACAAATCTGTAAAATCAATTGAATTGTCTCCAGGTAAACCCTTAAGGACAATCAATGAACTGTTCTATGTGGCAGGTATTTGCTACACCACTGCTCTGATAATGACCTCTAAAAAAAAAGATCAACAAATAATTTAGCATTTTTAAAAGTTGGGTAATATTTCACCTACAATAACAGGGTCCCCATTTACTTACCAGAACCTACCTTTTTGTCAATAGCCCAACTGTCTCATGACAATAACAACAGACAATACCTACCTGTCAATACTCACTCACACTGTGGCACCCATTAGAACGTCCAGAACCTCACCTACCTTGAGTAACTTGAGCAAACGCCCTGAAAATTCAAACATGTTAGTTCACTTACCTTAAGGTCTTATTTATTTAACATACAACATAAAAAAAAAAAGTTCCATATGCTGTCTGTATGTATAAAACAACTATCATACATCAGAGGTGATGAGAGTTTAAACTTGAACTAATCTTACAGTTAACGAACAACAGAAGGTGTATTTCTTACTCACCACCCGGCAGTGTTTACTTGTTTTTCAACATCTTATTATAGACATGGACTATTTGTACAGCTTATAGCTCTTTAAGAACAGGACATAGAGAGGATATTCAAAAAATATTGAGTAAAAACATACAATTGCAACACCGCTTTCATTTAAGCAAAACAGAAAGAATGTTTTCAGCAGCATGTTCAGGGTGATAACTTCCAGGAGTTCAGATGTTGATCGAGGCCTCTACACTAGAGAGACCGCATCACAGAGTGCATTAATGGACATGTGCATCAGTGAACAACAGTGGGCAGGGTTGGGAAGGAGGGAGGGTGAGCACAAAAACACAGCATGGGATGAGAAATCAGACAGTACCTGATCCAGGATGTAGTTACGCTTCTTGCGGGCAGCGATCTGGATCAGCCTGTTCAGACACTGTGTGGCCTGCTGGATCAGGACATCCCACCGACCAGAATAGTTCTTCTGACGCCGCAGCCCCATCACCTGAGGGTGGAGGTTTGCATTACGTTAGAGGGGAACTTGACACCAAAAAAGACCAAGACTAAAGGATTCTGTGTTCAAACAAAGATAACAACTGACCTTCATCTTCTCCATTATGGCGTTGGTGCCCAGGATGTTGTATTTCTTTGCAGGGTGCTCCTCCGCGTGCTTCAAGGCCCAAGTGGTTTTCCCAGACGCAGGCAGACCAACCATCATCAATAGCTGAGGTAAAACAAGAGGGTCAAACATGCAATTGGTCATGGAACCTCACAGCTACTGATGACAGAAGCAATCTAGTCTAACGAATAAAAAAAATTCATGATCCAACATGGCTGGCACTCACCTCACAGTCAGCCTTGGAGGCAGGCCCAACAGTCCCCCGCATCCTGTTCTCCAGAGGGACGTTCTGAATGAAGGTGTATCCCTCTGGCAGGGGGAAGAAGGGCTCCTCTTTCTGGCCAAAGTTGAACTCAATGGCACAGTTCTTCACAAGAACGTGGGGAAAGAGTGGCCGCTCGGCCAACTCCTCCCGTGACACACGGAAGGCCACATCTAGCCACTTGCCGTTCTTTGAGAAGGCCATCTCCACTCCCTCACCGCTATCGAAGTCCTGAACAAGACATGGAGAGGAAAACGTTTAGGCTTATTGAGTACTCAGCTTCTATGAGTCAGATGAATCTAAGTGAATCTTCTGCACCATCACAAATACTTACAATGTAGCACCCAAGGACATCGTTTTCACCAAACTTTTCCCCGTAATCCTCAAATTTACACTTCGAAGATTTCTTGCCAGTTCCTCCATAGCCATAAGAGAACGGTTCTTCACCTGTAATAAGCAGTAAAAACAGGAGTTTGTGTGTTGTTTCAAATCACATGAAATATTGATAGTAACAATGACATAATCCCAAGTGTTCCAGCTCAAGTACAGAAGCGTTTTTTTTTTAAACTGACCGAGCTGTGTGTTGCAGGTGTCCAGAGACCAGCCAATGCGCACTACATGAGGATCAGGCTCACTGCTGGGAAGGTGCTTCACAGAGATCTCCTCGTTTACCTGGGCAAGAAAAACATGCACCAAATTATTCTTCCGAAAAATCGAATGAGACTTGACAGCAAAAAAATAATTAAAAAGGAATATTCCATCTGCAAAGCACCTAAGTGAAATGCAACTTCATTTAAAAAGGAAATACTCTACCTTCATTTCAAAGCAGACTCGCCCTTTGTTGACGCCATAGGAAGCTCGTGCACCTGACCACAGGTATGCAAAACCTTCAATGGTCAGCGGGTATCCACTATACCGGTCACGTGATACCTTGAAGTGCAGATCGCAATTATCTGCAAAAAAAACAAGACCTCATCAAAAGTCAATAATAAACCATTTAAACAAATCCTACTACAATCCCGAAACATAGTACTTTCACTCACAAGTATCAATGGCCACCAGAGTGTCATCAAAATCTTCTTCCTCTTCCTCTGCTGGAGGCTGGGGAGAACGTCCCCTGTGTGACAGGAGTGTGGAGCATAAGCTAGAGGTGTAGTTCTATAGAATGTTTTCAAGACACTTTAGTGAAGTAGTTTTCAAACTAGCGATGTGCACAGTTATTGGAATATCCAAAACGGGCGTTAGTATTGGAATATTGTGTGAGTATAATTTGTTGTGCCAAAACATTTTATGGACTTGTTTTAACACTGGAAATGCTTATTCTAAATGAAATTATAATATCCATGTGATACATGTCATACAAGTATCCATACAAGTATCCATACAAGTATCCATACAAGTATCCATACAAGTATCCATACAAGTATCCTACCATGACATTTCAAATATTTTATTTAATAAAACAAAAAAGACTGATAGCCTTCACGTTGGTAGCTTGTTGTGTATGTTGGCCAATCAAAGCGGCTCAATGTGTAGCAAGAGTAATGAGAGTTCACTATTGCAATGCAAAACGGAATAAAAGGACTGAATTAAAAGTTAGCGAAATTAGAAGGAGTAGGCTACAACGAGCAACCAACAGGTAGGCTGTTTTATCCGAATGGAGTTGGGGAGAAATCACTAAATGTGGCCTCAACTAGCTATACAGTGTAGCTAGCCTCTCTAGGCTACTCCAGTCAAGACAGGCACTGTTATATGGGATGATAAATAACATTGTGGCTGCTACAAGCTTGGTAGTCTTGGCTGTACTCCAGTAGAGGCTCTCTATGCCTCCATCTGCTCGCTCCAATCTCACAGGCACCTCCGCAGATGCAGCAATAGAGCACCAGCCTTTCCCCTCGCACAGCAGTTTTTAAAAAAACAACACATGCATTTCAAATATCCAGATATCCAACAAAAATTCATGATACTATTCGAATAGCGAAATTATTTTAAACCCTCATCCCTATTTCAAACTTGTTCCACTTAAAATGTTTCTAACACACCTTTTTTCCTCCCGATGTTCATAGTATCCATAGCCACGGCCTTCATCGTATGGCCTCTTACGGTTGTGTCGGTTATCCTCCGTTTTGGCCTGGGTCGCCTGCTCAGCCTCCCATTCATTGGCTGGCTCTGGATGATGAGCTCTTGGCTGCTGGGACTCCTTCTCTTCCTTCAACTGCTCCTGCTCCTTTTTCAACTCTGCTTTCATCACAAACTCCTCTGCACCAATGAGGTCAATGTTGTCAATAATTACTGCTTGAGCAACAGTGTGAATTGAGAGAATATACTAAGCATGAACAAGTTATTACTGACCTGGCTTAATTTCAGGCATCTCTACAGGCTCAATTGATTCCGACTTCAGTGGCTCTTTTTGTACAGGCTTTGGTTGCACAGGTTCTGGTTGCACAGGTTCCTCCATCTCCGGTTCTAGCACCTGTGGCTCTGGTCTTTTGTCTGACTCATACGCCTGCGGAATCTGTGGCTCCATCACATCTTCTGTGAAATCGACCATCCCAGATCCCATTGCAGGGACTTGACCATACATCTGCGCCCCATCCCGGCTGTCTTCTTCACTCTGTTCGTTATCACCATTCGCCTCATCAGCCTGCGGGACAAACTGTACTTCCTTGTCCTTAATATATTTTTCTTCTTCCCCATCATCTTTAACTAAAAAAGAAAACAGTGTCAGTATCACAAGCTGCTTGTTTTACATATTTGGAGTAGCACAGCAGTTTCATCTGCAAACAATCTGTGAACAACAGTGGCCGTGGCTGTATTGGTGCAATCTTACAACGGTCTACATACACTTTGAACCCCCAATATTTGTACCGTCATCACCATCTCCAGCGTCTCCGCCAATATCGGTTTGCTGATCCCCCTCCTCCCCAACATCGGCAATCGGTGGCCCATCCCCTTCACCTGCAGCCTCGGCCTCAAGTGCTGACTGCAACCTTATGACGAGATCCGCCTTCAGCCCACGAGTATCCAGGCCTCGCAGCTGAAGCTCCTCCTTCAGCTCGTTGACTTTGAGCTTCTTCACATTGATTCCACTCATTTTTCATGCAACTTCTTCAGTGATCAGAAATTCCAATCTATACGAAATTAATGCACAGGCAAGGAATTCAGTTTAGAAATGTACTTAACCGCCTAGTAGTGGTAACGTTAGCTAACTAGCTATTTACTGTAGTTAGTTACACATTATTGCCCCACCTGAGCTAGCTAGCTCGCTATTTCGTTGCATTACAGGACCATGCATGGACATCGCTCGCGTAGCATAAACATACAATACACTGCGAAACAACGCACGGGTCAAAATCCAACAGTTTTCTTAAAGTTAGCTAGCTAGGTAGAGTTCTACTGGAGAACCAGTTTAGGTCTGACGTCACACCATCACACTAACTAGCTGTATACAATCATGTTTTTTTTATTTAACCTTTATTTAAATTATGCAAGTCAGTTAAGAACAAATTCTTATTTATATTGACGGCCTAACCCGTACTACCCTGGGCCAATTCTGCGCCGCCCTATCACGATCGGTTGTGATACAGCCTGGAATCGAACCAGGGTCTGTAGTGCCTTAGACCGCTGCTTCACTCGAGAGCCCATAGATAGTATAGTGTAGCTAGGTCATGTGAATTTACATTACTAACCTCTTTCCTCACCCCTATAATGTCCTTGCTAGAGATTCATGCAGCAACCAACTCAACTAAAACAAAATGGACGACTCTGTCGCTAACGAAGCTGTAAACATCTTTGCGCTGTATGTCTTTTTCTTTAAGTTTTTATTGGCGAATCGCTACCAACTGACAGCTGCATACATCGCCACCTACTGTCCTGGAGTGTGAGACCGGTCACGACCTATCTATGCCTCCATATTCTCTTAACTAACCATCATCTGCATATAAGGCCCCCCTGTCCGATATCCAGAAAGAGATCATCAATCATCAACATTACTAAAATTGGACTAATAGCACCAACCTGTGTAGTTAAATTTTCCAACCTATATTCTCTTGATAACTCCGATCCCACCCTGACCTGGAAGGTTCGGTCAAACAAGAAATCCATAATCCAGGTGTACATTCTCCCACTAATACCCATTCCATTCAATTTAATCAGTAGACCTTCCCTCCACATTGTATCATATGCTTTTTCAATGTCAAAATATACTAAAGTGGATTTAACAAGTGACATCAATAACAGATCATAGCTTTCACCTGGATTCACCTGGTCAGTTTTTGTCATAGAAAGAGCAGGTGTCACACTCAGTGAACATGTACAAAACATTAGGTACAGCTGCTCTTTCCATGACACAGACTGACCAGGTAAACCCAGGTGAAAGATATGATTCCTTATCGATGTCACCGGTTGAATCCACTTTAATCAGTGTAGTTGAAGCGGAGGAGACAGGTTAAAGAAGGATTTTTAAGCCAAATTCATAACATATAATACATAATACATATAATACATATAATACATAATACATATAATATAATACATAATACATATAATACATATAATATAATACATAATACATATAATATAATACATAATACATATAATATAATACATATAATACATATAATATAATACATAATACATATAATATAATACATAATACATATAATATAATACATATAATACATATAATATAATACATAATACATATAATATAATACATAATACATATAATATAATACATATAATCCGTAGCATATCATACGAAATGGGTGATGGACATCACAAATGAATACATAACATATGAAACGTTACATATCATACTAAAATGCATCAGATTTACGTACAGAATAATACGAATCCAGGTTGATTGAAATCAACCATCCCATATCCCATTGCAGGGACTTGACCATACATCTGCGCCCCATCTGGGCCGCACCCCATCCGGTACAACAAGAACCTTTTCCACCACCGCTGAAAGAGCCAGAGCCACCAGTCCAGCATTTTGTGCCAAATACAAAAGAGGAAGAGGAGCCCACGGAGGAGCAGCCCCCGCTAGACAAAGGAAACTGCAGACATAATTGTTTACAGGTAATCCTGTAGTTGTTTGTCTCTGGTACAGTAGTTGGTTGTATTCATGTGAAAGTTTTGAAAAGGTATAGATTTAATGACACAACTGGTATCTTATATGCTACCTTATATAATGTTACTTACCCTACATTATTCATCTCATATGCATACGTATATACTGTACTCTATATCATCGACTGTATCCTTATGTAATACATGTATCACTAGCCACTTTAACTATGCCACTTTGTTTACATACTCATCTCATATGTACATACTGTACTCGAAACCATCTACTGTATCTTGCCTATGCTGCCCTGTACCATCACTCATTCATATATCCTTACGTACATATTCTTTATCCCCTTACACTGTGTACAAGACAGTAGTTTTGGAATTGTTAGTTAGATTACTTGTTGGTTATTACTGCATTGTCGGAACTAGAAGCACAAGCATTTCGCTACACTCGCATTAACATCTGCTAACCATGTGTATGTGACAAATACAATTTGATTTGATTTGATTTGATTTGATCTTGCAACCGATAACGAGCAGAATCATCTACAGTCACTCTGGGTATCCCCTCAAAATGACACTCATGACAGCCATGCTGAATTATTATTAGATATACTGTAGATAGATGGTATATAATATAACTCAATTATGTTTCTACCAGGTGGATTGGCCAGTAGTGGAAAAGAACCCCACTCCGGACCCTATAGAGACAGTGGGAGCCAATGAAGGAGACACCTACCGAACCTTCAGATGTCACTGACCAATTAAAAGTGGTCATCGAAAGACAGTACCACAGAACCTGAGACTGGCACAGGAAATGCTGAATTATGCTCCATCTGCGGAAGGGCGTAAAGAAGAATATTATAAACTGAGGATGAACAGTTGCAAAATTGTGACTGCACCTCTATATTTGTACTGGCTCTTAACACCATGAACCTATTGAAAGTAGACACTGATTCTTGTTCATCCCAAAATATCTATGTTATGTGTCCTTAGTTTTGTATTTGACGAAATTGCCTAATGCACTGGGACAATCTAGTAGGGAAAATATTTACTAAAATGTAATAGATTTTTGTTTTGAAAGTCCTTAATAGAAAATCTCTGTCATGAGAAAAAAAGAAAACAGCTTTTTGTTTGTTATATTTGTCCCATGTCTTTTCATTGTGGCCAATTTGAAACAAACAACGTACAGCCTATGCATATACTGATCACCTCTCTGTCAAAGGTGGACGGTGAATTCAACCGTTATTTAAGGTTTTTGATTGAGAATGCCTGCAAGTCATTTAACTTTTCAAGACTGTTTTAGGAGGGAAAGGCTATACAGACACACCTGACCTGCAAACTGACATTTAACTTCAGAATTGGTTAGGGTCAGGGTTAAGGGTTTAGTGGGGGTCAGCTAAGGATCCGTTTTGGAGGTTTGCAGGTCAGCAGTGCCAGGGGTGATGGATGTGCTGCCGCTTGATGGACGTTCTATGCATAGCAAAGTACCACGAGCACAGCAACAGTATTGTTTACCCTAGCAACGGGCTGCTCGCTGTGTTTTTTTTACTGGTGAAGAACAAGAACTCGGATATCTAGCATCCCCCAGATGGCTATCTTTTGAGATTTTGGAAGTTTTAACGTTTGGGAAAAGTGTTGATAAACAACCTTAACTTAACCACGACAGTGGTGCGTATTGGGTGTTAGCAATCTGTTTTCACCACAGGACCGTTTTTCTGTTGAGTTGTTAGGAACGCAAAAAAAATGGCAGAGGGAGCACTGAACAACCAAAGGGAGCACACAGCGATCTGCTTCAAGGCCTTTATGCTCAAGAATAGTACAAAAAGCAACCTCAACCTGTGAGTATTTATATGATTGCCATAGTGGATAGTGAAGGTGGCGTGCTAGTTAAGTGAGTATGACACTGTTCTCCAACCTTTCCAGCTATGACCATCTTTCACGATTACTGACCAAGGTGATGGATGAGCGTCCAGACAATGTGGTTGACATAATTGAAGACATGAGCCGTGAGGTGAAGCAGGAATTTCTGCAGGACAAGCAGAGCACCTTGAGAGACATGCCACTGGCAACGGCTGCACAGCTCCTGGCTGAGCAGCAGAGGTTACTGTTTTCACGGAGAGGGGGTGATGATGGAGAACAAGAGGAGGAACTGGTAAGAGAAGAAATGACCCAGGTCCTTGCACATTCACTTTACCAAGACTGATTTGGGGAATGAATGAGCAAGTTGTATAGTGTAATCAATAATTATTTCAACGCGTCTGTGTCTCATTAGGTAGAAACACCGCTTCCCAATGTGAGTGAGCTTGGCTTCTTCCTCGAGCAGGCTGGAGTGGGACTGGGTAGAGAAGAGATGCTGATGGTCTTCCTGGCACTCAAGCAGCTGGTGGATTCCCAACCGCTAGTGCGCTGCCGACTTTGGGGCAAAATCCTGGGCACAGGGGGCAACTATCTTGTTGCTGAGTGCGAGTACAGAGAGGGGGAGGAGGAGGAAGAGGGTAATGAGGAAACAGTGGAAGATGAGGAAAGAGATGGAGAACCTCGGGATGATGATGAGGAAGCCGATGTGGTGGAAGTGGTGAGTTACTGAAAAAATGACTGTCTTACAATATGTTGCTTTCATATTACGTTTCTTCTTGTATGAAAAGTTTATGATGACTTTGCATTTTAGATTGATACGCTCCCAAGATCCACCTTCAAGCCCCCGCCTGTGGTGCCAAAGGAGGACAATCGCACAGGTGTGAACAAGTTTACTTACTTTGTGTGCAGAGAGCCTGGCCTTCCCTGGGTGAAGCTGCCCACTGTCACTCCCACCCAGATCACAGCTGCACGCCACATCCGCAAATTCTTCACAGGGAGACTGGATGCCCCCATCATCAGCTATCCTCCTTTTCCTGGCAATGAGGCCAACTATTTGCGAGCCCAAATTGCTCGCATCTCTGCCGGCACACAGGTCAGTCCCCTCGGGTTCTATCAGTTTGCAGAGGAGGAAGGTGAGGAGGAAGAGGAGGGAGCCCGAGACAGCTTTGAAGAGAATTCTGACTTTGAGGGAATTCCTGTTCCTGAAATGGCAGAATCTCTTTCCACCTGGGTGCACCATGTCCAGCACATCCTTCAACAGGTAACACTCAAACAAATTCCTTTTCCAATGTGATTCTGATAAGCCATTTTTAACCTATTTTTTGTGCCCTGAAAATTATCACATGGCCTCTCCTAGGGTCGCTGTGTGTGGGTGAACCTGGCTGACAAGCCTGAGGATGACTTTGAGGAGGAAGGAGATGAAGAGGAGAAGGAGGAGGAGCCTGATGAGCCTGATCCAGAGGTGGGGCCTCCCCTCCTCACTCCACTCTCTGAGGATGCAGGTCAGTATATTCCAGCGGAGAACAACTGCCCCCTCTCATTGAAGCCATGGAAGTTAAAGTCTGACCGCGGTACTGAAGGCATTGTTTGCACAAAACAGGACCCCCATTATAGTGAATGGAAATATGTCAATCTTCGTGTAAGTAAATACAACATTTGAAGACAATCATGGTACCAATAATTGCTTCTAATACACCAGATGTATGTCCTTGAACCGATTATTTTAAAATCGCACAGAGAAGAAGTTATAACGGTAATTTAGTTGCTAATGGCAGCCTGCAGTACCCCGGTCGGCCTTCAACTTGAGGTAATAAATGAGAGGTGACAGCACTGAGCTAGCCTGCAACGCCACTTCCTGGAGTAGCTTCAAACAGAAGCGACAATAAGCAAAGACAGTAGGGTATGAAGATAGGCTTAAACTGCTTCTCCAATAGAAATCCCTGATCAAACTTGTAGCAAGAAACAAATCAAAGGCACTCATTTTTGATGAAAATAAAAATGTGTCAGCGTGTCACTTTCACAAGGTTGGAGTAATAACATGTTGAAATGCATATGACATTGGCTCAAATCGATGTTGTGCCTTTAGATTTATAGAAAATTCACAACTAAGGAAGAAGTTTTCACTTCTCTCATTGACCTCTGAAACGCCAAACCCTGGTCTGATGAGTCTGCTTCGTAAGCATTCTCAGAAATCTGGCAATGTTTTGTCTTTGGGTTTAGAAACTCTGCTATAAGGACACAGCTGACGCTTACACCGACTCCATGGTTTGGGGGTGCTGTCGAGAAATATCTGCCAACGGGCGAGGGAGGGGGGATTGAGGAAAAATAATGACCTGCTCATTAGTCACCAGGAATAATAAAGACCTAGTTCACTGATTTAGCTGAAAAAACATGACGGCCGGAGTAATGAAGGCATAGTTAGATTTTTTTTAATGATATATAGTTTTGTCATTACAATTTATCAGGGGATGCTGCAGCACCCTCAGGACCCTTACTTCCCGCGGCTATGACCGACTAGACGAAACCATAACCTTAACCAAACCCTTAACCCAGACCCTAACCTAATTTTGATCAATTCTGACATTTTATATCAGTTTGGGCATCAGGCGTATCCTTATAGCCTTTTTCAGCTCAAACTGCGCATTTTATGTCTCCATCAGATGCCATCTTAACCAACTTCATTTGGCTTCAATGCGCTATTGAGTCTTCACATAGGAATTAATGGTGTCACGTGAGCGATGGCTTTGTCCATTCATATATAATCATTGGTCTATTCTCAGTCTGTTGGTTGGCCTACATTTTCACTCCATGCTGGTGGCATGTCTATTATGATTATGTGTTAAACTCCTTTCAAATGCATGATGTGTATGCATTTCAGAGACTACCAACACCCCTCCCTGGAGCTCCAAGATGTCCTCCACCCTCATCTCTCAGTTTGCTATTGCAGTGCTGCGCTCAAACCTCTGGCCGGGGGCTTATACTTATGCCAGTGGAAAGTAAGATTGAGTATCATTTATTTATTTGTAGAACTTTGTAGGGGTAATGTATTATATATTATTATAACTGTGGGATACAGACAATATCCCCAATAGAATAAATATGTTTTTGTTTGTTTACTAAATTAGGAAGTTTGAGAACATCTACATTGGTTGGGGCCTGAAATTTGCAGGGGAAGGGTACATCCCAACTGTTCCAACAATGCCCCAGAGAGAATACCCCAGTGGGCCAGAGATCACAGAGTCCCTGGACCCCAGTCTGGAGGAAGAGCAAGCCCTGAAAGCAACCCTGGAGGAGCAGAGGGCTGCCCAAGAAGAGACAGAGGCCTTGGGTGAAGATGAAGAGGAGGAGGAAGAAGAGGATGATTAAATTTGTAGTTAACAAACACTACATTACAAAATAGGCAACATTTACTGGGCTCTGTTCAATCCGCATCGCAAAGTTCAGCTTTACAGCGTGATTGAAATTTAAAGGCAATGTTCCAGCTTAAGCTGAGACTGCATTCATGGTAAACGCCGCATATGTCGGCTCAAAATTACCTTTACATTTCTACTGCGGAATCTGTAACGCTTCAGCGATAGATTAAATAGAGCCCCTAATTTATTAAGAACAAATAAAACAATTCGTACAGCAATGTCCACTGAGAGAACAATGCTTGTACATGTTTTTTTTATTAGTCGATTTTTTAAAGATTATACAGACAAACAGGTAGAGAGCAAAACACACACTGATCCCCTACCAAATCCAACCCACCCTCACCCACCACGATCCAACAGTGTCCCACCCCAATACCAGGTTTTAATGAAACAATGTTTGTGCATTTAATTGACATACTTTTTTAGACATCAGACCGTAGTCAGATGTGTTGGCAAGGCAGACTTCACTGTTTATTACTTTCCACATGAAGCAGGCAAGTAACTGAATACCTCAGTAATTGCTCCTGTCCTTAATTGGCCATGTCAGAACATGTGGGGTGAGCCTTCAATAAGTATATGCAGTACCAGTCAAAAGTTTGCACACACCTACTCATTCCAGGGTTTTTCTTTATTTTTGCTATTTTCTACATTGTAGAATACTAGTGAAGACATCAAAACAATGAAATAACACATGGAATCATGTAGAAACCCAAAAAGTGTTAAACAAATCAAAATATGTTTTATATTTGAGATTCTTCAAATAGTCACCCTTTGCCTTGATGATAGCGTTGCACACTCGTGGCATTCTCTCAACCAGCTTCATGAGGTAGTCATCTGGAATGCATTTCAATTAACAGGTGTGCCTTGTTAATTTCTTCAAGTTCAGTTGCAAAAACCATCAAGCGCTGTGATGAAACTGGCTCTCATCAGGACCGCCACAGGAAAGGAAGACCCAGAGTTACCTCTGCTGCAGAGGATAAGTTCATTAGAGTTACCAGCCTCAGAAATTGCAGCCCAAATAAATGCTTAAGAGTTCAAGTGACAGACACATTTCAACATCAACTGTTCAGAAGAGACTGCGTGAATCAGGCCTTTATGGTTGAATTTCTGCAAAGAAACCACTACTAAAGGACACCAATAAGAAGAAGAGACTTGCTTGGTCCAAGAAACACGAGCAATGGACATTAGACCGGTGGAAATCTGTCCTTTGGTCTGATGAGTCCAACCAGCATGGCTGCCACAGCATTCTGCAGCGATACGCCATCCCATCTTGTTTGCGCTTAGTGGGACTATCATTTGTTTTTAAACAGGACAGTGACTATTTGACCAAGGAGAGTGCTGGAGTGCTGCATCAGATGACCTGGCCTCCACAATCACCCGACCTCAACCCAATTGAAATGGTTTGGGATGAGTTGGACCGTAGAGTGAAGGAAAAGCAGCCAACAAGTGCTCAGCATATGTGGGAAGTCCTTCAAGACTGTTGGGAAAGCATTCCAGGTGAAGCTGGCTGAGAGAATGCCAAGAGTGCAAAGCTGTCATCAGGGCAAAGGGTGGCTACTTTGAACACTTTTTTGGTTACTACATGATTCCATATGTGTTATTTCATAGTGTTGATGTCTTCATTATTATTCTACTATAGTAAAAATAAAGAAAACCCATTGAATGAGTATGTGTGTCTAAACTTTTGACTGGTACTGTATATCTCTATAACCATAAAAGAGCATGACAGAAACAAGGTAGAGAATAAGAAGGACAGATTTTGTATTAATTTGGCATAAAAATAAAACACAGAATGCATGGCAATGTAACGCAATAGGTAAAACATTTCATTATTTGTTGAATCTCTGCTAACCCTGTGAATTAGGTTAGAAACAATTCTGTAAATGAAAGTAAGCAGGATCATTAACTATCATCATCCTTCTGTTTAATCTGTTGCGCTGTAATACAGATGTTTGACTAATGTGTAATGGATATACAGTTCAAGTCGTAAGTTTACATACACCTTAGCCAAATTTTCACAATTCCTGACATTTAACCATAGTAAAAATTCCCTCTCTTAGGTCAGTCAGGATCACTGCTTTATTTTAAGAATGTGAAATGTCCGAATAATATAGAGAGAATGATTTATTTCAGCTTTTATTTCTTTCATCACATTCCCAGTGGGTCAGAAGTTTACATACACTCAATTAGTATTTGGTAGCATTGCCTTTAAATTGTTGAACTTGGGTCAAACGTTTCAGGTAGCCTTTCACAAGCTTCCCACAATAAGTTGGGTGAATTTTGGCCCATTCCTCCTGACAGAGCGGTGTAACTGAGTCAGGTTTGTAGGCCTCCTTGCTCGCACACACTTTTTCAGTTCTGCCCACACATTTTCTGTAGGATGAGGTCAGGGCTTTGCGATGGCCACTCCAATACCTTGACTTTGTTGGCCATTTTGCCACAACTTATGCTTGGGTTCATTGTCCATTTTGAAGACCCATTTGCGAGCAAGCTTTAACTTCCTGCCTGATGTCTTGAGATTTTGCTTCAACATATCCTTATAATTTCCCTACCTCATGATGCTATCTATTTTGTGAAGTGCACCCGTCCCTCCTGCAGCAAAGCACCCCCACAACATGATGCTGCCACCCCCATGCTTCACGGTTGGGATTGTTTTCTTCGGCTTGCAAGCCTCCCCCTTTTTCCTCCAAACGTAACGATGGTCATTATGGCCAAACAGTTATATTTTTGTTTCATCAGACCAGAGGACATTTCTCCAAAAGTATGATCTTTGTCCCCATGTGCAGTTGCAAACCGTAGTCTGGCTTTTATATGGTGGTTTTGGAGCAGTGGCATCTTCCTTGCTGAGCGGTATTGGACCCGTTTTACTGTGGATAAAGATACTTTTGTACCTGTTTCCTCCAGCATCTTCACAAGGTCCTTTGCTGTTGTTTTGGGATTGATTTGCACCTTTCGCACCAAAGTACGTTCATCTCTAGGAGACAGAACACATCTCCTTCCTGAGCAGTATGACGGCTGTGTGGTCCCATGGTGTTTATACTTGCATACTATTGTTTGTACAGATGATCGTTGTACCTTCAGGTGTTTGGAGATTTCAACTAAGGATGAACCAGACTTGTGGAGGTCTACAATTTTTTTCTGAGGTCTTGGCTGATTTCTTTTGATTTCCCACAATGTCAAGAAAAGAGGCACTGAGTTTTGAAGGTCAGCCTTAAAATGCATCCACAGGTACACCTCCAATTGACTCAAATTATGTCAATTAGCCCATCAGAAGCTTCTAAAGCTATGACATCACTTTCTGGAATTGTTTTAAGGCACAGTCAACTTAGTGTAAACTTATGACCCACTGGAATTGACACAAGTGAATTATAAGTGAAATAATCTGTAAACAATTGTTGGAAAAATTACTTGTGTCATGCACAAAGTAGATGTCCTAACCAACTTACCAAAACTATAGTTTGTTAACAAGAAATTTGTGGAGTGGTTGATAAACGAGTTTTGATGACTCCAACCTAAGCGTATGTAAACTTCCGACATCAACTGTATACTTTGCGTTACCTCTTATTAAATCAAGCCACAAGATAATTTTATCATTTAAAACAAAATGTTTAATCAAAGATTAATCAAGATGGGAAATAAATAAAATGGTTATGTGCAAGATTGTAATAAGCCACCACCTTTATGCACATGGGCAGGCTGCTAGGAATCATCTTAGTTCTACCCATAGCACTGAGGTAAATCCAACTCCCTGTGTGGGAATTTAAAGCGATTTCCTTTGGAATGACAACATAGAAATAGTATCTATTGAATAATGAATTCAACATGTTAACATTTAAGAGATGAATAAATAATTAAAAAGGGAATGGCTGCTAGCAGACTCCTCTGAAAGAATGTATACTCTTCTACAGAGTTGAAAAATGTTTACCATCTCTTCCAAAGTCTAAACCCAATATAAGATGCCCAACAAAAACTTATTTGGCTGATGACTTTCCTATTGTCTAAAACAAGAGCAGCATTGAGCAATGCCCAACATACTTCAAATAAGTAAATTAGAAGCCTTGACATTTTACAACTGAAACACTGTTTAACAAACCAGTTCATGACAGTTTGTTCCAGTACTATATAATGTTGCCTCTGGAAATGTCCAGGACGTACATTACCTAAAAGTATGAGCACTTTAAGAGTGACGTGGAGTTACTGTGACAGAAAACAAGACATGACAAGAAATAAACCACGACAATGTTTAGTCTCAGGTTATCCACCTTATTTGGATGGGATAGCTAATAGCTACACTTCATTATCTACCTGGTGCTATTCTACACAGGATTTTGCCAGTAGTTTATCTTTGGTGTCTGGGCCAGCACCCTAATTGCTTGACAACACATCAGAGATTAATAGATAGACAGGAAACACTAATTTAAAGGGTTCAATGCCTGTGAATAAAGGATGAGACCAGCCAGAGAGAAAAATGGAAAGTTATTCAGGAATGTGACATGAAAAATATATATATATATAGCGGTAAACTTCCAGGTGTGTTCTGATGGATTGGCAGGGGGAAGGATTAGCGAAGGTCGCTCTCATCATCCTGTATTTGTTTCTTGATCCGAAGTAACATAGTGGTGTTCCACTGATCCAATCTTGAGATGGAGTCAAAGTCTTTCACCTGTTAGAGAAGGAGAACTGGTTCAACAGACAAACATCATTTAAAGATTAAATTCTGTTATCATGAAATGGCATGAGAAAAACCTACCGCATCAGTGAATGCATCCACATCATGTTCCTCATATGCATCTAGAAGTTTCTGTTAAAATGACAGCAGAAGACATTTTATTGTACACCGTCACAATACGTATCCCTCATTAAATGTGCCATGTTTGCTTTTATATCCACTCAGATTTAAAGCCATTCAAAGAGAAAATAAAGCAGAAATACAACACACAAACATAGTGACCCATGATTTGATAATAGACCTACCTTAACCAGTTTGCATTCTCTAGCGTCTGAGAAGGCTGGGAACATTTCCTCATATCTCTGTACAGACAGCTGACGGTAGACAACAGATCAGAGCAAAGTCAAAACTACTACATAGAGGCAAAGTGTCGATGTGTAGGTATGAGGAAAATAAAGACTCACCCTTGCATTAAGCATGTCCACACAGAAGTGACAAAGAGCTGCTTTGAAGAAGTGGTCTTTAGCGCCATACTTCAACAGGACGCTGTCCATTGCATATGTTCCAATCTAAGCATCACAAGAAACAAACTCATAAAAAAGGTAATTGGGAAAGCCCACTATAGCAGTTAATTGGTAATTTAATACACACCTGTTCATAAATTTCAATGGCTTTTTGGTACTGTTCCAGTTGGGCAGCATAGGTGGCTACTTTCAAAAGGCACTTATTTGCAGCACTACAATTAGATTGGCAGGAAAATAATCAGTTCAAAAGACACACAACACGAAAAGAAATGTATGAAAAGTGGGATGGAATAGACCAATAAAACCATAAGAGATTATGCCAGAACATTGAAACACCTGTTTGACTCCTCCCCTTTGTAGTAATCTGCTGCCTGTTCATAGTGAGCAATGGCCTGTGGATTAAAGAGGTACATGTACTAGTCATGGCCACTTATTAATATCAAAGGCTGAAATATGTGAAAGATCTAAAAATTTAAAAAAAACGGTACATTACAGGATACAACACCCTATAAGGCTCGGGTAACTGACCTTATCAACGTCTAACAGCTCACTCTCGTAGATCTCAGCAATAGATATGTGGTGTTTGGCTGCAATGGTGAAACGGCCCTGCAGACCAGAAGAGGTGAAATAATAATCAACACCCTACAGCTAGTGCTCCTGAACACTAGGCACAATTTTACTCTCATTGAGCAGGCTTGAGATTTAGTTCTTTGTTACACTGTGTAGTAAATGCAGAAATACTCCTAGCTTCTCACCATGTCTGTGTAAATTTCAATGGCTTGGTTCAGGCAGTTGATGGCCTCTGTGGAGATAAAAAGTACATTCAAATAGAATCGAAGTCAAACAGGAATCACTGTTTACCTTGGATCTTCAGTGTAGGATTCTAATAGGGCAGTGGTCGCCAACCTGTCGATCGTCAAACATTGCAGTAACGAACCCAACGATAAAGCCTTGTGTTCCTATTTTTTTTATTAGTCTTGGGCTGTTGGTGGTAGGTGCAGCCAATTCAGTTGCCCTGCGCTGCCCTAAGCAAACTGTTGCCATTTCATGTGTCTGAAGGTACAAACTCTGCCTTCCCGGTGGGCATGGAGAGGAAATCAAGTGCACTATGCCACCCATGGCCAATCAGATTGCTCAGATGACTGAGTCTGCAGTAACGTAGCAGACATAAAATAAATCTACCACAAAATGTATACTGAGATTTCAAAACGTTTAAAACCATGACTAGAGAGACTGTCAACAAATACAGCAAAGAGCTGCTGTTTTTATGAGTGAGTTCATGTTTAAGTTCTTACACAGCACTGTCAACACTTTTTTAAGCCATAAAATGCACGTTCTTTCTATTTCCACTCAGCATTACAACAGGCAGTGCAGCAGTAATGAATGAGTAGGAAAGTGTATCTATAGGTTTGTGTTGTTATTATTAGCGACTTGGGTGTTTTTTAATTTCAAGGAATATTTCACTTTCTCTGTCCATATGAGTAACAACATGAATTTGTGCATGGGGCAGAGTTTCGCCATCAGCTGGAAGACGGTGTCCCTTTTTGGTCAGTGGAGGAAAGGGAGAGCGGAGGGATGTTGAGAGACGGACCCTCAGTCTACTGCTCTCTCCCTCCGCTGAGACTGACCATCAGATGCAGGCACCATCAGCCCAGTAAAATTATTTAAATGTATGCTCACTCAGCTGTGCCTCACAAGTAATACAACAATATATCTATTACTGGTGTGATCATATAGCATACCTCAAATTTTGAAATATAATTGTTTTAAATGTCACGAACAACAATGCATTGGCAGGTAAATTAAAGCAAAGCCAGTATGTGGTGATAATGTATTGGGCCTATAGCTTACTGCAAACCTCATCGCTACAGTACAGTTCTTAATTGGTTATTGTTGCATAGGCTTACATTTTTTAAAGTCATGTTAATTAAAAATCAGAGTGGTAGATTGCAGCATGCATTTTGACTCGGAAAGTGATCTTGACTCAGAAAAGGTTCGTGACCACTGTAATAGGGCATACACAGTGGCACAAATTGTTCAACAATTGAGGATATAATACAATTTATATGTAATGTCTGTTCCATAAACCCAACTATAATTTTGATAATGCAATTGTAATCTCTTTAGTAAAATGGGATTTACCTTGTGGGTCTGCTTTTTTGAAAGCATTGCCTGCATTAAGTAAGTTGATGGCTCCATCAAGTTTGTTGTCCATCTGCAGATGGAGGTGTGCTGCTTGGGAGAATGCGTTACCAGCAGCTGGAACAAAATGTGAACCAATATTAGGTTGGTTACATCCAACATAATCCCGCTTGTTCTAAATGTCCACTATAAAACTCGAACCAAATCTTACCACTCCAATTTTTGGCCATTTTGAACATGTTTGCTGCCCTCACATACATGTCACACGCTTCCTCATATTTCCGGGATGAACCTCTGGAGAAATACACAGATAATGCTGTTTAGACCTTATGAATACTACATATCAATACTAAACATGTTTGGCATGGCAATGAACGAACAAGGAAGAAATTTGATATAGCCAGGCTAGATGAGAAGGGAATATTTGACCGAATACTCCCTGTGGCTCACCATTTGGTGTAGCATAGCTTGCTAGTCAACGTTGTCATCTTATATATAATTATTCTTAGGTGAGTACTTTCGTAGGTCCATACTTTGATGTTAAAATACATATGGGATGGTGATCTGAATTAGTCGTAGCTAGCTAATACAAATCAAATAAGCTAACTAGGATAGCTAAACTTATTTGGCACATACCCGAACAAAGCCCCAAATCCTCTTGAGGATTTCATCTTTTTATCAGCCTCAGCGATGAGAGCCAAAGCCTCCTTCTCTTTCCCAGAATTATCCATATTTTTTAAACAATTTATTCTTCGTTAGCTCTGGAAATTGTACGTGGTATTCAATGCAGACCACAGTAAGCTCTGTATTTACATTTAGCAACGCGTAACATCCGTTGTTATTATACCGTCACGTCACACTGAAGCCGGAAGTACAAATCAGGTGATCTGTCATAAAAACACGTGATGGTAGGCAACATTGGGTGTTTCGTCTGTTGCAAATTGCTTCCGTTTACTACAAACGGAAACAGCAAACGACAGTTTCTATTGGACAACTCCCATTTCGTACCATTTGTTTCGGTAAACGGTTTCCATAATGAATACGCTCCTGCTGTGATACGTTGTTGTAGGAAGAATAATTCTGGATACATTTGTGTCATTGCGCCTATCACCGAAATATTACTACAAACAATGGATGACTATCAACCACTCAGTTGAAGTTTACATAGACGTTTTGGCTTTAAATTGGATGCTAAAAAAAGCACAGTCTACTGTTCTCATTGTGAGCAAAGCTTTTCCTACCATCACAGCAATATACGCTTGCAATACCATTTGCGGGGGAAAAAAACACAGGTATTTTAGGATATCATATATGTGTTCATTGGGCAAAATTGTATTTGGTTATTTGACGGTTTCTCGTTTTTAAGAGCTTATCTGGAGCGCATGAACGTTTGACTATATCCCAAAGTATTTGATCTTTTACGGGTCAAAAATCTCCAGCTGTTGATAGAGAAACAACGAGCGCCGTAATTTTATGAAGGTATTCACGTGGGGTTCTTATATTTGTGTGAATGTTTTAATTTTCATATTCAAATTATTCTGGACTCTAGGTAATTAGTGGCTGGTTGGACATAATTGTTTATCTCAGGTGATCAACGGTCCCTAGTCTGAATTGAGACAGCCCAGGAGTTTAGGAACCTCAAACTCCTTGGCGGTGAAAATATTTCAGTCAGGAGAACATCTTGAGATCGTTATTCTGTTTTGAATATATATAGAAAGGAAAATCTCAATGCATGCCAAAAATGATGGTGTATCCCAGCGACTCCTGTGGCGGGCCGGGCGCAGTGGGCGCTAACCAAGGTAGCCAGGTGCACGGTGTTTCCTCCGACACATTGGTGCGGCTGGCTTCCGGGTTGGAGGCGCGCTGTGTTAAGAAGCTGTGCGGCTTGATTGGGTTGTGTTTCGGAGGACACATGGCTTTCGACCTTCGTCTCTCCCGAGCCGGTACGGGAGTTGTAGCGATGAGACAAGATAGTAATTACTAACAATTGGATACCACGAAATTGGGGAGAGAAGGGGGGTAAAAATAAAACATTTTAAAAATGATGGTGTATCATCATCATCCTACAATTGGTGCATGTTTGCTGTGCCCGTTTGAATTAGTTGTTACTGTGTAGTAGGCTACTGATCGAGTTACATGGCAATTATTTGTACATCTTAATATTTGGAAGCTATGTAACAAAACACAATTTAACCGAACACTGAACAAAAATGTTTTTTATCTTCCATTCCAGTGATCTCCGACAACTCTAACATGGATTTCCGAGGGAACATGGATTTCCGAGGGTACCCCCTGTCCAGCAGTCTGGCCCCAAATTTGAGGAGAAGGGGCGAACGGGGAGCAACAGGACTGGTTCTGGATAGGCGCAAGTCAACCGTTTGGAATTACTACATCCAGCTTAATGAGATGTATGTTGAGTGTAATATATGCAAGAGGCAGTTGTCTTTTCACAACAGCACTACGACTATGAGGGAGCACCTTGTCCGCAAACATAATATACGCGACAACGCGCCACCTGTACTTGATAACACAGCAGTGGCCGGGGCCCCGATTCCAGCTACATCACTCCAGCCAATGGCCCAGCCCGGATTCCCCTGCAACATCTCTACTACATCTGCCACAGCCAACACATGTATGTTCCAGACAGATTTGCACATAGTTGTAAAAGAGGAGCAGCAGGATGCTGACTTATCTCCTGAACAAGGGATGGCCAAACGTGCCCGAATCACATGTGCTCCTCCCCTAGATGTAGGAGGCGGTGCCAATGCAATCCCTGTCACCAGCCATAGTGGTATCACCACCAAAGAATCCAATGGCAAGCGTACTGGGGTTCTGACTTACCTAATATTGGAAATGGTGTACAGGGACTTTCAGCCACTGTCTGTGGTGGAGGAGAGGGGATTTCGTCTTCTATTGAGCTACTTAGAACCACAGTACCCAGTGCCGTCTCCCTCTCAGCTTGGCAGCCTCCTTTGGCATCACTATGATGTTCTGAAACGGCACCTGCAGCAGTATCTTCAGTCTGGCCTGGCTCCACGTTGCATAACACTTTGCACTGAGTACTGGCAGTCTGTAGCAGGTTGTGCGGTGGGAGCAGGCGGTCGCCTCTTCTTCACTGTAAGTGCACATTTTGTTGACAAAGACTGGCGCTTGGCCCGTTGTGTGCTGCAGACCTGTCCCATGCCCGATATCAGGGAGAAGATTTGTGAAAGAGGGTTCATTCAATTTGGGGACACGCTGAAGGCAGTTCTCTCTGAATTCCATCTTCCCCAGAGCTCTGTTTTCTGTGTTGTACATGACACTCCCAGGATCTCAGAGGCCAAAGGGACTGAGAATATGGGAGTTCCGAAAGAAAAAGTTAATCGTACTGCTGGACCACACCAATCACCTCAGGATCTCCCAGAAGGCTGGGTAGCGTTACACTGTGCAGGGGAAGCCCTCAAACTCTGCATCCAGGACGGACTATGTATGGAACCTGTCAGACAGGCTCTTGCGGAGGCCCGCAGGATTATCTCACATTTCCAGCATGATGCACCTGCTGCCGCCGCTCTGATCCACAAGGCAGAAGCGGCGAATAAGGCAGGCGCTTGTCTAGTGCTGGATGACCCAGGGCGCTGGGCGACTGCTATCGACATGTGTGAGAGTCTGCTCGAGCTGAAGTGGGTGGTGAGCTCCGTTCTCGAGGAGCAGAAAGCTGCTCCAAATTTAGCGGACCACCAGTGGCGCCTCCTCCAGGAACTGGTGCCAGTACTTAAGACCGTGCGCATCGCTGCCTCCTTCTTGAGCGAGGACATCAATTTGTCCATCTCCGCCCTTATGCCGTGCCTGCATGGTGTATCTCGTGTCCTAGAGCAACATATCGCAGAGACCAGCTGCCCTGTGGCTCGGGGAGTAATAGAGACGGTGCGGTCAGGGATGGAGCGACAGTGGAGACTGGGTGAAGAGGAAGCCTTACTGGACAGCCCTGCCGTCCTCTCCTCATTCCTGGACCCAAGGTTTAAGGAGCTGCGCTTCCTCAGCCCACATGCACGTAGTAGGCTGCACGACAAGGTCAAGGAACTATTATCTGCCCAAGCACAAATAGAGGTGGAGGAAATGAGCAGAGAGTGTGACAAAGGAGGCGAGGATGAGGATGGCGAAGAGGGAAGGGAAAAGGAAGTGAGGAATCGGGGATTGGATCACTCACAGTCAACCATTGCTCCTCTGGATTCACCTGTGTCCTGTGAATCAAATGAAGAGGGGGACATTATTGTGCTGCAGCAACAGTTAAAGGGGCTGTCCCAGACTGCCCCGTCACAGGTCAGTGGAGAGGGACTGGGTGAAGGCTCGCGCTGCAGTGCTGGAAATGGTCCCAGGAGAGTAGCAGGACTGTCTAGCCTGTTAAAAGGAGACCTGCAGCCCCCTGCTTATAGGCAAGTGAGTCATGTGCCCAAAAGCATGTACGACATACTGCTTGGAGAGGATCCCACTGAGCGAATGCCTGAGATCCACCAACAGCTGGGGAACTACATTGCAGAGCCGCTGTGCAAACGCAGCCTGTCACCTCTCCACTGGTGGCGCTCTAAGGAGCATCGCTTCCCTGCCGTGGCCAGACTTGCCCGCACATTTCTGGCTATCCCTGCTACTGCTGTGCCTGCAGACAGGGCCTTTGCTCCTAGAGAGACTACTGTTGCTCAACGCAGGGCCATTCTGGGGCCCCAGCATTTAGATCATATTCTATTCCTTCACCAGAACAGTGACTATGTGGAGAAACTGATGGGAGGGTCTACAGGGCATGAAGAGAGGGGCAGTGACAGGAATGGAGCCAAGCAGACTCTGTATCAGTCTTTAGTGTCCTATGAGAGCAAGGCTTGGGTGGGAGGGGAGAAGTTGTGATCAGTCTACATACCTTATTTTATAAAGTAAAGAACTATGTTGTGCATAGGCCTCCATTCATGCCCAAGATGTATCTGACTTCAACTCATCTTGGATGCAGAGTTTGAAAAATCAACGACAACTACCTCCTATTCAAGCGAATTCTTGAATACCTACATAAAAAATTCTAACTTATTTGATATATGGAGGATCGCTAACCCTACGGGTAGGGAATACTCCTTTTACTCTCATGTTCACAAGGTTTACACTCGAATTGACTACTTTTTGTTGGATGCTAGACTACTCCCCTATACCTGTAATGTGAGGTATCATGATATTATAATCTCGGACCACAGTCCACTCACCTTCTCCCTGAGATTGGGTGACATTGTACCAAACGAGAGGGTCTGGAGGTTGAATCCTCAGCTCCTCACAGAACCAACAGTCTGTGAATATCTTAAAGACCAAATTACATTTTTCTTTGATACCAACGACAACACAGAGACCTCCCCAGCATTATTGTGGGAAACACTGAAGGCTTATCTGAGAGGCTGTATCATCTCCTTTCAGGCTGCCAGGAGTAGGCAAAACAGAGGAAAACTGGAAGAACTGGAGGGACAAATTCACTTACTGGATAGGGAGAATGCTAGCCACCCATCTATGGAGAAACATTTAAAAAATTACCTCTTTAAAATTTGAATATAATCAGATTCTCTCAGCTAAAATTGCTAAATCTTTTCTCTATGCCAAGCAAAAATATTTTGAGTTTGGTGACAAACCACACAAATTACTCGCCAGACAACTTCGAAAAAATGTGAGTGACCGAATGATTCACAGGGTTAAATCTGCATCTGGGGAATTACTCTCTTCCCCCAAAGACATCAATGACAGATTCCGGCAGTTTTATGAGACTCTATATACATCTAAAGCGGATCCTAACCCCTTAATTATGCAAACATTTTTGGAGGACTGTAGTCTTCCTGCCCTGAACCAGGAAGATTCTAACTTCCTGAATAAGGAAATATCTCTTGATGAAATTCGAGAAACAATTAAATTTCTATAGAGTGGCAAGACCCCGGGCCCAGATGGATACCCTGGTGAATTCTATAAAACATTCAGCAACATGCTCTCTCGCTATCTGCACAAAATGTTGGTTCAGGCCAATGAGGATGGAGCTCTCCCTTCTACTTTGGACGAAGCGTTCATTACAGTTATACATAAGAAGGGTAAAGATCCAGAAGAGGTAGGGTCATACAGACCAATATCTCTCCTTAATACAGACCAAAAGATTTTAGCAAAAACTCTGGCTAACAGGCTTAGCACTTTAATTGGCAAATTGGTCCATTCGGATCAGACCGGCTTTATCCCTAACAGAAACTCATTCTTCAATCTCAGGCGCCTCTTCAATATTATGTATTCTCAGAGGTTACCCAACGTGGACCTTGCCGTCATATCTCTTGACGCCGAAAAGGCCTTTGACCAAGTTGAGTGGCCCTATCTATTCAAGGTCCTACAGAAATTTTATATTGGAGATAGGTTCATAAATTGGATCCAGCTTTTATATAGGAACCCCTGTGCCAGAATACTCACTAACCAATCATTGTCGCCCCGATTTAACCTCAACAGGGGGACAAGGCAGGGTTGTGCGCTGTCGCCTATGCTCTTCGCCCTAATTATCGAACCGCTCGCTCAGACGATTAGATCTCATGCAGCAATACACGGCTATAATACTAAAGATACTCTAAATAAGATCTCCCTATACGCAGATGACATCCTCCTCTATGTAACAGAACCCCAGGCTAGTATCCCAGCTATTCTTGATGTGATCAATTTGTTTGGTACCTTCTCGGGATACAGATTGGAACAAGAGTGAATTAATGCCCATACGGTCGCAAAATACCTCCTGGCTAGAACATCTCCCATTTAAGTTATCTTCAGAAAAATTTACCTACCTAGGAATTGTAGTTACCAAACAATACTCCTTACTATTTAAAGAGAATTTCCCCTCTCTGATACAAAAACTCAAAGCCAACATACTATTTTGGAGAACTCTCCCAATTTCTCTGCTAGGAAGAATTAATGCCATTAAAATGGTCTTCCTCCCACAACTGCTCTACCTATATCAGAACATCCCAGTATTCATACCTAAATCCTTTCATAAACAACTGGACTCAATTATCAATCCTTTCATCTGGGATTATAAAACACACAGGATAGGTAAAAAACACCTCTGTAAATCCAAGATGGAAGGAGGATTGTCTCTCCCAAATTTTATATTTTATTACTGGGCCGCTAACCTCCGCATTGTTACGTTTCTGCTGGATGACGTACTTCCGGCATCCAGCTGGCTTAGTATGGAGCGTGAGGAGTGTCACCCCTTCTCTATTGGCGCTGTGATTTTGTCGCCTGTCAATCTGGAGATGTCACTTTATTGTAACAATCCTATTATACATAGCACAGTCCGAATCTGGAAGCAAATTAAAGTCCACTTTGAGCTTAGACCAATGTCATTCATGCTCCCTGTCGCCAGGAATCCCTCCTTTGCCCCTTCTAACCTTGATAACACCTTTGAGCGATGGGGAGAGTTGGGGATAAGTACCATAGGGGATTTATACATAGAAGGGACCTTTGCTTCCTTTGAGTTGCTGAGGGAAACTTATAACCTTCCCAGAAGTAATTTTTTCAGATACCTACAAATTAGAGACTACGTTAGAAAACACCTCCCAACATTTGGGAATGCTAAACCTTCCATGTTTGACGGATGCATAAAAATATGCCCCACCTCCGATAAACTGATATCTATATAATATATATATAAGAACTAGGGACTGACATCTCGGTGGCAGACTGGGAAGAGAGCTTGGAGTATATCCACACATGCTCCATTAATTCCAGACATCGTCTCATACAATTCAAGGTATTACACAGATTACACTATTCCAAAACTAAACTGCATAGGATATTTCCTGACACATCCCCTACATGTGATAAATGTCAGGCTACACTACTCCACTGCTTTGCCCTATGCTCTAGCTTGCATGGTTATTGGAGTGGAATTTTTGGGATCCTCTCTGAAGTTTTGGAGTCTTCAATAGATCCAGACCCGCTTCTGATAATCCTGGGAGTATCTGAGTCCCTAAACGGATTAACCAACCCCCAAAAACAACTAATCTTGTACGGTCTCATCTCGGCAAAAAAACTAATATTGTTGTTTTGGAAGAGGAGGGAAGCGCCCTCTACCAAATTATGGCTCAGTGAATTGGCAAACACTGTACACTTAGAAAGAATTAGATATATTCTGATCAATAAATTATCAACATTTGATCAAATCTGGCAGCCTTTCCTCTCCTACTTGGACGAGTCGGCGCTGTGAATTTGTACTTATTAACGCACTCTCAATTGTAATATTTGAATCTACCTTTGGGCAGCATGTGATGGCCCTGCCACCCGAGCAGTTGGGAGGGGGGGACATCTTCCCTCTTTCTTTCTACGTGTCCTTGTTTTGTATGTCGTGTTTTGTATTATTTGTTCTGCACCCAGAACTCTGGGTCTTGTTGTTCTTGTATGCTCTTTTATGTTTAGATAAGAATTGTATACTTGTCTTGTATACCTATACACCATTCTTGTGTGTGTTTAATAAAAATATTTAAAACAGAAAAATCAACGACAAGGCAAAGCAAATAATGCAGCTACTGGACTCAAAGCCACACTTGTGTGGCGTCTGTATTTACATGTAAAATAGTGTCTGGCCAACATATCTACATTTGAGTTGTGATTTACATCATACATCATTGTAAAGTGCTTTAAAAAATATGTAGCCTATGTGTAAATGTGTGAGAAGTTGTAGATGTACGGTCACTCTTGCTGAATGGCAACAGAAATGCATGTTATCCTTGGTTTGCATAAAGTAAAAACACTGGTTCAAATGAAAAGCTTGTACAGTAATTGCAACATGATGTCGATTTAGAAATTAGAAATGTCTCAAACACTAACTGTGGAAAAACTGTTGTAATTAAAGGAATGGTTGAAAACAACATTGTTCAGACAAACACATTTATTTTAAAACAACACCTGAGTGAGACAACAAGTTTAACTTTCATCAACACTCTCACATAGAGGACATGCCAGTCAGGTAAAGCCCGTACTCGTTCTGAACTAGTGGATTGTTCATCAAGAATTTTAACTTAAAGAACATAACACAAGATCCAATCCAGAAGTGTTAAACTCAGGCCAAAACTGTTTGTGAGGAGCGGGCCACAGTTCAGTAAATACATTCTCTGTTCTCAGCTGCCCAGGATCTAACCCTGATTCATATGCATTTTTTATGACCAATTGTCAATGTCTTGTCGTTGTTTACAAAGAGTAATAACTCATATAATAACTGAATTATTTTACAATGGATTATTCAATTGAACATACCAGGCAAACTTTGGCTTTCATATTGATGCAAATGTAATTAAAACCACAGGATATTTTAGCAAGGATTTCAGGTTGCTTAAAAAGAGCATGCTGTTTAGAAACTTTAGGACAATGTGAACCAACAATAACAGAACGTGTTGTCCAACAACAGAGAATGACAAGGAACACGAATGCAACATCACATAAAGTTCTAAACCTTATAGTAAAGTAGGGTGTGTTTTTTGGAGAGAAAAAAAAATCAATTGTTGTTGCTTTCTTTAGGTAAACATTATTTTAAAGTGATTTTCAATAAATACCTGCCAATATGAATTCATAGTGAGTGAATTTCGGTCATGTGTAAGATTTCGACATATACTTGACTTGCCAGTAACTGGAACAGTCCTGTGCTCACCACTATGTACTATAGAGGACTCCTCTCGTACAGTAGAGTAAAGGCACCTTGGCAGAGTCCTGGCCGGGATCTCCTTGATGAGGGTTGTCTGCAGGGCAGCCCATAGGCCAGACATACCTGGTCAGCCACTCCCTCTCCTGCTGCCGGTGGGTTTTCATATGAGCACTACGACTCTTCACCTTGTCAAATACCCTGGATGGGGACAGAATTGTACATGTCACTATGATGACGTGAGAACGATCAAAGGTGCTCAGAAATAGAGGGGTAGGGGGGTCAATATGTCCATCCTGGATTAATTAACTGAGGGAATGCTCAACAAGACAGCAATGTTTTGCGATATCATTGTGATGTGTCCCTGGCATCGTTTTAGTGAAGTTCAACTGACCGCCCACACTCTCGACAGATGTACTCCAAAGCACCTCCTGTGGTAGTCTGCTCCTCCTGTACCCCTTTAGTCCCGTTCCCTGGTTTAGTAAGTGTCCTCCTGGGCACTCTCCGTCCCACATGGTTGTCCTCACAACAGCCAGGTGACTCCATCTGCTGATATACAGGAAGTGTAAATTATTTCACTGGAAAATATTGTCCGACTTGTTTGACATAACTGTTTGTACTGTAAAGGAGGTTTGATACATATTTTACAATACAATACTATACACAATACTACAATAAACTCACAAGCTCTTCACCAACTGCTTCCTTTTTGTCTGATCCTCGACTGCGTTGCTTGAACTTCTTGAGCTTCTTCATTGCATAGTAGTACTCCACACACTGCGTCACGGACTTAGTCTGTAACTTCAGTGTGAGACAACTGTCAGGTCAATGCCATTTCTTCAGTCTTCCTTCTCTGTCTATACCCTGTCCAATGGCAGCACGACATTACAAGTATACACTGAGTGTACAAAACATGAACACCTGCTCTTTCCATGACATAGACTGATAGGTGAATCCAGGTGAAAGCTACGATCCCTTATTGATGTCTCCTGTTAAATCCCTTCAAATCAATGTAGATGAAGGGGAGGAGACAGGTTAAATAATTTTTAAGCCTTGAGACAATTGAGACAATTGTGTGTCTGCCATTCAGAGGGTGAACGGGCAAGACAAAAGATTTAAGTGCCTTTGAACAGGGTGTGGTAGTAGGTGCCAGGCGCACCGGTTTGTGTCAAAAACTGAAATGCTGCTGGGTTTTTCACGCTCAACAGTTTCCCTATGTGTATCAAGAATGGTCCACCACCCAAAGGACATCCAGTCAACTTGACACAACTGTGGGAAGCATGAGTCAACATGGGCCAGCATCCCTGTGGAATGCTTGACACCTTGTAGAGTCCAGGCCCCGACAAATTGAGACTGTTCTGAGGGCAAAAATGGGGTTGCAACTCAATATTAGGACGGTGTTCTTAATGTTTTGTACAGTCAGTGTATTTGGGCATTTCAATATTATGATTATCTTACCACACTGTGAATAAGCTGGAAGTCCTTCTCATGGGTGAGCAGCGCTTTACGAAATAGTTTCTTCTCTTGAGGACTCCAATCATCTGAACCTGTCAGCCATAGGTTTTATGACAGTTTTATGACGAGAAGTTAAAGTATTAGTAGCATGTACTGCATGGCTTGAACTAAACATGTAAACATCAAAGAACATAATTGAATGGTCTTGAAATGTGCGTCAATATTCATAACTTGTTTATCTTCATTCCACTTTTCAGAGTATCAAATTGGGTACCTGGGTAGTGATAGTCACACAAAGGGTGTGTTGAGGAACGGAAGTCTCCCCTGACTAACAGTAAATCAAGTGCAGCCTAGGGACACAACACACGACGTATACCATAAGTTGTCATAAATCAACATTGTCTTCAATTTGAGCTGAGCTCAGGTACCATACTGTTGTACTGCTCACCAGAATGTCTCCCTGCACCTCATGCAGACAGTGGAGGGCCAGCTCTGTGTTGGTGCCCCCTCCTGGCAGCACGCTGGAACAGCACAAGTCTATCAGTTTAGTCACTGGAAAAACAGTCAAAACGACAAGTCACCTCTCACATTTCATGTCGACATCAGGTCTAGGTTGAAGATACCCAAGTTAGGACAAGAGAATTCTAATATCCCATAACTCCTTGCATGAATGCAGAAGAATTCTAAACAATGGGACAAGCAATGCGAGCTAAAATTGCTGGAAGTGAGTTTTAGCAGAACAGAAATTTCGCCATCAGTGAGATATGTTGTGAATTTTGGCTAACTACTCAGCAAACACATATCATAACTGCTTTACTGTCATTCTATTAATTTCAAAGTTTTAAAAATGATCTACAGCAACTTTATTACTTGATTCCCCGACCGCGGGTCATGTTTTCAATGCTAATCCTGTAGAATCAGCAACGGTGCTGGTCCCATGAATTTGTCTATTTTCAAACTGGAATTATTATGTTATCCTAACCTGCATATATTCAACCTAGTATCAATTGTACTACCAATACAGTAGCTCATACCAATATATAGTACAACCGTGTGTGTGTGTGATCGTTAAAAAGAGAAACACACCCCCTTTTTGTGTTTCCACGTTGCTGGATATGTCTCCCCATGGAGCCCAGACAAGCTGAGCAGGGTGCTCGTCATATAGCATTAAAAGCAGGTTACGAATGGGTGGGATCTCAGCCTGGAAACGTTGGCCCACGTTGATTCTCCTGGAAATCACACAGGCTCCTTATACAGTGCCTTCGGAAAGTATTCAGGCCACTTGGCCTTTTCCGCATTTTGTTCCGTTAAAGCCTTATTCTCAAATAGGTACAAATCCTCAGGAATCTACACACATCACCCCCTAATGATGAAGCGAAAACAGATTTGTAGAAATGTTGGCAAATTTACAAAAACAAAACAACAACGTATTTACATAAGTATTCAGACCCTTTGCTATGAGACTCGAAATTGAGCTCAGGTGCATCCTGTTTCCATTGATCATCTGTGAGATGTTTCTACAACTTGGGAGTCCACCTGTGGTAAATTCAATTGATTGGACATGATTTGGAAAGGCACACACCTGTCTATATAGGTCCCACAGTTGACAGTGCATGTCAGAGCAAAAACCAAGCCATGAGGTCGAAGGAATTGTCCGTAGAGCTCCGAGACAGGATTGTGTCGAGGCACAGATCTGGGGAAGGGCACCAAAACATTTATGCAGCATTGAAGATCCCCAAGAACACAGTGGCTGGCCTCCATCATCCTTAAATGGAAGAAGTTTGGAACCACCAAGACCTAGAGCTGGCCGCCTCGCCAAACTGAGCAATCGGAGAAAGGCCTTGGTCAGGTAGGTGACCAAGAACCCAATGGTCACTCTGACAGAGCTCCAGAGTTCCTCTGTGGAGAAGGGAGAACCTTCCAGAAGGACAACCATCTCTGCAGCACTCCACCATCAGGCCTTTATGGTAGAGTGGCCAGACGGAAGCCACTCCTCAGTAAAAGGCACATGACAGTCCGCTTGGAGTTTGCCAAAAGGCACAGAAAAACTCTCAGACCATGAGAAACAAGATTCTTTGGTCTGTTGAAACTGAGATTGAACTCTTTGGCCTGAATGACAAGATTTACATCTGGAGAAAACCTGGCACAATCCCTACTGTGAAGCATGGTGGTGGCAGCATCATGCTGTGGGGATGTTTTTCAGCGGCAGGGACTGGGAGACTAGTCAGGATTGAGGCAACGATGAACGGAGAAAAGTACAGATAGATCCTTGATGAAAACCTGCCCCAGAGTGCCCAAGGCCTCAGACTGGGGTGAAGGTTCAACTTTCAACAGGACAACAACCCTAAGCACACAGCCAAGACAACGCAGGAGTGGCTTCGGGACAAGTCTCTGAATGTCCTTGAGTGGCCCAGCCAGAGCCCAGACTTGAACCCGATCTAAAATTTCTGGAGACCTGAAAATCGCTGTGTAGCAACGCTCCCCATCGAACTTGACAGAGCTTGAGGATCTGCAGAGAGGAATGGGAGAAACTCTCCAAATACAGGTGTACCAAGCTTGTAGCGTCATACCCAAGAAGACTCAAGAATGTAATCACTCCCAAAGGTGCTTCAACAAAGTACTGAGTAAAGGGTCTGAATACTTACGTAAATGTGATATTTCAAGTTTTTTTTAAATATTTTTAATAAATTAGTTTTAAAAATTAAACCAATTTTTGCTTTGGCATTATTTGGTACTATGTGTAGTTTGATGAGGGGAAAAACAAATCATATTTAATCAATTTTAGAATAAGGCTGTAATGTAACAATGTGGAAAAAGTCAAGGGGTCTGAATAATTTCAGAATGCACCGTATATAGACAGACTGACTCTCATGAATTGTAACACTAAAGCTTTGGCTGAACACACTTCAGAGAGAAACGTACGGCTCTATGTTGACCACTGTGTCGTCCATCATCAAGGAGATTCCATCAGCTCCATCTGAAAAGCAGAAGCCATAAAATATAAAGTTCTTCATATATTTCAGTGGCAAAACTCTGAACCTGGGAAGATACTTCCTAACACGAAAAACAAACCCAAAGAGGCGGTGTAGCTGCTGGGCAGAGGAGGGCCGGGGTGAAGCCAAGGCACTGTGCTGAAGTACAGGCCGGTCCCTGGGCGTAGGGGGCTCAGCATGGGTGGGGGTGTGTATGGAGGAGGCTGGAAGCTGGGGTTGAGCAGGTGGTCTGCCAGGTACATGGGGGAGCGTAGCTGACTGGGGTAGCCGCCTGCTGCACGACACCAGGGAGCACCCCCACCCTCCTCGCCTAGGAGCCTCCGTGGGGACGGCTGTGGGAGCATGGGGGGAGGAATGATCAGAGTCTTCATGAAGTCAAGACGTCGGCTCCTCTTTGACCTCCCTGAACCATTCTGAGGGTTCTCTGCCTGCCACACAACCAACCACAGGGGGGTTATCAGTGTATAAGTAATTATTTAAGAAGGCACTGACCGTTGTACTGATCTCTTTTTTCCTATACTTACATTGAGTGATGAAGGAGTGTCAGGATCAGTCTTCGCAGAGACTGGAACTGAAACAGGGATGACCAAAGGAGACAGAGGCATGTCTTCTGTTCTAGATGGAGACCTCGGAGTCTGTGGTGCTCTCTCTCCAGGCTACAGGAAACATCATAGGCACAAATAGACATACAGTCTGTAATGACAAAAGTTTGTACTTACAAAAAAGACACTTGTGCTTACTTGACATCTGGACATGTAATAAATATAGCACCCCAAGATGACTAATGTTTAATAATATCATAATGTAAATAATAATATGGCTGTTACCTCTGGAGAGTAAGGTTCCATTTTAATAGAGGGTGCACATGGTCTACTTGAGGACCTGGCCTTGTAGCTCTGTTCTGTCTTGTGAAAGCTAGGGAATATCCTATGGGAAGAAGGCCAGCAGTTAAGAGGCCAATCTCTACTGATCAAAAATATAAACACAACATACAACAATTTCATTGATTTTACTGAGTTACTACAGTTCATATAAGGGTATCAATCAATTGAAATAAATTAATTAGGCCCTAATCTATGGATTTCGCATTAATGGGAATACAGATATGCATCTGTCGTTCAGATACAGGAAAAATAAAAATAAATGGGCCTGAGGATCTAGATAAATTGCAATTGTGTTCGTTGTCTGTAGCTTATGCCTGCTCATACCATAACCCCACTGCCACCATGGGGCACTCTGCTCACAACGTCGACAACAGCAAACCGCTCGCCCACACAAAGCCATACACATGGTCTGCGGTTGTGAAGCTGGTTGGACGTGCTGCCAAATTCTCTAAAATGACGTTGGCGGCGGCTTATGGTAGAGAAATTAAACATTCAATTCTCTGGCAACAGAGACATTCCTGCAGTTAGCATGCCAACTGCACGCTCCCTCAAAACTTAAAGACATCTGTGGCATTGTGTTGTGTGACAGAACTGCACATTTTAGAGTGGCCTTTAATTGTCCCCCGCACAAGGTGCACCTGTGTAACGATCATACTGTTTACACAGCTTATTGATATGCCACACCTGTCAGGTGGATGGATTATCTTGACAAAGAAGAGATGCTCACTAACAGGGATTTAAACAAATGTGCACAAAATTTGAGAGAAATCAGCTTTTTGTAAGTATGGAACATTTCTAGGATCTTATATTTCAGCTCATGAAACAGTGTATTTTTATTTCTATTCATCATTACCCGTCACTACACTGTTGTCCCTCTCCTGGCACACTGACATTTCTTCCCTGTACGGGGGAATATAGAAATATTATAAATACAGTATTGATAAACAAACTGGCAAGTGTTCAATTGTTGAGCACTGCTAGTAGTGCACATACCTGGAAGGTCTGCCGAGGGTTGCTGTCTGAGCTAAAAGAGGCCATAGCCACCTGGCTTGGAGAGACGAGGTAGTGTGGCCGAGGGCGGGGACGTCGGGGAGCCAGGAGAGAGGTGGGGCGAGGTGTGGGGAGAGGTGGAGCAGGAAGCTCTACAGTCCTCCCCTTCTTCCTCCTCTCTCTCTTTCTCTTACTGTCGCTCTTTGTATTGCAAGTCTCTGACTTCTGCACACTGTAGAGGCAGGGTAGGACGATGGCTGGTGGCGGCGGGATAGGTTGGACTGGGTTGGGCTTGTTTGGAAGACTTGAGCTTGAGTGGATGAAAACAGTGTTGGGAAACGACATAGATGTTACACTGGAATCTGAGCTTGCTGTTGGTTCAAAAGAGTGCAGCTGAGTGTTAACTTGGGGTTTTCCATCCGAGTTCATCTGGCCATAAGTCGACTGCTCCTGCTTAGATGGAGAGTAGCTCTTCTCCGGGGACGCTGGCTTCACTAAACACTCCCGGTTACCAGCCTCACTACAGGGATGACAGGACAACATTTCTTCAAGCACTTGGAGGTCAGATACAGGGAAGTCAACTACACTCTCCCAGCCATGAGGACTTGGGCCATCCACTCCAGGAAGTAGTGATGGTAAAGTAGCAGTGATGTTACTAGGCTCAGGGGCCCACTGGGGTGGATTTAATTCGCCTGGGCACTCACTACAAGGACCTTTGTCAGACTGCTGCATCCAGGTGTCCAGGACTAAGATAGGCCTTGACTGAGAGATGTTCTGCTCTGAGTAGTTGTTCAGTTGTAAGCCACTTGGAGGAGCAAACCCCTTGTAACTGTTGAAGCTGAAAAAGCCAGAGTAATCAGCAACCTTCTGTTGAGTGTCTGATGTCGGTTTGGGTTGGGTCAGGAACATGGGACGGTAATTACAGTGAGCTGTCAAACCTCCCAAATATGCAGCACTATCCACATGCTCCCACTGGGTAGTAGCAGAGTGGGCTGGGTGGCTTGGGTTCGGGGGGCTTTGGGACATGGGCGGGATGAGAGGGAGACCATGCTGAGAGATATAGTGGCGCTTCAGGGAGTGAGAATCACAGTAGCTCTTCTGGCACCCAGGTTCAGCACATCGGAACTGCTTGCGTTTCTGATGGGTCAACATATGGCCATTGCTGCAGAGAGATGTTATCATTTTCATCAGGGCATTGAAATGTCAAATGACTGTATCAAAAAACATACGAGTGTATAAAACATTAGGAACACCTGCTCTTACCATGACATAGACTGACCAGGTGAAAGCTATGATCCCTTATTGATGTCACATGGTACATCCAATTAGTGTAGATGAAGGGGAGACAGGTTACAGAATATTTTTTAAGCTTTGAGACAATTGATACATGGATTGTGTATGTGTGCCATTCAGAGGGTGAATGGACAAGTCTGAATATTTAACTGCCTTTGAACGGGGTTTGGTAGTAGCGTCAAGAACTGCAATGCTGCTGGGTTTTTCACACTCAAGAGTTTCTCATGTGTATGAAGAATGGTCAACCACCCAAAGGACATCAAGTCAACTTGACACAACGGTGGGAAGCATTGGAGTCAACATGGGCCAGCATCCCTGTGGAACACTTTCAACACCTTGTAGAGTCCATGCCCTGACGAATTGGGTCTGTTCTGAGAGAAAAATGTGTTCCTAATGTTTTGTACACTCAGTGTAATTGTTAATACATAATTATTGTTTCTAGAGCGGGGGGATATGACTCACAGGTGATCATGACGTTTAAATGCTCGTTGGCAGATGGGGCAAACATGTGGTCTTTCCTGTTGGTGGGTCAGTAAATGTTTGTTGAGTGTGTTGGCTGTTCCAAACATCTTATGGCAGAGCGTACACTCATAAGGTGAAGACCTGACAGGTACTGTCAATGAAAATGGCTCCAACAGAGTGCCCTCTCCCACGATGACAGGACCAGAGGAGTTATCTGAAGTGATATTGCAGAAAAAGGCATATAGCTAAGCACACCTAGCTAATACTCAAACATAAAACTAACACAAATTGGGATGGCATTATCGTTCTTCAATGCACCCAAACTGCTTACTCAGACAACACATTTATTTGCCTATATTCTGCTATATTCTGCTACAACAACTGCTCACCAATCTCCATGTTTCTATTTGGCTCACATCCCATCCAAGGCTCTGGGTGAAATGGGTGCGAGAAGGGAAGTGGTGGGTTGGGGGTGTTGAGGACGTCAACATCATCAATAGTGAAGTGCTCACTGGTAGAATGGGGGGGAAAACACCCCTTGGTGCATTCCTCAGTCTCCAACATTGTCTCTCTTAAGAGGCCCTGATACAGTATGTCTGCTTGTTTGCCATATCTGCAACCAAATGTAGTTACTTCCTTCATTGACAGTAACGTTAACGTTACACACAGTCATGTTGTCTAAAACAAAATACAAGGTACCAGTCATTTAACGGAGCTAATTACTTGACATGTGTTAATTTGTAGGGTAGAGGACAAACAGTAACTTAAGCCCAACAGCATGTGGAGTTGAGAGCACTCTGAGCCTCTACTCACTGGGCAGACGTCATGGTCTAGTTTTGATTTACATTTGGTTGAGATGTCAACTAACGTGAACGTGAAATCTATAACAAATGTCACCATGTCATTGGATTTAGGTTAACAGTTTGGGTGAAAAAAATTCGGTTGGTTAATCAATAACTTATTGGTTAATCAATAAGCGAGCTAGCTAGCTAAACGCTAGAAAGAGGTGCTTGCTTGTTACAGTACTAACGTTGACTGTTAGTTCCAATTGGTGAATGATTCGCCTCAAGTAGCTAGCTCGCTAAAAAAATTGTGTTGTTTTAGCTAAACGTTATTTATTTTAAATCTGCTTTGACATACCGTTAGCTATCTGGTTGGCTGAAAGATCTTCATCCACATGGTAGTAAGCAAACTTAGCTAGCTAGCTACTAAAACAGAATCACCTCAGAATTTCCTATGCTACCAGAGAGTAACAGTTAGCTAGCTAGCAAGCAAGGCGAAGAAGTTGATGTTGTGGTCAAAGGCAGTAACGTTATTTATGGTGCTGTTTCATGAGAAAGCTAGCTATATATCACCAATTAGAAAGCTCTTTGACTGTTATCAGCTAACGAGCTAGTTAATAGTTTTAACAGGAACTCACCTCTTATCAATTCTACTCAAGTCTTCCAGATATTCTCCATGGCAGGTAGAGCTAACTGCTAAAAAACTGTAGGCCTACACTTCAATATCTGAATTGAGAGGGAAAACGGATGCCGACGGTTAGCTGTCTGTCTGTCTGTCCCCGATCTGTCTCACCCAGGCCTGACAGGGTGGGTGTGAGGTTCAATGACTGGTGAGGTATCACAGCCAGGTCAAATATACGTTTTTTTCAACTGACAGAGCACTGCCACTACAGCAAGCCTCCGGCCTTGGAACGTTCACCAGATGGTTCATTTGATTTTTCATTCAATATTACAATGTTACTTACACTGGATGGAATGGTTTACTTTTAATATATATATTAAATCCCAACGTTTTTGGGGGGATTGGAACAATGATGGAAGTTTTGACTCAGGCAGGAACAGTGCATTGCTCTAGTGAATGGTTGACAATGTCAGTGAAAACAGGGGAGAGCTGGTCAGCGCAGTACTTAAGTGTGGCTGGAGAGACCTTATCCTGGCCGCAGCCTTCCTGCTGTTCTGTTTCCTATAGAGTCTGTTGACCACCTGCTCTGTGATGACCAGGGGTGGAGGAGGGGGGTGGGGGGACAGAGGGTGAGTGGGGGATTCCTGGGATGGCAGGGGTAGGGTAGATAGGTGAGGGTGAAGTGGCAAGCAGGGGTAGGTGGAGGGGGGCATTGTCCTGGTGATTGAAGGGCATTTAGGTTTGTATTTGGTCATTTGTTTCAGTCCTTTCCAGACAGACGTACAGTTGTTGCTGGATAACTGTTGCTCTAGCCTGTCTTTGTACTGCTGTTTGGCTGCCTTAATTCCTGATGGGAGCTTTTTCTTGGTCTCTATCAAATCAAATTGTATTTGTCACATGCGCCAAATACAACCTTAACATGAAATGCTTAGTTACAAGCCCTTAACCAACAATGCAGTTTTAAGAAAATACATTTAAGAAAATATTTACTAAATAAACTAAGGTCAAAAAAAGTAACACAATAAAATAACAACAAGGCTATATACAGCGGGTACCGGTACCAAATCAATGTCCGGGGGTACAGGTTATTAGAGGTCTTTGAGGTCATTTGTACATGTAGGTAGAGGTAAAATGACTATGCATAGACAAACAGCGAGTAGCAGCAGAATAAAAGGGGGGGGGGGGGGGGGGTCAATGCAAATACTGGCCATTTGATTAATTGTTCAGCAGTCTTATAGCTTGGGCGAAGAAGCTTTTAAGGAGCCCTTTGGACATAGATTTAGCGCTCCAGTACCTCCCATTTAATAGTGCTGTAAGCAGGGTCCAGAATTGTTTCTTGCCTCGTTGAACATTTCACAAATTCTTTGTATCTGGGACGCTCCTGTGTGGTTAACCACACGCTGGTGTGGTTAAAATCCCCATGATATTCAAAGTAGAATCCGGGTGCTTCCTTTCCAACTCTGTGATCTGCGTCTGATCAACCAGTAGCTGTTGCACTGTATGTGTACAGGGGCCCAGCGCAATGTAGACTCCGGCCAGAATGACTGAGGCAAATTCACAAGGTGAATAAAAGTCATTTTTTTGTCAAAAGTTGTAGCTGGTCGGTTTTGTTGGCGAGTGAAAGCACATTGGGGAGGAAAATGCCCGGCAGAGGGGCACGGAGTCCTCGCCTTCTGAAACGCACTAGTGTCCCGGCTCACCTCCCCTGTGTCTCCATTGCACAGTCCCATTGCTTCGGTTTCAAATCCGACAGTAGTATATATTCTGCTGATGACAGAATTTTAGGACAAAAGCAGTCCGGTAATGTGTCCCTAATATTCAGTAGCTCAGATGTTTTCTTTTTTTTTGCGATCCAAAAATGAACAAACAAATAAGTAAACCCAACCACGATCATCGACCAAAACACCGTGGCTGCCTCAACGATTTGCGTGCTCACCTCCGTCATCGTCAAGACCTTATTTTCAAATAAACTGTTTGATATGAAAAAACGTGTCAATAGTGCATGCCTACTGCACATACCGTATCCATCTAGCATTTTGCCATGACGAGCTGGTGTTGATTTGAAGCAGAATGGATGATGACACTAAATTACAGTATGTATGGGATGGGAGGACAGATGGATTCATATATGTGGAGATATTCATCTATGGGTGGAGCTGCTAACAACACTCAATCCAATACAATATTTGAGGTCCACTGGGATTATACATGTTGTCCTTATTCATATACTTTTCCCCCATTGTTTTAATGCACTCATAAAATTACTGTGCTGTTCTTTCTTATTTTAGGATATGATTCCCCAGCAGTGCTGCGCTGGTTTGCAGAACGTGTCGACCGCATCATCCTTCTGTTTGATGCACCTAAACTGAAGTTCTCTGGTGGGCTCGTGCCTTTGGGCCTCTGCATGGCCATGAAGACAAGTCGCATGTGGTACTGAACAAAGAAGACAGGGTCAATTGCCAACAGCTGACGCGAGTGTATGGTACACACTGGTCACTTAAGGAGATAACTGTACCCCTTCTGTCCACACAAGGCAACCATGAATGTGATGATCGTTCTGCTTCGGACCACTTTTGTGCTTTGAAGTCCGCAGCGCACAATGCCGAGAACCCTATAGTTTGAAAGAAGCAGACGGCGTGAAGTTTTGTGCGTGCATATTGGAGGACAGTCACTATTATTGCGAGAACATTTGCGCGGGAGAGTACCTTGATGCCTACCCGCCCACTGGGCATGCACTGGTTGAATCAACGTGGAATAGGTGTTGAATTGACGTCCATATTATCAACCGCGTCTCTTCCTTGGTTGGGACAAAGGTTTGCAGCCTCACTGTTTGGGACTACACCAAGAAAACAGGAAGCAGATCCAAGTTCATGGCTGGAATCAAATATCGCCTCTTTTAAGCTCATGGGGAAAAGACATCTCTGGATACTACTGTGTGTGCTAGGGCTGGTGCTAGAGGTAGAGATCCTGTCACCTCACTCACCATACACTTCTACCCATTCCTAGGAATTGCAGTGCGTAATTATCATGAGGTTTGAGATCATGCAAGAAATGCGCGCTAACAGGAGAGTCTGCCAATCAAGACAGTCTATGGCCGCATGATGATGATATCCTGTGTCTTGACAATACATTAATATACACTAACGGTCCAAAGTTTTAGAACACCTACTAATTCAAGGGGTTTTCTTTTATTTGGGCTGCAATTTCTGAGGCTGGTAACTCTAATGAACTTATCCTCTGCAGCAGAGGTAACTCTGGATCTTCCATTCCTGTGGCGGTCCTCATCAGAGCCAGTTTCATCATAGCACTTGATGGTTTTGGTGACTGCACTTGAAGAAACTTCAAAAAGTTCCTGACATGTTCTGTATTGACTGACCTTCATCTCTTAAAGTAATGATGGACTGTCATTTCTCTTTGCTTATTTGAGGTGTTCTTCCCATAATATGGACTTGGTCTTTTTACCAAATAGGGCTATCTTCTGTATACCACCCCTACCTTGTCACAACACAACTGATTGGCGTAAACGCATTAAGAAGGAAAGAAATTCCACAAATTAACTTTTAAGAAGGCACACCTGTTAATTGAAATGCATTGCAGGTGACTACCTCATGAAGCTGGTTGAGAGAATGCCAAGTGTGTGCAAAGCTGTCATCAAGGCAAAGGGTGGCTGTTTGAAGAATCTCAAATGTAAAATATATTTTGATTTGATCCACACTTTTATGGTTACTACATAATTCCATATGTGTTATTTCATAGTTTTGATGTCTTCACTATTATTCTACAGTGTAGAAAATAGTAAAAAATAAAGAAAAACCCATGAATGAGTAGGTGTTCTAAAACTTTTGACCGGTAGTGTTTTTGCCTATGTGAATTTGTTACAGGAAATATGTTTTGTTCCGGTCAGTTCATAATAACAGGCCTTAAAACTAAGTACAGCTTTAAAAAATATATTTGGAATATATTAATTGACTAAACATTAATGGAAATGGATAGGCAGCATGGTATGGAGTAAGGAACAACTGCAAAAATGCACCTGGACAGTCTCACGTGTATTCTGAACAAGTTATTGTCTGACAATGGGCCGTCATTATTGTCTACAGAATTCATCCAGTTCAGTGTGGATTATGGATTTCAGCACAATATACTGTATCATCAAATGTACATGGAACTGCTGTTATTTAACCCATAAACATCTGAATGGCCCATCCAGCTGCATAGCCCTCATACTACTGTGGTAACTGCCATATCATTACACCATGGATACACTAGAGTAAAAGTTTTATAAAATAACATCAATTCAATCAAATAAAACATCTCTACTTTACAGACAAAATGTATATGGGCAAACTTTCAACCTATGCCTGTCATGTCCTGACCTTAGTTCCTTTTTTATGTCTCTATTTTAGTTTGGTCAGGGTGTGATTTGGGGTGGGCATTCTCTATGTGTTCTATGTTTTTGTATTTCTGTGTTTGGCCTGGTATGGTTCCCAATCAGAGGCAGCTGTTTATCGTTGTCTCTGATTGAGAAACATACTTAGGCAGCCTGTTTTCCCACTATGGGTTGTGGGTAGTTGTTTTCTGTCTGTGTTTTACCATACATAACTGTTTCGGTTTTCATTTATTTCTCCTGTTCTTTTTGTGTTCAGTTATCTTTCATTAAAATATGGACACTTACCACGCTGCGCATTGGTCCGATCTTTCCTACAATGCCCCTAGCAGCAGAGAAGTAGGTTGAAATTTATTGGGGTGACTCGTGTACTAGAGGCATCCGGTACCCCCTGTATATAGCCCCACTATTGTTATTTACTGCTGCTCTTTAATTATTTGTTATTCATATCTATAACTTTTTTTTGTAACTGCTTTGTTGGTTAGGGTGTTGTAAGTAAGCATTTCCCTGTAAGGTCTACCTACACCTGTTGTATTCGGCGCTTGTGACAAATACAATTTGATTTGATTTGCAGAGTCTGCAGAGTGGTCACTGGCACAGCTGCAAAGTCACAAAATCTCATTTGAAACCTAACCTTAACCACACTGAGAACCTTAATGCCTAACCCTAATCTTAAACCCCTAGAGTCAATTTCTGCACCCCCCACGGAAATCTAATTCGCATAATATTTTTATATTTATGTTAGTTTAAAACCTCTTAAGGATCCACCCCTTTTTTTCAATTTTTGCCTCAAATTATATACCCAAATCTAACTGCCTGTAGCTCGCCCTGAAGCAAGGATATGCATATTCTTGGTACCATTTGAAAGGAAACACTTTGAAGTTTGTGGAAATGTGAAAGGAATGTAGGAGAATATAACACATTCGATCTGGTAAAACATAATACAAAGAAAAAACCAACAGTTTTTTTGTACCGTCATCTTTGAAATGCAAGAGAAAGGCCATAATGTATTTTTCCAGCCCAGGTGCAATTTAGATTTTTTTTGCCACTAGATGGCATCAGTGTATGTGCAAAGTTTTAGACTGATCCAATGAACCATTGATTTCTGTTCAAAATTCAAAAGACTGCTAAAATGTGCCTAATTTGTTAACTTTTCATGTTCAAAATTGTGCACTCTCCTCAAACAATGGTATGGTATTCTTCCACTGTAATAGCTACTGAAAGTTGGACAGAGCAGTTAGATTAACAAGAATTGAAGCTTTCTGCTAATATCAGATATGTCTATGTCCTGGGAAATGTTCTTGTTACCGACAACCTCATGCTAATTACATTAGACCTATGTTAGGTTAACCGTCCCATGGATGAGACACCAATCCCAAATAAGTTTTTAAGATAGAGATATCAAAACTCAGCAAAAGAGAAACGTCCTCTCACTGTCAACTGCGTTTATTTTCAGCAAACTTAACATGTGTAAATGTTTGTATGAACATAAGATTTAACTACTGAGACATAAACTAAACAAGTTCCGCAGACACGTGACTAACAGAAATTTAATCATGTGTCCCTGAACAAAGGGGGGGTCAAATTCAAAAGTAACAGTCAGTATCTGTTGTGGCCACCAGCTGCATTAAGTACTGCAGTGCATCTCCTCCTCATGCACTGCACCAGATTTGCCAGTTCTTGCTGTGAGATGTTACCCCACTCTTCCACCAAGGCACCTGCAAGTTCCCTGACATTTCTGGGGGGAATGGCCCAAGCCCTCACACTCTAATCCAACAGGTTCTAGACGTGCTCAATGGGATTGAGATCCGGGCTCTTCGCTGGCCATGGCAGAACACTGACATTCCTGTCTTGCAGGAAATCACGCACAGAACGAGCAGTATGGCTGGTGGCATTGTCATGCTGGAGGGTCATGTCAGCATGAGCCTGCAGGAAGGGTACCGCATGAGGGAGGAGGATGTCTTCCCTGTAACGCACAGCATTGAGATTGCCTGCAATGACAACAAGCTCAGTCCGATGATGCTGTGACACACCGCCCAAGACCAAGACGGACCCTCCACTTCTAAGTCGATCCTGCTCCAGAGTACAGGCTTCGGAGTAACGCTAATTTCTTCAACGATAAACGCAAATCCGACCATCACCCCTTGTGAGACAAAACTGCGACTCGTCAGTGAAGACCACTTTTTGCCAGTCCTGTCTGGTCCAGCTGGTGAGGACCTGCCTTACAACAGGCCTTACAAGCTCTCAGTCCAGCCTCTCTCAGCCTATTGCGGACAGTCTGAGCACTGATGCAGGGATTGTGCGTTCCTGGTGTAACTTGGGTAGTTGTTGTTGTCATCCTGTACCTGTCCCGCAGGTGTGATGTTCGGATGTACCGATCCTATGCAAGTGTTGTTACACGTGGTCTGCCACTGCGAGGACGATCAGCTGCCCATCCTGTCTACCTGTAGCGCTGTCTTATGCATCTCACAGTACGGACATTGAAATGTATTGCCCTGGCCACATCTGCAGTCCTCATGCCTCCTTACAGCATGCCTAAGGCATGTTCATGCAATTGAGCAGGGACTCTGGGCATCTTTCTTTTGGTGTTTTTCAGAGTCAGTAGAAAGGCCTCTTTAGTGTCCTAAGTTTTCATAACTGTGACCTTATTGCCTTCCGTCTGTAAGCTGTTAGTGTCTTAACGACCATTCCACAGGTGAATGTTCATTAATTGTTCTTGGTTCATTGAACAAGCATGGGAAACAGTGCTTAAACCCTTTACAATGAAAATATGTGAAGTTGTTTGGATTTTTACAAATTATTGTTGAACGATAGGGTCCTGAAAAAGGGACGTTTATTTTTTGCTGAGTTTATTTGTGCACTGGATGCGTCTTAATTCACCGCATCTGCCGATGTTGCACTTCCGCATCTGTGGTGACAGAGCTAGAGCGGAGTTTGTCAGACCATGAGACATCCGATTCTTTGTGATCCGAACACCTCAAACTTAGATTTGTCTGTCCATAACACTTTTTTTCCAACCTTCCTCTGTCCAGTGTCTGTGTTCATTTGCCCATCTTAATCTTTTCTTTTTATTGGCCAGTCTGAGATATGTCTTTTTCTTTGCAACTGCCTAGAAGGCCAGCATCCCAGACTTGCCTCTTCACTGTTGACGTTGAGACTGGTGTTTTGCGGGTACTATTTAATGAAGCTGCCAGTTGAGGACTTGTGAGGCGTCTGTTTCTCAAACTAGAGACTAATGTACTTGTCCTCTTGCTCAGTTGTGCATTGGGGCCTCCCACTCCTCTTTCTATTCTGGTTAGAGACAGTATGCGCTGTTCTGTGAAGGGAGTAGTAGTGCATTGTATGAGATCTTCAGTTTCTTGGCAATTTCTCGCATGAAATAGCCTTCATTTCTCAGAACAAGAATAGACTGATGAGTTTCTGAAGAAAGGTCTTTGTTTCTGGCCATTTTGAGCCTGTAATCGAACCCACAAATGCTGATGCTCCAGATACTCAACTAGTCTAAAGAAGGACAGTTTTATTGCTTCTTTAAACAGCACACAAGTTTTCAGCTGTGCTAACATAATTGCAAAAGGGTTTTCTAATGATCAATTAGCCTTTTAAAAGGATACACTTGGATTAGCTAACACAACATGCCATTGGAACACAGGAGTGATGGTTGCTGATAATGGGCCTATGTAGATATTCCATTTAAAAAATCTGCCGTTTCCAGCTACAATATTTACAACATTAACAATGTTGACACTGTATTTCTGATCAATTTGATGTTATTTTAATGGACAAAAAATGTACTTTCCTTTCAAAAATAAGGACATTTCTAAGTGACCCCAAACTTTTGAACGATAATGTACATGTATGTTGCTTTGCTCTAAGACTCCCACAGGTCTCACAAGTCTAGTCCGAAGGTCCCCTGGTACCAGTTGAAAAAATGAATGGAAGTACAGTATATATGGAGATTATATGAACCTTTCTTATATCTCACAGATATATGACAGACACTTCAGAACAAACTTCCTTTAGATTTTCTGGGCGGACTATCTGTTGATCCATGTAGGGAATCTGTTATCCAATGTGTTTGTACGGGCTAATAGGTTAGACTGTTATGGGTTAAAATTTAAGACCAAAAAGCTCATTTTTTGTTTTCAGGAAATGCCAATTTTGACTTTGCAGCTGGCCCATCTAGTGGAAACTGCTCAGTTCTGCCTCCAGGGCAAGATTAATTACAATAAACATCAACCTGCAGCAGAGAAAGCGTAAGTGTTGAAGGACTTTACCTGGCTGTGCTGGTTGGAAGCACTCTACTTGCAGTGAGACGACCAATCAACGCAGGGAAACACCTGCTAATGAGGCACTTGGCATTAAACTATGAGGCAGGCACTGCAGCCCCTGCTGTAGCCTGGCAACCCTGCAAGCCCTGCTAGAGATACTGAAAATCCAGACAGTACTTAGAGTTACTGGAAGCTAAATGTAACTTCCTCTTCAGAGACTCCACATCACACTCCATTTTAGACCATCAGGATCCCTAATCACACAATATATGGTATTAGACACCATAACACTCCGTACTACACAAGTATTTAAGTATGCCACAGTGTAGCACAACAACGGTGGTACGAAGCCTCCCCCTTGTAATCTTTCAGGTAAATATTTGTTGTGGGTAGCATGTGGAAAACAACCACTAGGCTTATCTCTCATGACACCTCTCCTGCCTAAGGCTCTTGGTTACATGCAAATCACTTACTTTTTCCACAGAACTGTAGTACAGTAACACAACAATACAAAATAAATACAGTCTTAAACAGAAAATGTAAGAGCATAACAGATTATTTTTTGTTTATAATAAATAATCAGACCCAATAAGCATAACCCAAATTTGCCTGAAAAAATGATTAGGGGATGAAATGACAACCTTTTACAACAAAATTGTACGAGTCTCCTCTAAAGTAAACAGCTAAAATGACAAGTCTGATTGATGACAATCAAATGATAGGCACTGTCAAGAGAGGAAGGTCACACCCTATGTCGTCTGCTTTCGTTGCATTGAGCCCAACATGGGGGAAGAACGAGAGGTAATTACTGTATGAGAGGAGGGAACCTATTCAAGCCCTCCTCCCCATCATACTCACTAATCTCTCTCCATTTGGAACTCTCAAATTGTTTGTAGAGAGATTGCCTTGTTCAACCATTCCACCTCAACTCGGGAGTCCTGGACCTACCAACCTGTCTGTCTTGTTTTTGCGGTAAGTGGCTAATTAGAATCCTTAAATTAGATTGATTGTGTTCTGGTCCATAGTGACAGTTGATGTTGTTGTAAATAGAATATTGATATACACTGAACAAAAATATAAACTCAACATGTAAAGTATTGGTCCCATGTTTCATGAGCTGAAATAAAAGACCCCAGACATTTTCCATAGTCAAAAACGCTTATTTCAAAAACGTTTGGCACACATTTGTTTACATCCCTATTAGTGAGCATTTCTCCTTTGCCAAGATAATCCATCCACCTGACTGGCATATCAAGAAGCTGATTAGACAGCATGGTCATTACACAGGTGCACCTTGTGCTGGGGACAATAAAAGGCCATTCTAAAATGTGCCGTTTTGTCACACAACACAGTGCCACAGATGTCTCAAATTTGGAGGGAGCGTGCAATTGGCATGCTGACTGCAGGAATGTCTACCAGAACTGTTGGTAGAGAATTGAATGTTAATTTATCTACCATCAGCCACCTCCAACGTTGTTTCAGAGAATTTGGCAGTGCGTCCAACTGGCCTCACAACCGCAGACTACGTGTAATCCTCACCAGGGACTTGAACCGACTGCAGTTCGGTGTTGTAACCAACTTCAGTGGGCAAATGCTCACCTTCGATGGCCACTGGCATGCTGGAGAAGTATGCTCTTCACAGATGAATTACGGTTTCAAATGTACTGGGCGGATGGCAAACAGTGTGTATGGCATCGTGTGGGAGAGCGGTTTTCTGATGTCAACGTTGTGAACAGAGTGCCCCATGGTGGCGGTGGGGTTATGGTATGGGCAGGCCTTGGCACCTATGGACATTGAACGCAATTGCATTTTATCGATAGCAGTGTGAACGCACAGAGATAACGTGACGAGATCCTGAGGCCCATTGTCGTGCCATTCATCCGACGCCATCACCTCATGTTTCAGCATGATAATGCCCGGCCCCATGTGGCAAGGATCTGTACACAATTCCTGGAAGCTGAAAATGTCCCAGTTCTTCCATAGCCTGCATAATTACCAGACATGTCACCCATTGAGCATGTTTGGGATGCTCTGGATCAACCTGTACGACAGCTTGTTCCAGTTCCCGCCAATATCCAGAAACTTCACACAGCAATTGAAAAGGAGTGGGACAACATTCCACAGGCCACCACAACCAACAGCCTGATCAACTCTATGTGAAGGAGATGTGTCGAGCTGCATGAGACAAATGGTGGTCACACAATACTGACTGGTTTTCTGATCCACGCTCTTACCTTTTTTTAAGGTATCTGTGACCAACAGTTGCATATCTGTATTCCCAGTCATTGGAAATCCCTAGATTAGAGTCTAATTTATTTTTTTCAATTGATTGATTTCCTTATGTGGACTGTAAACTCAGGAAAATCTTAGACATTTTGTTGCGTGTTGTGTTTACAGTGCATTCGGAAAGCATTCAGACCCCTTGACTTTTTCCAAATTTTGTTACATTACAGCCTTATTCTAAAATGGATGAAATAATTGTTTTTCTTTTCAGTCAACACAAAATACCCCATTATGACAAAGCAAAAACAGGTTTTAAGACATTTTTGCAAATGTATTACAAATATACAACTGAAATACTGAATACTTTCCGAAGGCACTGTATGTTTTTGTTCAGTGTATATTTGTCTGTGTTCTGATGTAGACAACAAACTATAAAGTTTGAGATATGTGTTGTTGTACAGTGTTGTTGTACAGTTCATTAAAGTGTAGTAGGCCTACATGTAAATGTTCATGTAAAAAACAAAGCTAGTGTTCATCAGTTGTCTATGAAATTGGGGACAAATTAACGAAAAGAAACTGCCCTCTGAAGGGGCCGAGTGGGCAATTGTCATTGAGAGCCACACTGTGCCACATGATGACCAGCTACATTATTGGTTATGGAGGGATGAGAGAGGTGATTGCGGAATTTCCTCTGTTATTTGCTTTATTCACATGCAATTTGTAAGAGAACTAATGCTACTAATTTTAATCATCACAAATACAGTAAGACTATCATGACAAGGTAATAACAAGTGTTCAGCACATTTTATTAACAGATACGCAACAGGGAAACAGGTGAAGTGCTAGCAGAAACACCCTGGGTAATTTATTTTTTATTTTATTTCACCTTTATTTTATCAGGGAATCATAATGCCGCTGCCTATGCATGCCTCTCCCTGCACCTCTTCCCACTGAGGCCCTCACTGTGACACTTCCAGCTTAGGACCAGGCAGCAGCAATAACAAGCAAATGAAACCATTATACATTGGCATGGTTCCATCTCGTGCTTTGGCATTTACGTCTGATGCATGGTATATGGCAATACCTGTATAACTGATAAAAAAAAATGTAATTCTGATCATTCTTCTTTAAAGCATTAACATAATACATGATCTACAAACTGTTGTACCAGGCTGAGGTACAGTGAGAGGAAGCAGGATGTCCAATAACATGGCTAAGATTACAGATACCCGCAAGACAGTGGAACAGCTGAAACTGGAAGTTAACATTGAAAGAATGATGGTGAGCAAGGAATGGTTTAAGGCACAATGGTTATTAGACACAATATCCTTTTCTGTTTTATTTTTGATCTCTTTAGGTACCAAACAAGCTGTCCATTGTCAATTTACATTGTAAATAGAGCACATTGGCTCCCACTCTCCAATCTGATAGCGTTGTCCTTGTTAATCATGTGTTCTATGTGCAGGTGTCCAAAGCAGCAGCTGATCTGATGGCCTTCTGTGAGGCTCATGCCAAGGAGGACCCTCTGGTGATACCAGTGTCATCCTCTGAGAACCCTTTTCGGGAGAAGAAATTCTTCTGTGCCATACTCTAATCCCCACAAATTCACTTTATTAAATACAATAACTCTACGTTTTGTGTCATTATTAGCAATAAGTCATTGACAGTTCTCAGGACAAATAATGCTAACACAGTTGAAGAACCCTTGAACATTTTGGTTTTGGTAGGCCTAATCAGTGTGATGATTTTTTGTATTTTAAAAAGCTGTATATGTATGTGCTTGAATTATTTATCTGGATTGATCTGATTGACTGAAATAGAACGTTCTTTACGATGGGAGCAAAGTTCATTCGAGGCCTACAAACCTAGCTTACATACTAGCCTCTCCCTTTCAGCACACTGCCCTGACAATTAGAGATTACACATTAACTTAAATTGCACCTAAATCCGTCTAAAAACCTCAGCAATACTTTACTGTAAAATGTCTAACATCTAAGAGTGCTGTGAACCTTTTCAGGGTTTCAACATCATTAGTGCCAATAATAGCCCAATTTTGGTTATTTTGAAATTGACAACTTTAACACAAAATAGCTATATTATATTGAGGATCAAACTGTTTGCATATAAAACTAGTGTTGTGTTATTGAAGTAGGCCTACACTGCAGGTGCCTCACATCATTCCATTGATGCATTACAGGCGATCAAAGAAAAATATATGAATTAAACAAACAGATAGTCAACATAAGCATATCATGTGTTGTCCATTTGTAAATAGTACCCTGGGTGCTGTGCTCCTTGGTCGCAGTCAAGTCATGCAAAGCAAGCAAGGGCGGTGTCACGTGATGCTTACACTACAGGTAGATGAGCAGGTGTGTGTGTGGACACAGGTACTAGGGCCACTGTTAGTTCAATATTCATCTCAACTAACAGGATTCACTGATTTGAGAGGGAGAGGTCGGCCAACTGCGCCGTGACAACGAACAAGGTCTGAACATTTCAAATTGTCTCTGTGTGTTTGTGGTTGTTGTGTAACTTATGAATAGCAGAGTAAAACCATTGTTCTCTCATGATTGATGAGTAAAGGGTCCAAAGTATATGGCGTTGTCCCGACAATGGTCCAAATGTCAACAGGTCTGAAGGCTACATTTATAGGACTGGACAGAAGAGGAGAAATTGCTCCATTTAAACTTCAAATCAATGTTTCCTAGTTTTTCACTCTAATGAGAAAATACAAATTGACAGAAAAAATACTATATTCTACGCAATGTCGAATGCGAGGTCGACCAGTCGAGAAAACCTTGTCTGACAAATAGTAATCCAAGTAGAAATACCGACCACTCCTCTTCCATGTTAAATATGCACTCTCAAACGTTTGATTATATCAGCCTGTAATTTTGAAAGTGGTACTCACAAGCCAAAAGTGGGCCCCCTTTTTGTGTACTACTTCCTCAATTTGTGTATTACATCATCCATTTCGTAAAATACGTCACGGCCGGCAAATTATTATTATTATTATAAATATTTTTTGCAATTCATATGTTATGAATCCAATTTGCACTATATGTTACAACTTTGTTGTGCTTAAGATCCTGGAGTGCATATTAAAGTCAACACACACACACACACACCTTATTCATATGTCCTCTGTCGAAACAACGATAAGCTTTAACCAACCAAAGGTATACTATACATTACATTACAGTGAAAGTAACAACCAACAAATAAAAAGGATGGCACTTTAGCCTCGTGTAAAGTCTAATAAACAAATAACAAACCGATATTCACTGCAAGCATGACTTAAAGGACAATGATATCACCTACATCACTCACACGGCCGGTTTTCAAATTCTTGCTTTTCAAGTAAAGACAACATAGCAAAATGTAGCCTGCCTCTCAGCGCATAGTCAACACACCATTTTTAGTAAGGTACATTCACAATAATACCAGGTGCCTTTTTAGGAACTCGCTGTCAATATCTCACAAACAAAAGATTTTATGACATTTTTAACGTCAATTATCTGACATGGCTGGAAACGACAAACTGGTGTGCAAACTACAGAATTGTCTTGCCTTGTTATCCTTTACGATCCACCTCAGGCTTCTTTCTACCCTTCTCTCCTATGGGGCTGCACAAATTAATAGGCCTTTTCCATTTGCAAGACAAATGGTTTGAACTTGTATCTTGTATCCACAATATTGTGGAGGGTCAGATTACCGAAAGGACATGCAGAGCAAGTGCTCCGGGGCCCATGACCTCCTGGGGGCCCACAACCCCCTCTTTAAAAAAAGGACATGTGCCCTGTGTGCCCATTTGATAATCCAGCCCTCCAGGAGATAGATCCCATTTCTCAAACTATTCGTCTTGAACACGTCATAAGCAATGGCAAAATGTGTAGAATTGCAGGAAATTTGCCCCAGGGCCCCAAATGCGGTAATCCAGCCTTGTCCTGGATGCATGGAAGGAATTACCTGTACACAATGCCTGTTCTAAATTGACCTCACAAGATGAACAAATACTACAATCTGGATTACTAACGACTGAATGGGCCTATTTTAAAATCATTTCCATTTTTATTTGTAGGGGGTGGGTTCCAAAGACCCTATCCATTTTTGGTTAAGGGGACCTTTAAGATTCATATGTTTTGCTGCAGGCCTTATTATCAGATACTGTTGCTATGTGTCTAAAACTCTGCCACTATACGTTGCACAAGCCATCTATATTAGTCTTTGTGGTTAAGCCCTGGCTGTTGTGAGAGTGTGCTTGCAGGCTTGGTCTGAGTCAGACCGGAACTAGATAAAGAGAAGTAACCACTGTCTGGTTTGACATTTTGATCTTGTGTGACTTAAAGAAGATATTGTCTGATTGCTGATTTCACCAATAAGCCAATGATTGACAAGTTCACACACACCTTTTTGCACATTTTTATTAAAGTTTCATGTAAACAGTAAAGTTACTCAAACAGTTATTTGCCATGGTAATTACTTTTAGCACAAAACAACTTTCCTATAATTTATTTCACATTTAATGCATAATTCACATTTCTCATTTGTCAGGGTTGACTGGAGGATGGCCAACTTCAAGGGACATGCCCTTCCTGGCAGCTGCTTTCTGCTGTTAGGCCTGTGTTGGTCAGTGATGTACCCTCTCCGACACTGCTGGAGGAGGCATCAGCCTAAAGCAAGACAAAAACTGCCCCTGTTCTTTAACAGAATAGACTTAATCGAGGGGACACTTATGATTTTCTTTGCCTTTGTGGGTGAGTGTCTTCCCTCGTGCACTTATTTGGACTGCTCTCTCTTTAAGATCTTACACTATGGAATCTCTCAACCTCTGAATGATCTGCAAGAGGCTTGCTGTTTGACCCTGATGTTGTCCTGTCACTCTGTAGGCATCATGGCAGAGCAGTTTGTGCCTGATGGGCCCCATGCCCACCTGTACAACAGAGAGACCCAGTCCTGGGTGAAGCTGATGAACTGGCAGCACAGCACTATGTACCTCTTCTTCAGTATCGCTGGAGTTGTTAAAGTCCTCACTATGTCACCGCTTCCAGTCCCACTTGGTCTTGACCGCCTTGCTCTCTCCCTGGCTTTTTTTATTGAAGGTACAGTGTCAAGAGTTTGAATGTTATTTGTTACATATCCCTTACCAGACTAGAGGCAGATTTGAATTAGCAGGTATTCCTACCATCAGTATAATTGTCTGTTTTCATTTGCTCTTTGACCACTAGACAGATTAGATGTTATCTGCATATTGTATCAATATTCCAGGATGTTCCATTCCCCTCCAGGGCTCCTGTTTTACTTCCATGTGCACATGCGCCCTCCTCTGGATACCCACATCCACTCCATGCTGTTTGTGCCGGTGTTTGGTGGGGCGGCCATCACCCTGTTGGAGGTGTTCATGCGAGATAACATCGTACTGGAACTGCTCAGGACCAGCATGACCATCCTGCAAGGCTCCTGGTTCTTTCAGGTAGAACAGTAACCACCACCAAATGAACCACTGTCATTTTCAAACGAGTCAATCGCATCACGCTCACACAGAGGAACTGAGCAAAGTGGGTACTCTTTCAGATTGGATTCGTGCTGTACCCATTAAACGGAGTACAGTGGGATCTGCAGGCACACGATAACACCATGTTCATCACCATGTGCTTCTGCTGGCATCTAGCTGTGGCCCTGCTGATCGTTGGCATCAACTACTGGATGGGCTGGTGGTGAGCATCTTTCTTTTTATCAATATACCTTTGTCATATCGCCTCTTTAATAGGTCAGTTTAACTTCATCAAATAAAGTAATTCCATGACATAGCTTGGGTAAATTCACTGCCTGCATGAGCCAACTCTAATCCATGGCTTCTTCTTCTCTGGTCCGAACAGCTGTGTACAACGATGTTCAGGAAGAGGAAGTGACATAGAGATCATGATGAGAAAGACATCCAGCTCCAAAAAGGCTCTGCTAGAGGAGTCAGACGAAGAGTAGACAGACGCATCATGAAGTGTGTCCAGTAGTAGATCACTGTTACGGGATTCTCCACAATTGTTTGTCTGAAATTTGATTAACTGGTTTCTCTCGTTTCAAATCAAATCAAAATTGTATTAGTCACATGCGCCGAATACAACAGTAGACCTTACAGTGAAATGCTTACTTACGAACCCCAACAATGCAGCTTAAAGGGGGGGGAAAAAAGAAGATACAAATAAGATGTAAAAAAAAGAGAAGCAATAAAACAATAGCGAGACTATATACAGGGGCGTACCAGTACAGAGTCAGTGGGGGGGCACCGGTTAGTCGAGGTTTGTAACCCTGCTACTGTGTATGTGTATTTTGAGTGTCATTTTATCAATGAAATAACGACATGCCTTGTCGAGTTAAGATTCAAGCCAAATTCATTTGAAATAAAATGCTTTACTGAGCCCGGACAAATGTAATGTAATTCAAAGTATAAAAGCTAATAACTGATTTTCAAAACTGAGGAGGTAGCTATGAGACCAAGGAAAATAGGTGAGATGTAAAAGTATTCCTTGGAGGTGAGAGAATTTCAACATTTCTTGTGACACATTAACACCTGTTGTGTATTCATTATGTTGTGCAATGGAAAACCAAACAGAACGAAACGGGGGATAGGACCTACCTGAATTTGTCCAATAAATAAATATTATTTCTGTTGCAATACGTACTCAGTTTGGAGAAAACGGTTTCTGTTGCGAAACCAAACATTTTGAAAATGGAATCTGACTAATGAATACACCTGACATTGTAACACGACAATGTTACCTGCTGGGGTTTCCTCTCCTCTTAAGCCAGTTGAAACATTTGCATACTCGTCCTACCTATGGCTATACAGAACGGAGAGCTACAGTCCTGTAGGTTTTCGCACCAGTCCAAGTTGTAACTAGCCTAATTCAGTTGGTCAACCAGCTAAATATTAAAATCAGGTGTGCTAGGTTAGGGTTGGAGAATTTAACAGGACAGTAGTTCTCCAGGAACAAGGTTGGAGAGCCCTGCTATAGAGCAACATGCTTATTTCCCTCTGGAAAACAGAATGTCTAATGATTGTCAGAGATAATATATTTCCAATAAATATTTTTTCATTCACTGTGTAGTTTAATTTTTTTAAATAATGATTATTTTAGGTACAAAATACTTACATGACCACATAAAACACTTTATTGCTACCAGATTCATCAAAAATTAACACAAACAAATGAAACAAGATTATATAGGAGAGATTACATTGTGTGATATATTTTCATACCATACCCAAAAGATGGAACTACAAACTTTGCACTCGAATCTTCACTAATCGCAGTGATAAGATTAGTCTATGGTGGGCTTCATCACTGCATCCATGAGATTAAAGATACCTAGAACAATGTATCTGCTTAGACATCGTACTAGTCAGGCGTTAAAGTGGACGGGAATGAATAGCAAATCAACTTGAAATGTTTTATATAGATCAACAGGTCGGGTGAAAAAAAATCCACCTCCAGTCTGTTTACCATGAGTAGAAACTAGGGTAGTTTGTCTAGTTTGCATAATGACATTTTGGAGCTGTTGACCGAACCTTGCCTGACACTTACTGTAGTAAAGCAATTCAATTCCATCTATTCCATGGTGATGCAAACTCTTAGCCTTTCACAACAGATACAGTGCCCTCGGAAAGTATTCACACCCCTTCACTTTTTCCATACAGCCTGAATTTAAAATGGATTAAATGTAGATTTTTGTCGTCACTGGCCTACACACCACACACACACACACACACACGTCAGTTGTACAACGAAATGCATTCAACTGAAATGTGTCTTCTGCATTTAACACAACCCCTCTGAATCAGGATTTCACCAGGAGACCAACAGTGACTTTAAAACAGTAACAGAGTTTAATGGCTGTGATTGGAGAAAACTGAGGATGGATCAACAATATTGTAGTTACTCCACAATACTCACCTAATTGACAGTGAAATAGGAAGCCAGTACAGAATAAAAATATTCCAAAACATGCATGCTGTTTGCAACAAGGAACTAAAGTAATACTGCAAAAAATGTGGCAAAGCAATTCACTTTTTGTTCTTAATACAAAGTGTTATGTTTGGGGCAAATCCAAAAGAACACATTACCTAGTCCCACTCTCCATATTGTCAAGCATAGTCGTGACTGCATCATGTTATGGGTATGCTTGTAATCAGTTGAGGCTGCTGAAGGGAGGACGGCTCATCGTAATGGATGGACTGGAATAAATGGAATTGTGTCAAACGTGTGGCTTCCATGCACTCCATTCCAGCCATTATTATGAGCCGTCCTCCCGTCAGCAGCCTCCACTGCTTGTAATCATACATTTCTTCAGGATATAAAAGGAATGGAGTTAAGCACAGGCAAAATCCTAGAGGAAAACCTGCTTTAGTCTGCTTTCCACCAGACACCGGGAGAGGAAATCACCTTTCAGCAGGACAGTAACCTAAAACACAAGGCCAAATCTACACTGGAGTTGCTTACCAAAAAGACAGTGAATGATCGTGAGTGGCCGAACTACAGTTTCGACTTATATCTGCTTGAAAATCTATGGCAAGACTTAAATGGTTGGCTAGCAATGATCAGCAACCAATTTGACAGAGGTTGCTGATCATTTTGAAGTGAATAATGGGGAATGTTGCACAATCCAGATGTGCAAAGCTCTTAGAGACTTACCCAGAAAGACTCACAGCTGTAATCGCTGCCAAAGGTGCTTCTACAAAGTATTGACTCAGGGGTGTGAATACTTATGCAAATGAGATATGCATTTAATCTTCAATAAAATGTGCTAACATTTCTAAAAACATGTTTTCACTTTATCATTATGGGGCATTGTGTGTAGATGGGTGAGAAACCAAATCTATTTCATCTATTTTGAATTCAGGCTGTAAGAACAAAATGTGGAATAGGTCAAGGGGTATGAATACTTTCAGAAGGCACTGTATGCCAGGTGAAACCAAATGTCTCCAAATGGTTTACGCTGTCCAGGGATTACTCCGTTCATCTGCTGCAAACTCTCCAGACATCAGTGTCCTCCAAAACATTGAGAGAGCAGAGATGCGCTATGGCTCCCAAGCATCACTTGCCTCTGAAGCGCAGGTCGTGGCACCGCACAGAGCAGTAGCAGGCTCTGGGACTGCGTCTCACTGTGTCGGCGGTGGCGGGTCCGGAGTTCGTTTGGGTGAGGGTGCGGTGGTGACTACGGCAGCGGACACAGACTTGGGGGAGCCTGCTGCAGAGAGCTGCTGGAGCTGCAGGGCAGGCACCGTCTGGATACGCACCTGGGGAAGACAAGGCACATCAACCAGTCCTACCAACTACTATACCCGATGCCTCGGGCCAGGAGTTTTCCCCCTCATCACAAGGTCAGGAAATGCTCCTGCATACTAAACGTTACTTTTCCTACAACTGAATTCAGTTTGTTTGGGTGCTGGGTGAGTATTGAATAAGCTGCTGACTGACCTGAGTGGTCTGCCCTTGTTGCTGCAGCTGCTGTAACTGGTGCGCTGTGACAAAGCTGACTGGCTTGTTCCCAGCTATCAGCTTGGTGCCTGCAGGCATGGTGGTGAGGATGATGTTCCTGCCCAGACTGCTGATACTGCACAGAGCAGAGACACCCCAGTCAGTCTATACCAGGCTGCTTACTGCCACTGGGAAGACTTGACACATATATTGTTACAGACCATTAAGGCTGAACATGACGACTCACTTCGTACTGATGTTTCCTTTCAGTATGGGCGTGGTCATCCCACTCTTGCTTTTAAGTGGTTGGCTGAGGACAGACAGAGGCACTGGGATCTGAGCTGGTAGCTTCCCCTGGGGAAATAAAGACAAAGACGGGGAGAATCATTGGAAGACCATTTCAAAGGTAGGTGGTGGGGGCTATAGAGAACGTGGCTAGGAAGAATGTCTTGAAATGAAAACATATCCATTGACGATAAACCTCCCAACTACAGTGCTGTTATTATACAACCATCCTGAATCCCACAGTAAATAGAAGAGGCAGATAATAGTCATGTTGATGAAGCTGTGGGTCTTACTGGTTGTGTGGACACCACTGTGGCTGTGACGGGGACCTGGCGGACAGTAGCTGTTCCCAGAGTCAGGGAGCCTGAGGCAGAAGGGCCAATCGTCACCCCTTCAGCTACGGCCAAGCCGCTGGTGGCTTTGGGGACAGTCGCAGCCCCAGTGGAAACTGGTTTGCTGCTGGTGGCCGTTGTCACGGTGATGGCTTGCCCCCGTTTCTGTGGGATGACCCCGAGTCCGGGCATTATTCGTATGGTGGTGCCACTCTTGGAGTCAGACGAGGAGACGGTGGAGAAGGTTTGGTCCTTCTGCTCGGCCATAGCGACCGCCAGGGTGGGCATCAGGCGTATAGCGTCCCCTGCAGCCTTCAGCAGGGTGGTGGTGCCAGCGGAGGCTTTGTTCGTCAGAACGCCACCCGAGGAGGAGGCTGGGCTGCAGGGGGAGGAGTGTTGGGGTGGGGTCAAATGGAGAGTAGCAGATATGCTCTTGGTGGTGGCGGTGCCTAACATGTCGGGGGTGAGTTTGGTGGTGGTGACGGGGGACTTGGTGAGGGTGGCCATCATTTCAGGTGTGATCCGCAGCACCGTCTGTCCTTTGGAGTAGGGGGGCAGGCGGAGCACATCTTTGCCCTGGATGCGGAGATCCGTAGCGGCTATTGAAATAGCTGCTCCACCTTGAGCCTTCACGCCCATCTGGCCTGTGATGGCCACCTTTAGAGACAGAAATTATGTGAGCATGAAACACAGAAAATGATTTCAACAAAATGTAAAAAGAAGGCTCTTTCATGAACACATTACATTGAAACTAGATTAAAATGTTCTCTTTGAAAGCTTATTTCCATGTAAACCCTTCTTAAAATGGCTCCTACGAAAATATAAAATTTTCGTGTTCACCTGTTGGATGATGTTCTGGCTGGTGACTCCCTGTAAGACAGCGGGGGAGGCTGTGTGGTGTGCAGGGCTGCCAGGGAAGCCAGTCTGAGCAGTGGTCAGGCCTGACATCGACAGGGTCGTCTGCCCTCTGGCTGCCTGCCCCTGGATGGGGCTACCAAAAGACAGGGTCCTTAGTGGTAACGACACCACGGTCTGCTCACGGTAACAGTGTGAAGAGAGGAGAAACAACCCTTCATTTACATGCACCGGTGCATTACAGCAAAGAAATGTCTCTTATCTGTGGTTCAAGACGATGTCTGATTAATAGTGCTGAGCGATTTGTGCTTTTTGAGGTCGGTTCAATTCTGAATTTTTTTTCACGGTATCGATTATTTTTTGGAACATTAAAAACGCACTATGAACTATGTGGGTTGAACGCTGTAACACAGAATAATACCATTTCTAAAAGTCCCATGAAGGTAGACTGTCCATCAGTGGTGGAATAAGTACTCAATTGTCAAACTTGAGTAAAAATAAAGATACCTTAATAGAAAATTGCTCAAGTAAAAGTCACCAAGTAAAATACTAAAAGTATTTGGTCTTAAATATACTTAAGTATCAAAAGTAAAAGTAACATTTCAAATTCCTCATATAAAGAAAATTATCCAGAATCATTTTATTTGTTAATTTACTGATAGCCAGGGGCACACTCCAATGCTCAGACACAATTTACAAACGAAGCATGTGTTAGTGAGGGCAACAGATCGGGGGCAGTAGAGATGACCAAGGATGTTCTCTTGAGAAGTGTGTGAATTAGGCCATTTTCCTGTCCTGCTAAGCATTCACAATTGAACTAGTAGTTTTGGGTGTCAAGGAAAATGTAGGGACGTAAAAGTACATTATTTTCTTTAGAAATGTAGTGAAGTAAAAGTTGTCAAAGTACAGATAAGTCAAAATACTACTTAAGTAGTATTTTGACTTAAGTACTTTAAACCACTGCTGTCCATTACTGCTTATCACTTATTAACCATAATTTATTCACATTACTTTAATATTTGATGACTTTGTTACTTCATTCCAAGTAATCTCATCTCCATAGTAGTTCTTCAAAGTAAATAAGGCATCAAAGTAAATAAGGCATACTTTTATGACTGCTGAATAACTATCAATCACGTAGTACTTTCATGCTCTCGAAGAAAATGCTTTCAATCCCTCTCGATTGCGCATTCTCTTCTCTGCTCCGCACAGACCGGACAAGTTTAAACGGCCGCGCAATGGATTATGGGCATTGTAGTTAATTACCATGTTTTCTGCACTAAACTACACTGCTCAAAAAAATAAAGGGAACACTTAAACAACACAATGTAACTCCAAGTCAATCACACTTCTGTGAAATCAAACTGTCCACTTAGGAAGCAACACTGATTGACAATAAATGTCACATGCTGTTGTGCAAATGGAATAGACAACAGGTGGAAATTATAGGAATTTAGCAAGACACCCCCAATAAAGGAGTGGTTCTGCAGGTGGGGACCACAGACCACTTCTCAGTTCCTATGCTTCCTGGCTGATGTTTTGGTCACTTTTGAATGCTGGCGGTGCTTTCACTCTAGTGGTAGCATGAGACGTGAGAGTCTACAACCCACACAAGTGGCTCAGGTAGTGCAGCTCATCCAGGATGGCACATCAATGCGAGCTGTGGCAAGAAGGTTTGCTGTGTCTGTCAGCGTAGTGTCTAGAGCATGGAGGCGCTACCAGGAGACAGGCCAGCACATCAGGAGATGTGGAGGAGGCCGTAGGAGGGCAACAACCCAGCAGCAGGACTGCTACCTCCGCCTTTGTGCAGGAGGAGCACTGCCAGAGCCCTGCAAAATGACCTCCAGCAGGCCACAAATGTGCATGTGTCTGCTCAAACGGTCAGAAACAGACTCCATGAGGGTGGTATGAGGGTCCGATGTCCACAGGTGGGGGTTGTGCTTACAGCCCAACACCGTGCAGGACGTTTGGCATTTGCCAGAGAACACCAAGATTGGCAAATTTGCCAGTGGCGCCCTGTGCTCTTCACAGATGAAAGCAGGTTCACACTGAGCACGTGACAGACGTGACAGAGTCTGGAGACGCCGTGGAGAACGTTCTGCTGCCTGCAACATCCTCCAGCATGACCAGTTTGGCGGTGGGTCAGTCATGGTGTGGGGTGGCATTTCTTTGGGGGGCCGCACAGCCCTCCATATGCTCGCCAGAGGTAGCCTGACTGCCATTAGGTACTGAGATGAGATCCTCAGACCCCTTGTGAGACCATATGCTGGTGCGGTTGGCCCTGGGTTCCTCCTAATGCAAGACCTCATGTGGCTGGAGTGTCAGCAGTTCCTGCAAGAGGAAGGCATTGATGCTATGGACTGGCCCGCCCGTTCCCCAGACCTGAATCCAATTGAGCACATCTGGGACATCATGTCTCGCTCCATCCACCAACGCCACGTTGCACCACAGACTGTCCAGGAGTTGGCGAATGCTTTAGTCCAGGTCTGGGAGGAGATCCCTCAGGAGACCATCGGCCACCTCATCAGGAGCATGCCCAGGCGTTGTAGGGAGGTCATACAGGCACGTGGAGGCCACACACAGTACTGAGCCTCATTTTGACTTGTTTTAAGGACATTACATCAAAGTTGGATCAGCCTGTAGTGTTGTTTTCCACTTTAATTTTGAGTGTGACTCCAAATCCAGACCTCCATGGGTTGGTAAATTTGATTTCCATTGATCATTTTTGTGTGATTTTGTTGTCAGCACATTCAACTATGTAAAGAAAAAAGTATTTAATAGGAATATTTCATTCATTCAGATCTAGGATGTGTTATTTTAGTGTTCCCTTTATTTTTTTGAGCAGTGCATGTAGAATCTTGGCCTGTAACTACAGCTCCTTACTACATCGCACAATTCAGGCTTGATCTGATTTATCTCTACAGAAACTACACAGAGCCCACAGGAAAAGAACAAACAAAATGATATTCAAATAATTGAACAGACGTCAGTCAGTTAGTTGTTTAAAAATAGGATTGTTGGTAACAGGATGGTCAGTTATTCACCTGTGTGATGCCCTTAGCACCAACAGTGACTGGCACTCTGATCTGTCGAGGGGTCTGGTGCACCAACATGGCCTGCTGTCCTCTTGCTGTCTGGGCAGAGACCACTCTTACCTGAGGCGGAGAGCCTGACTGATGGCCCACTACCCTGGCTGAGTGCTGGGAGGTAGCTGGCTGAGAGACCTGTGGGCCACACTGGCTGCTGGACAACAGGGTCCCCAGTTGAGGAATGGGTGGAGGAGACACTAAGATAACACTAAGAGCGAAGAGAACAGGGCATTACTACTTCCATAACATCAAGAATATACAAGTACTGAATGTGTTTAATTGAGCCTGATAAGACTTCATCCACAGAAGCGGTTTTATACTGACCCAGGACCGGTCTTGACTGAATCTGGGATCCCAGCTTTGGTGGGGGTTGTGGCTACAGGGGCTAGGGGTGATTTGGGGGTTCCAAGGGTGCTGGGAGTTGGGGACATGGGACCCCCCATATGACTAGCTTCCAGGCCTCCAGAGGTCTTACCACCGCCCTCCTTACTGCCAGACTTATAACACACAGGATGGTTCGTCACCATCAACACACATACCATAATATACACTGAGTGTCCAGAACATTAGAAACACCTTCCTAATATTGAGTTGGGGCACGGACTACAAGGTGTTGAAAGCGTTCCACAGGGATGCTGGTCCATGTTGACTCCCAATGCTTCCCACAGTTGTGCCAAGTTGACCGGATGTCCTTTGGGTAGTGGAGCATTCTTGAGACGCACGGGAAACTGTTGTGCGTAAAAAACCCAGCAGTGTTGCAGTTCTTGACACAAACCGGTAAAGCCTGGCACCTACTACCATACCCTGTTCAAAGCCACTTCAATCTTTTGTCTTGCCCATTCACCCTCAATGGCACACAAACACAATCCATGTCTAAAAGAGTAAAAATCCTTCTTTAACCCGTCTCCTCCCCTTCATCTACACTGACTGAAGTGGATTTAACAGCCAACATCAAAAAGGAATCATGGACTGACCAGGTGAAAGCTGTGTCATGGAAAGAGAAGGTGTTCCTTTGTCCACTCAGTGCATGTCAGACAACAACAGAGCTCATTATATAGAAACAGTTTGATTAGTCCATCAGGATTCCATTGAAATGTGGTTCAGTCAAGACTTTCCACATTCAAAGATGCCAAGTCTCCAGAGAGGGTATGTAAGAGTAGAGAGATTATGAACCATCTATTTGTCAGCAGTGCAGTAGTCACAGCAGAGTAGAGGCGGTGGGACTCACAGGCTTGGATGCAAGTTTAGGTTTCTGCTGAAGTGTCTTTCTGGCCTTGGCAGCGGCAGCTTGAGCCTGGTGAATTTTCTCTGGGCGGGGAAAGAATAACAACTTGTAGTTAAAGTAGTTGTAATAGTCAAATGTGGCCTTTCGTTAGCCAATACAGAGAGCCGGGAGAAACTCTCGGCGCATAGGCATTGGCTTAATCTACTAACAGATCTCCCACAACACCTCCACCCTAGCCTTAACCCAGTCGCTAGTACGCCAAAAGCACAGAGCCACGCCTCGCAGTCGTGCGATTCGCTAAAATTAAAAGACAACAAATACTTCACTCCGTAGGTCACTCCTACCAAGGCCAACTTTGAGTGGTTGATATCCCAGGTGTATATGTGCTGTGCACAATAGCCTGGGGACGAGGTTACAGCATTTGTGACAATTCCTATCCTATTCCATTGGCAGAATGTCCTGCTCACCAAACTCCTCCTGGCCGCGGTCGCGGTGCAGGTAGTTCCACAGCTTGCGGACGATGTCATACTTCACACAGGGGTCCTTCTCATAGTGCAGCCTGTCCAGAGCCCCACTCACAACCATGTTCACCTGCAGGAAGCCACGCATCGGGTGCCTTGCTCAGTCACAGACAGACAAACACCGACCGGACAGCTGTGTCAAAACATGTATACAAGTGACAACAATAACCCAGCAACAGTGAACCTCTAACCTGAGCACTGGTGACATCTGGCGCCAGGAACTGAGAGTCCTTGAGCAGCTCACAGATCTCAGCCCTGGTCCCCTCTCCGTTGGGCAGCCGGGCTGCTGCGTCCCGCACTGAGGAGGAGCAGCAGTCCAGTCACATACCGCACATCTAACCTGAAGCTACCGCAACAACATCTCACACTGACGACAGGGGTCAGTCTTACCCAGGGAGAGGATGGTGACATAGGCTGGGCGGTCCGAGCGCAGCAGAGTGTGCTCTCTGGCTTTGTTGAGAGACATCTCCTTGTCAAAGACCCCTTTAACAGGCCCCACCGGAGACTCAAAGCCATGCATTCTGAAGGTGAAGGCTTTGTGTGGCTGGTCATACCGCTGTTGCTCCTGATGATCAAAACAAGAGCACGGACACGTAACGATTGCAGAGAATGTGTGTGGTCTTTATGAATGATACTCGATACAGAAGACTAATACTCGATATCTAAGACAAAAAAAAAAAGGTAGAGACGTGACACTGACCTGCACTTGAAAAACATGCCTCTCGTCTCCAGTGCTGGCCCGCACCACGTAGTCTGTCCAACTGCTTAGTTCCAGAGAGAACAGCAGTCAGTATTACAAATAAAACCCCTCTATGGCAATGAACACATACACTAAGTCATTCTGAGGAAGGTCATCCGTGACATGAGAAACACGGAAACTTACGCTCTAGGGGTGAGAGAAGTCATCTCTGGTAGTTCGTCACATTCTGCCTGTGGGGGGGGACATTGTTATTTTATTCAAAGTGTATTACAGGGAACAGAAAACGACCACCCTGACAGAGAGGAGTGAGAGGTGAAAATGGGTCATTGTAATACCTTGACCACAACCAGGCCCTTGGAGTCGACCCACAGCTGACACAGAGCACTCAAATCCTTCTCTCCATTCTCACTTGGACCTTCAAGACCGGAGATTGAGACAAATCTCTACGTCTCCTACTTCTGAAATGGTTTCATTTGCATTGTACCAGAATTTGGACGAATCAACTAACTGACAAAAGAGATCTTACCAATCCATTTCCATTGCTGTGAGCTTTCCCTGAACACAACACAAGGGGTGAAGCCACTGGGAAGAGCCATCATACCAACTGAACGAGAGATCGGAAGATGGTGAGCGAAGAGCAGAAAGAAAGATAACGATGGGACACATTACTGCTTTAAATGATCCAGAGAAGAGGGAGTCTGCCGTGCTCACCTTTAGTCTCCACAGCCAGGAAGTGCAGGGCTGGCAGCACCATCTCTGACCAGCAGGAGGCCGAGGAGAACCGGGGGTTCAGGGAACTAGCTGGAGATGTCTGCCACTGTCGGACCTTCTCCTCCAACTAACACGGGGACATGCATGAATCATTAGATCCTTTTCAAGTCTTACAACAGTTCCAATACATAGTTAGAGTTCAGCTCATCACATACACCAGTGGTTCTCAAACTGGGGGTCGCGAGTGTAAAACTGAACCATTTCGATCTGGTTACTAACATAAGCCTACGGTATTGCAGCAAATTGTTGTCTCAAAAACTTCTCATCCAAAAAGATGCATGTCTTGACTGTTGACGAATGACCAGCCGTCAGAATAGCTAGGCGCGCATCCCTAGATTAGTGACATTTTCCCAGATTTTGCCTGGCAAAAACTATTTCTCAAAACTGCAGTAACATCGCACTTCCTTCAATACTTATGGGATGAAGATGTAACATGTTCTGGCGAATGAATTACGATATTTGTGAGGAAGAAAAAAGGCCATACTTTTCATCCACTCCTGCTTACAAGCAGGCTGTATCCTACTGTAGCTGCTTGCTCTGGACTCCAGAGAAATGGCATGATATCTCTACTTGATATTGGCTCCTAACATGAATGACTTTCAGCTAAAAATGAAAGTATAAAACGTAGTTTATTTCTGTATCTTACGTTTTCAAAATGCAAGATTTGAACCACTTCTTCTTGGAGGGTCGAGGGTCAAAAGTTTGAGAACCACTGACAACAAAAAAACAACCTTTGTGTGGCTATGTACTTGTGTAGGCAGGCACGAGTGAATACCATGGCTGTGCTGGCGAGCCCCTCTAGTCTCAGGATATTCTCCAGCAGGTTGAAGAAGGTCACAGCAATCTCCTCCGCCATGACAGGGCTGTTCTGCACCTCCCCCAACGGCCTGTAGATGGCGATAGAAGATGCACATGAGAGCAGGCCTACGCAGAGTGAAAAGCATGGAGTGCAGTGTGCAATTGAATTCATGACCGCATAGAAATGTCCGTAGCACAGGAATATCAGTCAAGCTGGGATTTTGATTCATTTCATCAAACCTATTACCACAGATGTTCTAATGTATCAATAGAATGCCAGATTTAATTAGAAACTCGTCAGGTAAAAATGCCATCTTTGCGGGATGACTACATTAACTCACTCTTCCTTGACACTGGGCAGTGGAGGGACTGGGGTGTCAGGAAGAGCAGCTGGGGTGTCAAGTGATAGAGCTGGAGCTTCTGAAGGCATCAGAGCCTGACAGGGATCCTTGGACTCCACTTTAATTCTCCTCATCTTTTTTCTCCTCATCTTCCTCTTGGGCCGACCCAGTTCAAACAGTGCTAGATAATAGAAGGTACAAGTTCAGATTGTTTCGACATTGGCTGTGATCACAGGATCATATAGAGTCCAGCTATGTACGATTCATTTCGCTTGACGTTTATGGTGTTGGTACTCACCCATCATGGCTCCTTTACGACCCACGTCCACTCTAGACATCATGTCGCCCAAGTGGATGTCAGAGGTCATCAAATCTGGATGATCCTGTGCAAATAAGAATGACGAGGATTAGGACGCGAGGGGATGTTGTGCAAGATGATATTAGGTTGAGAGTGTCCCTCATATCCATTCACACATTGATTTCAGGATTCAAATGGATGGCAGATTTCTGGGATGTGTGTGTGTATGGAGAAGCATAGAAGAAACTAACCGGTTGTCGTCTCCTCTTTTCTCTATGTCTCCGTAGCATGGCTCTCATGTCCTTCTCTCCCAGCTCTGGTTTAGCTGTGTGAGCAAACGTCCCAAATCTTCAATCGGTCTATCTGCACAGCCTATACATAGTCTCTTATGCAGCTACTGTAGTGTAACTGACCTGTGGTCTTCATGTCCTGGGTGGAGAGACTGGGCAGAACCCTGACAAAGACAGTAGGTGTGGGAGAGGAAGGAGACCGAGGTGTTGGCAGCGAAGAGGCTGTACCCGCAAACACAAAGGACGACATATGATTGGTTCAGATTGGGATTGACCCATAGTGAACAGTGAAAGATGAACTCTGACACTTAATCAATGCTGCTAAATGCAATTCCGTTTCAATCCAGGCTGATGAAAGCAGGCTCACCATCATCGTCAGATGACGGGTATCGGTCTCCACACTCCGTTTTAACTTCCCTTAGTATCCAGCAGACTCTTCCTCTGACCCTCTGTTCCTGCATCTCACCAGGCGTCCGGGCGGAGCACTTTCTCTTTACCGCGATGTCAGGGCCACTGCGGACCGCCAACTCCAGTAGTTCCTAAACCCGCCGAAATAAAATGAACATACTGACGGAGGCCATTCGCCTTGTGCTTGAGATCGAAGCTTGAAGATGTCCGCCGTACCTTTCTAGAGACCAGGATCTGTTTGAGGAGTTTGTGGTAGTACTGCTGCAAAGAGTAGAGCTGGCACTTTTTCTGGGACTTGGCACACAGCTCTCTGTACATGACCACTTCTGGATTAAAATGGCCATCTGGGGCGAGCACAGAGTCACACATAATGCAGAGACATACTCAAAAAACGAAAAATGAGCAGTTTGAGAGAGATGGGGAGTGTTACCTCCGAACAGTTTCTGTGCAAGGTGCAAGGGGTTTCCGAAGCAGAAGTTCTGGTTGTTGAAGAGGTCGCTGATGGTGCGGTCCTGTTCAGAGGTGTTGTCGTCGGGAAACTGAGGTAACAATTGACGGAGATGCTGCCTCTGTTCATCGGTCAGTACTTTAGACCATGTGCTTTCACTCAGCACAGTGAAGAAGATTTCAGGCTGTTTTCAAAACAACATATACACAGAATTGTAAATGCAACGATCACGATACAGTAAACATAATCTCACAACATAATGGATACACAGCATATGACGAGAAGCAATTCCACGAGTACCAGAATGATTATTCACTTTATTTATACATTTTTTCTTACCCCTTTTTGCACCCCAATTTCGTGGTATCCAATTAGTAGTAGTTACAGTCTTGTCTCGTCGCTGCAACTCCCATACGGACTCGGGAGAGGCGAAGGTCGAGAGCCATGCGCCCTCCGAAACACAACCCAACTTAGCCGCACTGCTTCTTGACACAACGCACATCCAACCCGGAAGCCAGCCGCACCAATGTGTCGGAGGAAACACTGTACACCTGGCGACCTGGTCAGCGTGCACTGCACCCGGCCCGCCACAGGAGTCGCTATTGCGCGATGAGACAAGAATATCCCTGCCGGCCAAACCCTCCCTAACCCGGATGACGCTGGGCCAATTGTGCGTCGCCCCACGGACCTCCCGGTCGTGGCCGGCTGCAACAAAGCCTGGGCTCAAACCCAGAATCTCTGGTGGCACAGCTAGCACCGCGATGCAGTGCCTTAGACCACTGCCCAGGAGGCCCCGATTATTCACTTTTATAAGTATGTCAAACAAAAACCATTGATTGCAAAGCTAATCAAACCATACAACTCTATGCACAAGGAATCATTTGAATAGAACATGTTACAAAGACACATTTATTCAAAGAACAGCACAGATTCAGAAGTCTGCAGAAGGAATGGTGGTGTCAGCTATGATATGACACCTTGAGTTTGAGAAAATCTATTTTGGTTATTGAACTACGGTAAGTGAAGTGGATGGACAGCCAGTAACCAAAGGACAGTAACAGAATGACATTGTGGGTCCTTGATCTGTACTATACAGAAATGTCTAATTATGAACAGGCACACAAAAGGTAAACACATGTAATATCCTCCTTTGCATGTTTGGATACTAATCTACACACTGGCTATTATTCTAATGAGCTCTGCCACCAAACAATACCAAATTTGGTTGGTCCAGACCGGACCAAATCTGTACCAAGCATAGAAATATACCCTATATACACACAAACGTGGATTCAGTGGGTTCGGTGATTTCAGCCACACCCGTTTCTGACAGGTGTATACAATCGAGCACACCGCCATGCAATCTCCATAGAGAAACATTGGCAGTAGAATGACCTTACTGAAGAGCTCAGTGACTTTCAACGTGGCACCGTCACAGGATGCCACCTTTCCAACAAGGCAGTTCGTCAAATTTTTGCCCTGCTAGAGCTGCCCCAGTCAACTGTAAGTGCTGTTATTGTGAAGTGGAAACTTCAAGGAGCAACAACAACTCAAATGTGAATTGGTAGGACACAAAAGCTCACAGAACAGGACCGCTGAATGCTGAAGCGCATACCACGTAAAAATCCTCTGTCCTCGGTTGCAACACTCACTACCGAGTTCCAATCTGCCTCTGGAAGCAACGTCAGCACAAGAACTGTTCGTTGGGAGCTTCATGAAATGGGTTTCCATGGCCGGGCAGCCGCACACAAGCCTAAGATCACCATGTGCAATGCCAAACGTCGGCTGGAGTGGTGTAAAGCGCGCCACTATTGGACTCTGGACAGAGGAAACGCGTTCTCTGGTGTGGTGAATCACGCTTCACCATCTGGCAGTAGGACGGACGAATCTGACGGATGCCAGGAGAATGCTACCTGTCCCAATGCATAATGAAAACTGTAAGGTTTGGTGGAGGAGGAATAATGGACTGGGGCTGTTTTCATGGTTCGGGCTAGGGGCCTTAGTTCCAGTGAAGGGAAATCTTAAAACTACAGCATAAAATGACATTCCAGGCGATTCTGTGAGTCCAACTTTGTGCCAAAAGTTTCAGCAAAACAATGCCCCTGTGCACAAAGCGAGGTCCATGGTTTGTTGAGAACGGTGTGGAAAAACTTGATCTGACCACAACACAGAGCCCTGACCTCAACCCCATCGAACACATTTGGGATGAATTAGAATGCTGACTGCGAGCCAGGCCTAATCGACCAACAGCTTTGCCCGAACTCACTAATGCTTGTGGCTGAGTGGAAGCAAGTCCCTGCAGCAATGTTCAAACATCTAGTGGGAAGCCTTTCCCAGAAGAGTGGAGTCTGTTATAGCAGCAAAGGGGGACCAACTCTATATTAATGCCCATGATTTTGGAATGAGATGTTCAACAACCAGGTGTCCACATACTTTTGGTCATGTAGTATATACATATAAACAGTACCTTCTCATTCAAGGGTTTTTCTTTATTTTTAATATTTTCTACATTGTAGAATAATAGTGAAGACATCAAAACTATGAAATAACACATATGGCATCAGGTAGTTACCAAAAAAGTGTTTAACAAATCAAAATATATTTTATATTTGAGATTCTTCAGAAGTAGCCAACCTTTGCCTTGACAGCTTTGCACACTCATGGCATTCTCTCAAACAGCATCATGAGGTAATCACCTGGAATGCATTTCAATTAACAGGTGTGCCTTCTTAAAAGTTCATTTGTGGAATTTCTTTCCTTCTTAATGCGTTTGAGCCAATCAGTTGTGTTGTGACATGGTAGGGGTGGTATACAGAAGATAGCCCTATTTGGTAAAAGACCCAAGTCTATATTATGGCAAGAACAGCTCCAATAAGCAAAGAGAACTGCCAGTCCATCATTACTTTAAGACATGAAGGTCAGTCAATACAAAACATTTCAAGAACTTTGAAAGTTTCTTCAAGTGCAGCAGCAAAAACCATCAAGAGCTATGATGAAACTAGCTCTCATGAGGACCGCCACAGGAAAGGAAGACCCAGAGTTACCTCTGCTGAGAGGATTATTTCATTAGAGTTACCAGCTTCAGAAATTGCAGCCCAAATAAATGCTTAAGAGTTCAACAGACACATTTCAACATCAACTGTTCAGAGAAGACTGTGTGAATCAGGCCTTCATGGTCAAATTGCTGAAAAGAAACCACTACTAAAGGACACAAATAAGAATAAGAGACTTGCTTGGGCCAAGAAACATGAGCATTGGACATTAGACCAGTGGAAATCTGTCCTTTGGTCTGATGAGTCCAAGTTTGAGACATCTGGTTCTAACCACCGTGTCTTTGTGAGAGGCAGAGTAGGTTAACGGATGTTTGGTTACCTCTGTGAAGCATGGAAGAGGAGTGATGATGTGGGGGTGCTTTGCTGGTGACACTGTCTGTGATTTATTTAGAATTCAAGGCACACTTAACAAGCATGGCTACCACAGCATTCTGCAGCAATACGCCATTGCCTCTGGGAAGCTGTCAAGGCAAAAGGGTGGCTAAATAAATTGATTTTGATTTGTTTAACACTTTTTTGGATACTACATGATTCCATATGTGTTATTTCATAGTTGATGGCGTCACTAATGTTCAACAATGTAGAAATTAAAAATAAAGAAAAACCTTTGAATGAGTAGGTGTCCAAACTTGACTGGTACTGTATATGCTTTAATTAAAAAATAAATAGCATAAGAACTTCACGTTAGTGCTCAGGTGGCTTTTTACATGGAAACGCTTGCTACTCACATCCTCAAGCAGGTCTTCTGGAAGGCTCACTCGACAGTCTCCCAACATACACTCTTCAGTGATGTGCCCATCATTGGCCTTCTCTGAGTCCAGGGGGTCTGTCAGCATGTGATCAAGGACATCCATTCTGATATTCCTATAGCTCTATAAAATAATGAATTGCATTGGTATCTAGCTAAAAACACACGGTGTCCGGCATTGACAGCTAACTAGCTAGGATAAGGTAAATTTAACTAGAAGCGTTTTAGCCTACGTTAGCTACATTTCTACAGAAAACAGCTACTTTGCTAGTTAGTTGGCTAACTATATATTATATTCTCATGTCATGGGTGAAAAACAAGCCAATGCAAACTAGCTGAATTGGCTAATAAAGCCAAAATTAACGAATTTACCTGAAAATAGAGCACACGTACATCGGATAAGAGTCAAATGCGGGGGATCATAATAAAGACGTACCCGATACTGTTTCCGGTCTGCAGCCTTGGGTACTTCCGATTTCCCAAATATGGGTTGTGTTCGAGGTACGGCCAAGCGATGACTGAAAAAAGTTAGGTTAGTGGTAAGGTTTACAGTTAGGGTTAACTTTAGGAGTTAGGTTATTAAAGGGTTAGGGGAAGGGTTAGGAGGAGGATTAGCTATTATGATATGTAGTGGCAAAATAGCCAAAAAGTAATTGAAAAGTTACTAATTAGCTCAAATTATAAAGTTGCCCGTGACGAAAACCGAACATGCAACCTTTTGGTTGCTTAACGTTACACCAGGCAGGTACACAAGCTGTTAGGTTTACTGAGGTACAGCAGTCTGAAGTGCAATTTAAAAAATTATATTTACAGGCAATGAAAATATTTCCTTAAAACCCCCACCTTACTTTAACAAAACACAACACAAAAAGACAAATGAGATTATAATAATACACAAAACTTAATAGAACTACAGTCGTGGCCAAAAGTTTTGAGAATGACACAAATATTAATTTTCACAAAGTTTGCTGCTTCCGTGTCTTTAGATATTTTTTGTCAGATGTTATTATGGAAAACTGAATTATAATTACAAGCATTTCATAAGTGTCAAAGGCTTTTATTGACAATTACATGAAGTTGATGCAAAGAGTCAATATTTGCAGTGTTGACCCTTCTTTTTCAAGACCTCTGCAATCCGCCCTGGCATGCTGTCAATTAACTTCTGGGCCACATCCTGACTGATGGCAGCCCATTCTTGCATAATCAATGCTTGGAGTTTGTCAGAATTTGTGGGGTTTTGTTTGTCCACCCGCCTCTTGAGGATTGACCACAAGTTCTCAATGGGTTTAAGGTCTGGGGAGTTTCCTGGCCATGCCCCAAAATATCAATGTTTTGTTCCCCGAGCCACTTAGTTTTCACTTTTGCCTTATGGCAAGGTGCTCCATCATGCTGGAAAAGGCATTGTTTGTCACCAAACTGTTCCTGTATGGTTGGGAGAAGTTGCTCTCGGAGGATGTGTTGGTACCATTCTTTATTCATGGCTGTCTTCTTAGGTAAAATTGTGAGTGAGCCCACTCCCTTGGCTGAGAAGCAACCCCACACATGAATGGTCTCAGGATGCTTTATTGTTGGCATGACACAAGACTGATGGTAGCGCTCACCTTGTCTTCTCTAGATAAGCTTTTTTCCGGATGCCCCAAACAATCGGAAAGGGGATTCATCCGAGAAAATGACTTTACCTGAGTCCTCAGCAGTCCAATCCCTGTACCTTTTGCAGAATATCAATCTGTCCCTGATGTTTTTCCTGGAGAGAAGTGGCCTCTTTTTGCTGCCCTTCTTGATACCATGCCATCCTCCAAAAGTCTTTGCCTCACTGTGCGTGCAGATGCACTCTCACCTGCCTGCTGCCATTCCTGAGCAAGCTCTGTACTGGTGGTGCCATGATCCCGCAGCTGAATCAACTTTAGGAGACGGTCCTGGCGCTTGCTGGACTTTCTTGGGCGCCCTGAAGCCTTCTTCACAACAATTGAACCGCTCTCCTTGAAGTTCTTGATGATCCGATAAATGGTTGATTTAGGTGCAATTTTACTGGCAGCAGTATCCTTGCCTGTGAAGCCCTTTTTGTGCAAAGCAATGATGATGGCACGTGTTTCATTGCAGGTAAATATGGTTGACAGAGGAAGAACAATGATTCCAAGCACCACCCTCCTTTTGAAGCTTTCAGTCTGTTATTCAAACTCAATCAGCATGACAGAGTGATCTCCAGCATTGTCCTCTTTAAACAATCACACCTGTGTTAACAAGAGAATCACTGACATGTCAGCTGGTCCTTTTGTGGCAGGGCTGAAATGGAGTGGAAATGTTTTTGGGGGATTCAGTTCATTTGCATGGCAAAGAGGGACTTTGCAATTAATTGCAATGCATCTGATCACTCTTCATAACATTCTGGAGTATATGCAAATTGCCATCATTCAAACTGAGGCAGCAGGCTTTTTGAAAATTTATATTTGTGTCATTCTCAAAACTTTTGGCCACGACTGTACATTGTGTTTGCGCTGTGTTTGGAAAAACAAATTATTAAAATTTAATATTTTTCATACAAAAACATAATAATATTGACTTCTTGATTTAAAGTAACATTTAGCAGAATTTGAAAAGCTCACTTTCTTTAACGATTGTCACGCCCTGACCTTAGAGATCCTTTATTCTCTATTTTGGGTTAGGTTGGGGTGTGACTAGGGTGGGCATTCTAGTTTGTTATTTCTATGTTGGCCTGGTATGGTACCCAATCAGAGGCAGCTGTCTATCGTTGTCGCTGATTGGGGATCATATTTAGGCAGCCTTTACCCATTGGGTTTTTGTGGGATCTTGTTTTTGGTTAGTTGCCTGTGAGCACGCCATTTGCTGCATGTTTCGGTTGCGGTTTTTGTGAATTTCATCTGAATAAACATGTGGAACTCTACGTACCCTGCGCCTTGGTCCGTTAATTCTACAAACGATCGTGACAAAGAGAATCCACTATGGTAGGAGGAAACAGTGCCACTCTTTGCCCCTCTGCCATTGTTATTGTTTTTGTTTTGTTGACAAAGCAGTGGGTAGCATGAAGGTAAAAAATAGATGCAGTATATATTATGCTGTTCTATTGCACATGCAATGATGTCAGTGAAAAAAAAGTGTTGCTTACAGTAACTTATTTTTGGTTGTAATATCGCAAATGGACTTGGAATTTTCAACATTGAGGTTAAAGGTGAAATCCTTAGTCACAACTCTTTCAGGCTCCTGAGTGGCGCAGTGGTCTAAGGCACTGCATCGCAGTGCTAGCTGTGCCTCTAGAGATTCTGGGTTCGAGTCCAGTCTCTGTCGTGGCCGACTGGGAGACCCGGGGACAATTGCACAATTGGCCCAGCATTGGTTGGGTTGAGGGTTGGCTGGCAGGGATGTCCTTGTCCCATAGCGCACTAGTGACTCGTGTGGCCGGCCGGGCACAGTGCACGCCGACACGGTGCACAGGTACACAGTGTTTCCTCCGACACATTGGTGCGGCTGGCTTCAGGGTTAAGTGGGCATTGTGTCAAGAAGCAGTGCGGCTTGGTTGGGTTGTGTTTCGGAGGACTCGCAGCTCTCGACCTTCACCTCTCCCGAGTCCGTATGGGAGTTGCAGCAATGAGACAAGACTGTAACTACCAATTCGATAGCACGAAATTGGGGAGATAATGGGGGGGGGGGGGGGGACTGACTTGTTTTCACATCGCATTGTAGATTTTAGCTGTATAAATTATGTACTCGAGTTAACTGATTAAGGGTGCGTTCATAAATTTTCTCTGGCTACTCCGATTTCAGAGCACTCTTGTCTGAGTGTGCATGAACGCAGAATTACTGATGAATTTAATAATATGAATATGCTTCTGCATTGCTTGCTGTTTAGAGTTTTAGGCTGGGTTTCTGGATAGAACTTTGACATCTGCTGATGTAAAGGACATTATAAATACATTTGATTAAATATGGCTGGTGTCAAACGTCAGCAATTTTTTTTTACAATTAAATTGTTGACGGCAGCACAGTTTCAGTCACCAATGCTATGGGTAACATAAACAGCCTAACCAGCTCTGTTAGGGCGAGTAAAATGGTCAGAGTGAGGTGTTTGGGAGAAGCTAGCCAACGTTAGCCAGTTAGCTTGGGTGCTTGTGAGGTCAGATACTTGGATCAACCCTCCTTCTCGGCCAGAGCGTCCAGTGTGCCCTCTGAACGCTCTGACCTGACTTTAGAAACGCCCAGAACCATCTCTGGCACTCCAGATTGAATTTACAAACAAGGTCTCAAAAGAAATCAATGCTTACTAAACTTACTTAATGGTATTTTTCTAAGCAAGATACTAACACAGCCAAAGTGAGTGTACTGTAAGTATGTGAGAATGGCATTTTGTTTAGAAAGTAAGAATTGTGGGTATAACTGTAAAAATATATTTTTTAAACAAATGTGATGGGTCTTGTAGAGTCACCGTAAAGTCGGGTGTTATGCACACTAATCAAAAGCCTGTGGATTTTAAGAAGTTAGACAATGATCTCCTGAGGGCTGAGTGTTGCTCAGGCTCGTCTTCTCTGCTGCAGCCAGACAACCTGGTTTCCCACTCAGCTACACCCGTCTTCTCAGCTATACCCCAGTCCTTGTCTGCTACACCCCAGTCTTCTGGTTTATCCAGTCCCTTGGTGATGTAGATGCCAGGCTTGTTCCTATGGGAACAGCCATCCCCCCCCAGCTCACCACTCCAGCTAGGAAGATAAGTCTACTGACCCCATGAAGAACGGATCTTCAGCAGCTCCCTGTCAGAAGGAGCAGGGCAAAGATGGCATGAAGATAACCTAAAGTAAGGGAGGATAAAACATGCGTCAAGTAGGATAGACTAGCTGCTGGCTGGGTTACCAGACAGGCATCTACTCCTCCTTACAGTACACCAGCACATAACATGTTGGAAGTGGTCTGTCCTTCCTTCAGGATGTTGCACACTGATATTAATGATGCGGACCTATGCCTTCTACAACATTGATGTTAACCTGGGATAGTGAATGACACTCAAGATTCTGTTATTATGAGCCGTCCTCCCCCCAGCAGCCTCCACTGGTTGCGTGTGACAGGGCTGTCTACTTCCATAAGAGCTATGTCGTTGTCAGAGGTGTGGGCGTGGTAGACCGAATGCTGAATGATCTGCTTCAGGTTCTTCTTCACTGTCCAATCTTCAGTCTGACTTTGAACATTAAAGCCCAAGGTAAGCCTCCCATTGTTGAGGATACCTGTTGGAATACACACTCTTAGTTCACGATCCCACATTTCACAAAGATCACAATGATTTTGAAAGCTGAACTGAAAACAGGAGAGGTTACAGGGAACAGTCCTCAGAGCAGTTGGGAAACGTGGCTCAAATGTACAGTAGTGTGAGTGAAATAGTAGGAACAAGAAGGTGAGTACGTACTTGACTTTGACGTCATCTTGGACACAGTGGGCAGCAGTGACAGGCCAGCGGTCGTTGATAACTGAGGCTTCACACACATGGCTATACCCTCGGAGGCGAAGGCTAACTTGCCAGGGTCACTCTCCCTCACTGGAGGCCTGGCCACCCACAATACGGGAGTGTCTGTAAGACCGTGTACCACACTCTGCACACCAGAGGAGGCTGCTGAGGGGAGGACGGCTCATAATAGTGGCTGGAACGGAGCAAACGGAATGGCATCAAACCATGTGTTTGGTGTATTTGATACCATTCCACTGATTCCGCTCCAGCCATTACCACAAGCCTGTCCTCCCCAATTAAGGTGTCACCAACCTCCTATGCTGCACAGAGACACACACACAAACATATTGGCAAATTAATGACATTCAGAAGCTAAAAGTATATCACAATCTAATCTGATTATTCTGACCACTGACCAGACATTTTTTATTTGCATGTGTATCCCCCTATTTTGAAGGGGTAGGCTGAAGAGAAGGGATATTCAACTCTTAACCCATGAGGTCTGGAGCCTGCTGGTTTTCTGTTCTACATGGTAATTAATTGCATCCACCTGGTGTCCCAGGTCTACATCAGTCCCTGATTAGAGGGGAACAATGAAAAGAGGTCCAGAGCTGAGTTTGAGGGCTCTAGAACTAACTTCCAATCAGGACTGTGTATGTAAATATATATACACACACACACAAACTTGTATCAAAAGTCAACAGCAGCAGGAGCAGGAGGCTCCACAAACAATGTACTTTTTTTTTATTTTGAGTAATCAGCTCAACTTCCTGCATTTCAACATAGTTTGTGTAGAAAAATGTCCCAGTTTTATTATGCTATTCTACATATGTCATGAGGCTAAGAGAAAATGTTACAGTTTCAAAGCTAACATCCTGCAATTCTACACTTCTGTGCGGTCGTTTGGTATTCTGGCCCTGCAGACATGCTTGATCAGAGGTGGGTAATGGGAGGGAACATTTGGAGAAGTGAAGGTGCCTTTAAGTCCTGATAGTTTACAGCCACAATCTATGCAGGAAGAGAAACGGATAAGGAGTATCACCACCATTGGGGACACAAAATTATATTTATTCCATAGTTTATCCACAGCAACCAGCTTCACCTTGGCTCTAGGGGAAGCTCAGAGTAAGTGGATCTGAAGCCAGGGAAGTTCTTCTCCTCGTTGGTTACCAGCATCAGCAGCATGACGTTTCCAGAGGAAATGAACGACAGATGCTCATTGCGTTTATAATATCCACATTTCCTGCGCAGAGATCAAAAATGATTTAACTGAGGCAGACAATTGCACTTGGATGGAACTCATTAGTCATGAGCCAGGCATCTGAAGTAAATATCAATGGGAAGATGTTTGTCTCCACTTTCTCACTCTGCCATTGGCACCAGGGAGTCATACACATTGATGAAGTCGTTCTGACAGTCATCCTCCAAGTTGAAGGTGTCAAACTCCAGTTGAACCTTGTAGCCTTGATCAGCATGTAGCCTCCACGCCAAGTCTGTGTTTGGAGGTTACGGAGAATCAGGAAAGCCAGGTCTGTAAGGTGCCTGTGCAACGCTTACGGGTGTGATAGGAATAGGTTTGGAGTGGCTGAGAGACAGACGGACGGACAGACAGGCAGAGTAGACGAGGTCAGTTAGCTGCACATGGATGGCCAGCAAGAAACATAACAATCATGGGTTGAATTTAAACAAATGTACATGTACTGTCTGCTGTCACCCCTGCTCCCGCTCTTCCCCCCAGGCACTCAAGGGCGCCAGGCTGCTCTGCATTACACACTCCTGCCACCATCATTACACACACCTGCCTTCCCTCGACCGTGATGTGTACGACGAGGAACTTAAAACTTTCCACATTCTCCACTGCTGTCCCGCCAATGTGGATAGGGGGGTGCTTAGGCCTAAGGCTGAGAAAATAAGAAGACACAGTGGCAGAATAAGTTCAACCACAAAACCAGAGAGAAAACTCCGGTGAAGTCCAAACAGCATATTGCATGTAACAAACAGTACATGACCTACAGCATGGGAAAAGCAAGTTAATGTTTCCGAAATTTTCGGACTACTAAACAACTACTGATTTAGAACCACAGAGAGTTAGTGCAAGTCGCAAAGAAAACAGGAGCTGCCTCCACTATTCCAGCACCATTTCAACTTTAACATTTCAACATCATCAAATAACTTATGCTTAGTCGAATACAGTGACAACTAAAAAATTAAAAATAAAATGTGTCCATCAACATAAGCTAAATATGTTGTAGCTGTCCATGGCACAAATTTGTTTGTTTGTGTGTGTGTGCGTACTTTCTGCACAAAATTTGAGAGGCATTTTTGTGCATATGGAACATTTCTGGGATCTTTTATTTCAGCTGATGAAACATGGGACTATACATTTATATTTTTGTTCAGTGTATCTGACCACAAGTCAGTACGCTCATGAGGCCACATATGGTATATTTGTTTCTCACTGGAGGGCCAGTAGTCTGTCTGACCAAGCAGCACTAGAGGGCGTAGAACAGGCTACATGTGACTGTGAGTGTACGTGCTTATCATTGTTGTGCAGTTAACAATAGCTCCAGCATCATCAGAGTGGTGTGTTTTGTGCAGTTTGATTGCAGTTTTACAGCATCAGCAGTATCACAAAAACGACTGCCATATTTAGACCTGGGCAGAGCGGTGTGTACTGAAACCCCATGGAAAAGACAGACGGCTGGATGAGGGGTTGGTTTATTTCTAATTAAATAGATGATTGAGTCACCTTAAACTGTGTGATCTGACTTGGAGACCTCATTCTTTTTGAGGGAATCGTTCATGGTGGTAGTTTTGCTCATTCTTCTTCTGACTCTCTTTGCTGGACCATGCTGCAGCTGTCCAGTCATAGAGGTTTATGTAAGTACAAGTAAATTGCATCAGGTACTAAACAAAAGCCCAAATTTGCCTCTCCTCATGTCTCACAAATGTTGAAAAAAAGTATTTGTTAAATCAATTAATTCTTAATCTATGCTGGGCTCTATCATAGGATAGATTCCACAATGTTGTTCTGCCCATGTAGTCAGAAACCTTTCCCTAGTAACAAAGTAACAAAAAGTAACAAAAACAGCCCCACGTTTCCAAGAACCTACACCTGATGTGTTCTGTAAGGATATAGTACCCATTTTAACCCCAAAAAGCACCTTTCTTTCAATAGCACTCTGCAATTGTGATTTGGGCAGTGCCCATCGACTCCTCCCCCTGGGGTGAAATGCTGTATAAATGCAGCATCAGCCCTGGAAATTGCATTTGCCTGAGATCTTAGCGGTACCAAAACATGAAGGGATTGGGCCTGGTTGTCCTTGTACTTCTCCTGATGCTCTCAGCTGTTGAGGGTAAGCAGTGGATAAAGTACCTTGGCTTTGTTATGTCATGGCGCAGGTATGCATCATACCTGTAAAATGGGATTATATTAGTGGATTTTCTGATGTGTATTGGGCAGAAATGAAACGGAATTCCTAACAGTTGATATGCGTTCGGAGTTATTTTACCATTAAAGACATTATTGCAAATGTCTTATTATACAGATCATGCATGTATGATCTTCAATGTTAGTGTTTTAGCCTGACATCAGTCATACTGTTATCATTGATTGATCAACATCAAAGCTCATATAATAACAGTTCCTGATTTGATCAGATGAACATTTGATGTGAAAGTATTCTAGTCATTAGCAAACAACAAATGGTATAGTTGAAAAGTTCTTCTGCTACTTATTCCATGATGGTTTTACTATTCTAACAGCTGATGATGCAGAGATGCAATATTGGACGTGTGGTTATAGAGGACTCTGCAGACGGTTCTGTTATGCCCAAGAATATATTGTTGGACACCATGGTTGTCCTCGCAGATACAGGTACATGAATGATCTATTTGAAATGTACACATGTAACGTTTTGTATCATGTATATTGTCTGAGAGACCTTGATGGTGTCTGATCAGCTTTGTCAGACATCCACAATAACAGTCGTATGTTGGATTTTTGCTGTTCTGATGTAACACTTTTGTGTGCTATTTCCTGACCCTTCAAATTCTGTTGAGTTCTGTCAGCTGAGTATCTGAGAGGACTTTTTGCACAAGCCCTCACTGTGTTTTTGTTCATTATTTGCAGGTGCTGTGCCGTGCGGTTTTAGCAGTGACTGGCAATCTCATACCTGCAGCAGGACATCACAGGCTGAGGACTGGTCTGCCTTTTTGACATGGATTGGATTGAAAGGGGCATAGAAATAGATGATCGTGGTGGCACCTATGGAACTAGTCTGGGAGACTCCTTTGGATAAAGCCTACTGTGAACAAATTGCAAGCCTTATGGTAAACGACAATGACAATGTTTGTGGAAATGTCAGATGATGTCAAGATCAATTGAGCGTATTTTGCTATGGAACCTGAATATGTGTATCTGAAAGCGTGCAGTTGTGACTGCTTTCATTACAGTACGTGGAACATGATACATGGTAATGCAACTAAAATAGAGTTCATTTGTAAAGAAGCACTCAAAGTACTGAAATCATCTCTAAAATACTGTAGGCTCAATCTTATAGTCCACAGTGAAAATTATTTCCATAGCTATTATTAATGCATTTTCAAAAGGTGGATATGCGCTTTGGAGATGAGTGGTTGACTAACAATAAAGGCATAAAAATACTTTAATTGTTGTTTTGTTTTTTATTCAAAATATCAGGTATTTTAATGATATAATGTTAGATGATAGATTCTACTCTGTTGACCAGAACTGATGATAATTCAATAATAAAGGGTGTACCAGGTGCTTTCATTTTACATCCTTTGACTGATGCAATGCTGTTAGTCAATAACATTGTCATGTTGCTTTGGAATGAAAGACATAAGATATATAGATAGACTATATACTCTGAACAGTGGTTGAATCAATGAAAACAAAAAAAATGTTTCCTTTATTTTTTGTAACTTTCTACAAATAACTGGTGTGCTTTGTACAACGAGGGGACAATGACAGTCAAGTGACTGACCCCAATAGCAGCCAGCCAGCCAGCCAGCCAGCAGCTGTGGTGGAATGATGCTTTTGTGAATGAAGTGTAATAATTCATGCTCATGTTTATGTCATCTCACCAGTCGTTCTATGTATGAATATGTTTGTTTGTCATATTCTATGGCATAACTCTTTCACAGGCCATTATGCTATGTTAAATGACAATTTATTACAATGCCATAGCACTGCCTTTTAGTGGAATGGCTTATATCGCAGACACTGCAGATGTACAGTAGCCTCTAGACTTGTTTACCTGCTGCTGTCTTGGACCAGGTCACCGTTCGTTATAGTACAAATATATTGCGACCAATTCACAAATAGTAATACATCACCAAATTATCTAAAACTTGTCACAAAATTCTAATTGATAGCTACTCAGTGCTTTAACTAGTAACAACCTCTTATGGACTAGTAGATATCACTGAAGATATCAGTGCTGGAAAAAGTTCTCAATTGCTATACTTGAGTAAAAGTAAAGATACCTTAATAGAAAATGACTCAAGTAAAAGTGAGTCGCCCAGTAAAATACTACTTGAGTAAAAGTTGGTTTTAAATATACTTAAGTATGAAAAGCAATGGAACTGCTAAAATATACTTAAGTATTAAAAGTTAAAGTATAAATTGTTTCAAATTCCTTATATTAAGCAAACCAGATGGCTCCATTTTTATTTTATTTTTATTGATGGATAGCCAGGGGCACACTCCAACACTCAGAAATGATTTGCAAACTAAGCATGTCTTAAGTGAGTCCGCCAGATCAGAGGCAGTAGGAATGACCAGGGATGTTCTCTTGATAAGTGTGTGAATTGGACCATTTTCCTGTCCTGCTAAGCATTCAAAATGTAACAAGTACTTTTGGGTGTCAGGGAAAATGTACGGAGTATAAAGCACATTATTTTCTTTAGGAATGTAGTGAAATAAAAGTAAAAGTTGGCAAAAAATAAATAGTAAATTACAGATACCCCCCAAAACTACTTAAGTAGTACATTAATGTATTTTTACTTAAGTACTTTACACCACTGGAAGATATGGCTTGTGACTGGCCTGGTGCAGTAGAGGTTAAAGGCATGGATGTTATCTGTAAACAAGTGCCACTGCTTTGTGCACTGCTTTGTATTCTTCGTCTATCAGTCTATCTTTGTACCTCTGCTATTCAGTCAGCACAGCGTGACACTACCACAATGGGGTAAACCCCACAAATCTGTTTACATGAGGCTTTCTATCGTCACAGTTATATCACAGTAAACCACACAGACCTTACACCAGCTGGTTTAGCCCAGCAATTTAGGGGGAGTGAACAGGGTGGGTTTCTGATGTTATTCACTAGTACTTTATTTTGATCAACTGAAACTTTTTCTTTTGAAAAGAGACTTTAACAAATACCCTGCTCTATTTGAAATTAAGAATAATTGTGCCGAGTTGAACGTTGTTTAACAGAAACATGAATGCTCTTTTCTGGAACAACACGGTGTAACTTTGGCTATTTTTCTCTTTAATACTGTACTGTTTGATGTGTATTAAAATAATTAACATTAAAGAGTAAGACTCAGTTATGGGAAGATAATTAAATGTATGCTTTGCTTTGAAAGTGAATCAAAATACGTATATTTTTGACTGGCAGAACAAACCTACCTCCATGTCATGACTGTTCATGGCCTTATCTCTGCAGAGGGCTAACCTGTATCTCTGCAGATAGCTAACCTGTATCTCTGCAGATAGCTAACCTGTAGCTAACCTGAATCTCTGCAGATAGCTAACCTGAATCTCTGCAGATAGCTAACCTGAATCTCTGCAGATAGCTAACCTGTATCTCTTCAGATAGCTAACCTGAATCTCTGCAGATAGCTAACCTGTATCTCTTCAGATAGCTAACCTGTAGCTAACCTGAATCTCTGCAGATAGCTAACCTGTAGCTAACCTGAATCTCTGCAGATAGCTAACCTGTATCTCTTCAGATAGCTAACCTGTAGCTAACCTGAATCTCTGCAGATAGTTAACCTGCTAACCTGTATCTCTGCAGATAGCTAACCTGCTAACCTTTCTGCTCTAAACCAAGTGTAACGTTGCAACCATGACACATCATACAGTCAACTTCTTGACTAGCCGTCAAGTGGGACAAGCACCTAATCAACCACTACTTTTGACTATGGTTTACAGCGACAGTCTGTAAAGATTTCCAGGAATCTTATTTGTCTCATGTGCCGAATACAACAGGTGTTGTAGACCTTACAGTGAAATGTTTACTTACAAGCACTTACCCAACAATGCAGTTATTTTTTCAAGAAAAAAAACAAAGAAAAAAACAAACAAGAAATAAAAGTAACAAATAATTCAAGAGCAGCAGTAAAAACATTATTTTGTTTTTGTTGTCATATTAAATATTAAATCAAGTGCTATTTGCATGTGAAAATGTAATGGGATGGATGTATTTGCTTCATTGTTTATGTTTTGGTTGGTGAACATGGCCCACTCTTTGACTGGATGCGCATTACAGAGTTGCTCTGATCTACACTCCAATCCGCTAGGTGGCAACACGGCTGCTTATCTGCTACTAATCAAATACAGGCGGAGGTACAGAAGTTGTTTAGCGGTGGACGAGATGGGTGAAACCTCTTCGGTTGAGAATGAATTTGATGACTGGTTTATCGAGTCTTTGAAAATGTAAGTACGAATTATTTTGTGAAATAGTGAAAGTGAGTTGAGACTTCCTTGATATATTGAAGTTGCTTAAATCATGCTTCACGTGTCTCTGTGGGAAAACACTAGGGGTACATTCACAGGCGCAATGTTTTAGGACGTTCCAGATAAGACTAGAATATCTCTTAACAGTATATACTTGCTGCACCTGCTCTAAACCGAGTTCAACTTACACACGTAGTTCTCTTTCAGATACAATAATATTCACGAGTATCAACTTGAACATCCTACAAGAGTAATTGAATGGACATCAGAAAAAAGTAGGCCTTTTCATAATTTTCACATTTTACAAGGCTATATAGTATGTTTTGATTATAACCAACCAACCACATTGATTGTGTTTAAATTACTTTTTGTCTTTACCCCACAGCTATATGTGTTGCAGGTTACAGTTCAGATAAAAATGAAATTTTAGAGCTGCTTTTGCCACTGAAACTTTTCAGTGATGATAATCAGGTAATGGATTGAAATGATTAAAGCATGAAACAAAACGTTTCAAGATACCAGTTATGTTTTGGAACGTCACTGACTACCAATGTGTCTATTCAATGTGGGCAGGGTCTTTGTGCAGAACGAGATTTCAAAGTGGTCCATGGAGGTTTCTCCGTTGGCTCCATTCATTGCCTCAAACACATTCCAGGAACAAGGTATATCATAGTACCCATTGATTATGTAACTTCCTTTTGTTGCCATGAGCTTTCATCTTCAAACTGTTGTTTCTTGTTAAGGTGTGTCGTTACCAATGATGGCTTCAACTCCAATCTCCAGGTGTGGGACGTAGGAGGAGACGATTGTGGTGAGTAGACCTACTGTTTCCTTGTCTCCTTTTCTGTATATTACAGTATAATAAGACTGCAGTTCCTATCTGCTCTCCACTTTATACTGCACATTCAAATGATGATTTAAAACCTGATTAGGCCCCAGACAGCATCGGTCTTACCCACATTGAAATCTTATTTCTCTTGCGGGATTTGTCTTCAAATGCTAGATGTCATAAAGAGGACAGGAGTTTTACAACTGAAGAGTGCATCATCAGATAAAGGTGTCAAAATAGCCCCTGGGTTAACTGGAGGCACATGTGTTCTTCATGGCTCTCAGATCAGCGACATTCAACTGACTGAGCTGACGTCAGGGAAGCCACTCTACTCTCTGGGTAATAACCTGTTTTATACAGTGACACTGAAGCATTCCACGCAACTCTAATTTCCTATAGAGTATAATGTTATTGTACAAACACATGTATAACAGTCACGGATATCTTTTTTCCTTCCATCTCAGGGAAAGACATTCCAGATTTACTAAGCTCCCTGCAATTTGTGAGTGGCAGTGTATTTCTCGCTTGTGCCTGCAATGGTGACCTGTATGTGGGGGACACACGGAAGCCTTCTGCACTTCAGAATAACCCAGCTGGAGGGAGAGAGGGCGTCCACTGGTGTATGGGTGTTAAAACAGACCTGTCCTCATCAGATCCATCCTCCTGTAGTGTAGCAAGGCTCTCCTCTGCCTGCCAAGTGGTTGTGTCTGATCTAAGGGACCTAAGAGCCCCCTTGTGTCAAGCCCAGCTTCATGTCCAGAGGAAAACTACCAGTGATGATTTCATGAAGGTGACATGGGCGCCCGCTTTAGACAACTGTCTTGCTGTGTCAGGTGAGCAAAATGTCACACCTTCATCCTGCTTTATGTAATTAATTAATGTCTTATGGATAGTACAAAGTCATTTCTTGCTTTCTAAATATATGTTCCAATTGAAGGCTCTTGTAATACAGAACTTTTCCATTGAATTTGTCTTCCCGTCTAGGTTTTGATGGAATGGTGCAAATCTACGACACTGCCTCTTGGAGACCAGAGTTGATGGAATTCCAGCCTCTTTTTATCCACCGAGGTCACATGATGTCCGATGATCAGTTTGACACTTCATCAGCTGTGGTCACCACTCATGTTTGGCATCCAAGTCGACCCAGGACTGTCCTCTCTGCTGCTGTAGACGGGTCTGTGCATGTATGGGACTGGGTCGACAAAGCCACTGCCAGCTGTTGACATTCAAACACACTTGCAGCTCAATGTTAATCATTATGCAGCTTTAAACCTTGCCTGAAGTCGACGTGTCCTTTTCATTATGTAAGGAATATGTAAAGCACTATTTGTGATAAGATGCCACTTGTTTGTTTTCCCATTCTTATGAGTAGTTGTTATTCCCATACTGTACACACATTTGCATGGAAGAGGTATTCTGGGTTTGTACTACTATATTTTGTAAGAGACATTTGACTATAACATTATCATTAAACTGATCTCTTCATGTACCTGCTAAATAAGACAAACCCTGGACCATGAACCTAAAGGTGGACGGCAGTATCACTTGCATTGCATTTTCTTCGCTCACAATATTATGTCAATCAAAAAGATAAACACAGCTTGTTAGAATTTTATTTTCAAAAGAGAGCTCTGCATGCCATTCACATGAATGATTAACAATGTTTTTATGCATCTTCTGCATAGCCAAGGATGCAGGCAGGATAGTAATGTGGAGGTAGTTGAGGCAGAACTACTATTGTAGCATCATTTAGAGATAAGGAACATATTCAACTCATTTTGAACATTGGAGTTATCACCTGTGCATTAGCAGGCACTAGAGAGGCTCACTGTCAGTGCATTACATAGGGTCTGAACAACAGCATACATTTTTAACAAAAAAAACATTTAGAAATTAAGTAGTCCTACATTTACAGTGCTATGTGTACTGTTTGTGGACAGTCCAACATAAGATAGAAAGTGCTTAAAGACCAGAATGGAGTGTGGGTTTAGGAAGTCAATGCAGTTGGAACAGATGAGTCACAGTAGATGAGCAACCACTTGATGATACAGGGATGTCTGTTCATTCAATAGGGCGCATGACTTAAAGTAACGCCTGAGGAGCAGAAGTGTTGCCTGATCGTGGCCTGTGGGTGGTTGTAGTCTTCAAAGGG